>NC_071091.1:30182880-30782880 GCF_027358695.1 Spea bombifrons
TTACATAGAAAAACACCTTGGGCTAGCATGCAGCTCATTTCAGAGGCATATAATTGGGCTATAATTCTAGCCTAATTATTCTCCATACATAATAAGACAACAAACACAGAATGCTCCATGGATATCCATTTCTATTAAAGAGAAAGGTAAGAATATCTAATAATTCCAAACTGACATTGAGTTTTTGTGTTCTATCCAGAAACATCTATAGCTTCAAAAATCCAACACCAAGGTAGGTTTCACGTTTGTCATCATTTTGCTGGTGTTAGCACAAAACGGTGAAAAAATGCTTGTTTCCATTTAATTACAAACCTTCTTCTCTACTGTCTTTTTTAGACCATTGGATCCTGAAGAACCCATGGATATTGATATGTAAGTGTAATGGACTCTTCTATTTTTGGGATATAGCTAATGTTCAGTTGATATCACATTGGTTAAACTAAAGGTCTGACATATTCCTCTGATAAATAGTTTATACATCTCTCCAGCAGTCAGATGGCTGCTTCATATGAAAAGAAGTAGATATTAAATAAGTGAAGTAACAATAAATGCCTACTTATTATTCTCTTTTCCAGAATGTGCGAGGACGAGCCCATGGACATTTCATAGTAAGTTTCATTGACTTGTGAATTTTTAAATATGGATGCATCTTTATTCTTGATGATAATCGCATTTGAGCAGAGCCCTACTCCCCATTACAGTCTGCTCGGCCAAATATCACCGACAAATGATGGGGTTGGAATTCCAGAGACAATCTCTGTTTATAATTATAGACGTGTAAATACCTTTATATATTATTATAGCGTCTCTTTTATTGATTTCATTTCATGTCTTCTCTTTTTCCACAGGTCATGCGATTGGAGAAGATATTGAAGATGAGGGAAGAAATGTTTGGGGGGAGGGGGGATATTATGTCAGAGGGGATTAAGATATATTAAATTTAAAAAATCTAAACATGTTGTAATCATGATTGGTACATTAAAGTCTCTACATATAACATGATCTTTGATCACCATGGATTACGCCACGTTGGACATTGAAGGACAGACCACATCGGAGCGCGTAGCCTGCCTGTCTTGTCTGTTATGGTGTACAGAGTTAGTAGTTTGCTGCTTACACAGTATTATCATTCCCCCAATGCTTTAACTTCCTATCTGTCAATCCATTTTGTAAATCATATGATGTAGCTCTACTCAGGTTATACTAGATGAAAACTTTCTTATCGTCTTCTGTTTCCTGCAAACTGTTTAACGCAGAGACTGCGCCATTTCTGTTATAGTGTGGAGGAGAGGAGTGCTGGTTACTCTGTATCCGGCGACTTTATATGTGAAATGACATTAAACTTCCACCAAACTAATAATAACGATTGGGATCTTTGGTATCACTTGGCATAAAGTTAAATAACATTCTATATTTAATATTGGCCAATTCTAAATATTTTAAGTTAAAGAAAATAATGAAAAAAAAGCTTCCCTTTTAAGCTATAGAGATTTAGAGGTAATGTAAGAAAGTTTACATTTACCAAGAGAGTAGTAGATAAATAGAACAGGGTCCCATCAGACGTGGTTGAGGCTAACACAATGAAGGAATTTAAACATGTATGGAATATGAATAAAGACTATAAACCAATAAGATTTTATTTTTTATTTCCTCATTTGTTTTATTTGATTTTACCCATACATTACTGAACACTACCTTTTAGATAACTACCTCCTCTATGTGACATGATTACTGTAGAATCCTGGGTGCAGATGAAACTCAGCACTGTTGGCGGGTTTAACCCTTTCGTTGTCACTGTTGGTTTTATGCACTTTAAGCAATAATCTAGATGATGAGAAATCCTTCGGTGCAGCTCAACGACTAAAAAATTGTTACTGTTATCTTCATGCCATTCTGCCTACTACCTTATAGACTTTTGCTAATACCCTTAATAATCTGCGTGTAACTAAAAACAATATCGAAATAAAATATATA
Source organism: Spea bombifrons (assembly GCF_027358695.1). NCBI lineage: Eukaryota > Metazoa > Chordata > Amphibia > Anura > Pelobatidae > Spea > Spea bombifrons. The sequence continues at coordinate 30,184,855 of NC_071091.1, forward strand.
TTATTATGTGTTGAATGTATACCTGCTCTTGATTTGGGTAACAAACAAGTGATGAACCAGAAAAAATAATCCCTCTCTGTGACGCCGAGAAGTGTTGGGGTGAGAGATCCCTGATATACAAGACACCTGCTGGATTACCTATACAGTAATGGTTATCAGTAGACCTATTCTTTCATATACCTTTTGCCTTACTGGTGCGCTTCCAGTTTCCTGCCTCTAATAAGCTTCTCACCCCAAGTTTATTTCCTGCTAGTTCTCAGAACACCTTTAGATGATGCCCAACAGAAAGACTAAGGCTAAAGTGGAGTGCAGCCCAGAACTGGATCAGCCTGCCTACAGCCATGCATGAATCTGAACCTGCCCCTGCATCGAGACACCTACTTGATCCGGCACCCAGTGCCGAAATCCCTGTTCCGCCCAAGCCGAGTTGCTCAGAACGGTTGTCTAAGTCTGTGCTGCCCTTCAATGGTTGATGCAAGAAGAGGCTCCTGCTGGCAACCAACAGAGTCGCTCTTACAGACCTTTAAAATCCTAGCAGCAAAGCTGCTGCATATTTTTATTGCATTAACCCCATATTAACCTCTGCTAAATAAAACGAATAAGGTACACATATATTTGCCCGAAAAGACGGGCACGGGAACAGGCAAATATTCATGGAATACAAATGTGGGGGTTTTTTTACACAGACGAACATGAAGACTTGGCCGGTGCCCTAGTCTAGTTATCCGTTTTAAACTATTATACTAATGATTAGTGAATCTCTGCTTAAAGTGGTTCTGAGTATCTCTGTATTTAAAGTAAACTATTCTGACCATCCTTGTTTCATGAAGAACTTTTGGTATTCTGAGTTTGATGAAACTTCCAATTTTTCTACATTATGCTGTTTTGATGATTTTCTTGAGCCGAACTTCATGGCTCCATCATTGGGATTGTAGACATTTTGCTAGCTGTCTTGCTAATTGTACTTAATGATTAGCTTTGACTTTTGGATCCATGTTTGCACATTTGATTATTTCACATGGAATATTGCTACATTTGTACATTTTTATGTAATTCAGTCTTTACACTTTGGTATTTATGCCATCATTTGAAGCCAATTTACACCAATTTACTAAGCAATAATAAATAACAAATCATGAAATATCTCATTTTTATTGATTGTTTTCTATAGTGCCAACAGATTCTGCAGCGCTGTACAAAGTGTATACAGGACATAGCAATAAGTATGTAACATAACAAGATGTCATACAGAAAAAACTGGTCAGAAGAACCTTGCTCAAGAGCTTACAACCTAGAGGATCATTAACTCTTTGATCCGTAGCGAGTGGATCTTCGTATTCATGGTTAGTTGTATTACATGACTGTGGAGACTCCATGCGAGTCTGCTCCTCATAATTAAAATATTTTAGTTACTATTAGCAGGGAGCTTGTCATACTTAACTGATACTTCACTATCATCTGATGTAATAATGTAGTGTGCAGCCGCTGTCTGGTGCGCATGCATCCTGCATTACCTGTGGATCCCTGGCTTTAAAACGTCAATACTTATTTCATGACCCAGAATAGATTTTGTTTGGGAAAATAAAACAAGAATACAGAAGGAAATTATGTATTTATTTAGGTCACATGGAGAGTTGGGAGAGTTTGACCCCGTTATTTTGAACACAATAAGGGTACTGGGTTTCCAGTTACACTCTCCCAATTGGAAATTCTGCTTTAAGATTCGCAAAACAGGAAAAGTGGGAAAATACATCATTATAGAGGTGCAATGTTGATCCTACAAAAAGATTGACAAACTATGCTTCATTTTTGAGTAAGGATGAATCGTTTTAAAGTGCTTATGAGACAGGATTCAAAGTCACATGAAAAGTTCTTCTTGAGCATGTAATTATATAGAGTATTTGTCAGGATTCTGTAGGATCTTATGTTACTGATCTATACCAGATTAATTTACTACTCCCTATCCTACGACATTTTATTTAAGATCCGGGTCAGAGATTCCAAAGAGCTAAAAACCCTCATTGAACTCCAGAATAAGATTCAGTCTTTGCTTCAAGATTGCATGTTCTAGGAGTTCCTATCAGTAATTCTGGAAACCTGAACCCCTGACAGAAGCACCCGGTGAGAGGAGTCCATGTTCACTCTGACACTCTGTGTTCCTTCACTGTATGGAGGAATCTTCTGTTCCAAAAGTGTTTTTGATTTAAACATTCAGAATCCCTGCTGTTTCTGGGAAACCTACATCTGAAAGGGATACTTATTTCTTCCACTTGTAACATTGACCACTTACCTGCTTCTGTTTCCAGTATCTGCTGAATCTGCAGTATACCGTATTGGCTCGGATATAGGCCGCACCCTAAAAGTTAGGTGCTTTTTTAATGAAAAAGGTTTCTGCCCCCCCCCCCAGATATACTGCCACTCTGTTCCGAAGATGTACCCCCCCCCGAGATATGCTGCCACTCTGTCCCCAAAATGTCCCCCCCCACACCAGACTTACCGGTGTAGACTCCACGGGGTCTTGCGGGCCGGCAGGGGACATCTACACATAACACTTCAACTTCCGATGCCGGCACTTCCGCCGTGGGAAGTACCGACAAGGAAGATTGTTCACGCAGACGTTCACCGGCAGCAGCGATGCGAGCAGAAACAACCTCCGCTGCCGGCACGTCTGCAAGATGTGTTTTAAAAATCTCCCTTGCCGGGACTCCCCCCGTGGGAATTCCCGGCAAGGGAGATTGTTAAAGCACATCGAGCAGACGTGCCGGCAGCGGAGGTCGTTCATGCTCATCGCCGCTGCTGGTGAACGTCTGCGCGATGCGCTTGGACAATCTCCCGTGCCAGCACTCCCCCCGTGGAACGTGCTGGCAGGGGAGGCTGTCTGAGCACATCCAAGAGTAGGATACAGGTCCCCTGCACCGCTGCCGGGGATCTGTATCCTAACCACGCTGCCTGCCCGGCGCCCGGAACTGCATGTCCCGGGCGTCGGGCGCTAGACCCCGAATATAGGCCGCACCCCCACTTTAAAGACTTAAAGTGGAGGAAAAAAGTGTGGCCTATATTCGAGCCAATACGGTATATAGAGTTGAATCAGTGAGTTGTGATAACCCTGCAATGTCTGCATGATTTCTGGGATTATAGACAAGACACCTCACCTGTTAATATTGCCATTAATCTAGGGCAGGGGCGTCCAACATGCGGCCCGCGGGCCACAGGACCTCGAGGTGCGGCCCGCGTGAGATCGGCAGCCAGGATCACTAGAGCCCTGCTGCTTACTTGTGGGAGGGTCTATCGTACTGCACAGAGGAAGCGGGAGGCCACGCCCCCTGCTTAAGTCTGTGAGCGGCATCGAGAGCTGTAGTGCAGGTAAGGGGGTGGGGGAGGGTGTTTGAAATAGCATGCGTGATTGAGGGAATGAATCTGTGAATGAATGAATTTGTGTGTGTGATAGCATGGATGTGTAAGTGCTGGAACCTAGGCATGATGGGACTGCCAAGTCAGCCAGTACATGCTGAAACCTGGCTAGGTGCCCCCTTGTGCATTGATGCTGCCAGCAGTATGGGGTCTGCACTTACAGCCACCCTGTACCCGCATGTACTGGCTGACTTGGGATGATAGGCGTGTGATTGCTAACAGCAATCTGCTAACAGCAATAACAGTCCCATCATGCCTAGGTTTCAGCATTTACTGGTTGTCTGGGTATAAAAGAGTGTGTTTGCTGTTAGCAATCACACTCCTATCATGCCAAGTCAGCCAGTACATGCTGAAACCTGGCTAGCTGCCCCCATTGTGTATTGATACTGCCAGCAGTATGGGGTCTGCACTTACAGCCACCATGTACCAGCATGTACTGGCTGACTTGGGATGATAGGAGTGTGATTGCTAACAGCTAACAGCAATCTGCTAACAGCAGTCACAGTCCCATCATGCCTAGGTTCCATCATTTACTGGTTGCCTGGGTATAAAAAGAGTGTGTTTGCTGTTAGCAATCACACTCCTATCATGCCAAGTCATGTTGTTGATTTTTTTTTCCAATTGTGGTGTGTTAACGCACTAAAATTGTACAAAAAATACAATAACTATTAATTTATATATGATTGTTGACAGCAATCACACTCCTATCATGCCCAGCTAACCAGTACATGCTGGAATCTGGGTATGCCTGAGATTGCTGTTAACAATCATAATATATAATTTGTTTGTACAATTTTGGTGTGTAACTTACTTTTATTAAAAGTGTGGGATTTTTTAAAATTATTTTTAAAAGGTGAGGGGTCATTTTCAGTTTCGGGTAAGTGAACCCTGAATTTTCGGTTTTGGTCCAGAATTTTCATTTTAGCGCATCCCTAAAATAAATAGAACTATTTCATTTTTACTTATCCAGAATCCTGAATTTGTAGTCACAAAACTTTCTAGGCCCAGAAATCAGTGAGAGGAAAAGTAAAGGTTTTGTGTCATTTACTTTATTTTAATCTGCATATCTTATTAAAGGCCATATTTTCTCACAGTGAAAAATGAGTGTGGACCTCGCACGTATACAATTCTGATGAAGTGGCCCACTGCAAAAAAAACTTGGACACCCCTGATCTAGGGTATTCTTCATCTATCATAAGAGACATTGATGAACAATGAAAAAAAACCTTTTTACTACCTTTTTTCTTCATATTTTGCTTTAATTGGAAACCTGCCAATTATTTGTTTCATTACGTTCTTGTACACACTTAAGAAACAAGAGAAATTTAAGAAACAAGAGAAATAATTATATCATGGACTTAGTTGGAGGTAATGTTTGAAGCCACATTTTGTCAATTATTCTGTCAAACACTGTGCATACTTGGTTTCAATCAGATATTACATTAATATAGGTTAGCATTGACACAAACCTGTTTCAATCATTTTTATTCTAATAAGCTTCCATTGTTGTCAGCCATGTGATACTTTGGGAGAGTTGGTCAAACGCCTAATGTATCTGATTCTTTATGGCAATGATAATAAAGACTGTTCCTCCCAGGTGAGAACAAGACATTGTGCTGTATGGGTCCAAGGAGGAATTGCTGACTCTCTCACCCACCACAACCTAACCATGCCTACATCCATTATGTTATATCAATAAATGAATAAATAATACATTCACTCTTTTAATGGGTTTTTGGGTAGGCCCACCAATATCTCTGTGGTCCTTTACCCCAGTTACCTCCTTGTGCTCTGCAGGCCAATCCTGAGCCTCCACCACCTGGGAGTTGGCCTGCAGAGCACTCCACAGTATGGGTTGAATTATATTGGAAACTTCAGTATGTCAGTGCCCTCCACAGTCTGCAATCAGGGCAGTTCAGCCTTTAACCTCTTCACTGCCAACTCTGCCGCAGCAAACAGCTCTGTATCTTGGACTGTCTGCTGGAAGATTCTGCCGGGGCATGGATTTCTAGCAGGCCTCTGTTCCTAGGCCTCTCTCACTCTCCCTCTCTCTCAGTATGGGTCTTTCACCTCTGGCATCCAACTCTGAACTCCTCTACCCAAACTCCAATGGCCCCTTTTATTCACCTATGCCATGTGGTTTTCAGTTCGCCATCTGCTGGTCACTCCATAAGAACTGCAGGTGAGTCAGTAACAGCAGCAATCACTAAAAACCCTTGAGGGGTTACACTCTCTTTTACATTCCCATTCAAACATTCACGCTTAAGGACAATACTGTTTCTTACTTGTATGGTGGGACAATGGTTTTTTTTAACATTTTTCAGTGTTGCTGTTTAGCTGTGATTTTCTTCTTTCTCATTTCATGCTCCCACACATATTATATACTGTTTCTTTCAGGACAAACATGGCTTTCTTTCGATACCATTATTTTTATCATATCATCTAATTTACTATAAAAAAAATGATTAAATATGGTGATTTTATGTTAAAAAAATTACTTTTTCTCACTTTTTAAAAAAACTAATGAAAAAAACTGCTAAATATATTCTAATATTTGTCCTGAGTTTAGAAATACCCAATGTTTTTATGTTTTTTTCTGCATATTATGGGGCAATAAGTACCAGTAGCGTTTTGCTATTTCAAAACCATTTTTTCCCCAAAGCTGGTCATTCTGCCCCATGTGCTATTTCGGGTATCTTTGAAGCCAGCCAATGAAATTTACCCCATCAAACCATATATTTTTAAAAACTAGGACACTCCAAGGTATTTCAAATGCTGGTATTTTAACCATTTTCATGCACTAGTTCTACCATCAGCATTTGTCAAACTTTATGGTAGTAAATTATACAAATGGATCAAAAAATATATGGAAAAATTCTTAGTTTTGTTTTTGGTCCATACATTTCCAAAGAACGAAGTTTGGTTACTGATGAAATTAGAATGAGCTTTTTCCATTCGGAAAATTCCTTGTAACCCACTTTCAGCCTCTACACCACTGTTAATCAAAGTGGTGAAGAGGCTATCCAAAGCCAGTAACACATTCAATGAATATGTCTATTTAGTGATTTGTGACAAACCAAATATTTGTCTCATTCATCTTATAGTAGATAAACCACATGGGACATGGTAGAGTTAGCAGCACACGATAAGGACATCCAGGAATCCTTTGGAAAAGTCTGCAAGTTTTTATGCCTGAACCTCTGAAGATAACCTGGGTGGGAAAGAAACAAGTCAGGGAAAATTATATAAAATGTCAATAAACAGGATAGGAAAGACAGAGATAAGTGAGATAATTCTTTATTTCCTTGTATTAGTTTCTGATATGTATTCCCTTTATGGAACGCAATGGGCACACGAATGGCACCACAATATGCCAATTTATTCATGGCCAGACTGGAGGAGGACTACATCTCCACCTGCCACAACAAACCGCTGGTATATCTCCGCTACATCGACGATATACTAACCATCTGGACTGGTAGCGAAGAGGAACTCCTCAGATTTCATGAAGGCTACAATGCCTTTCATCCCACTATAAACCTGAAACTGAGATACTCCTGCACTAACATCCAGTTCCTGGACACTACCATCTACATAAAGAACAAGTCCATTCAGACTTCACTCTACCGCAAACCAACAGATAGACCAACCTATCTGAAACACAACAGCTTCCATCCCAGACATACCAAAAACTCAATCATCTACAGTCAAGCTATTCGATATAACCGCATCTGTTCGGATCCTATGGACAGAGATAAACACCTCCAGAGGAATCTCAGGGAGGAATTCATAAACCATGGGTACAGTACAAAAATCACTGACTCCCGAATACAGAAAGCCATCAATATCCCCAGAGAAAACCTCCTGAGATACCAGCAGCCACAAAAAAGAGATCGAGTACCATTAGTGGTCACCTATAATCCACAAATGGAAGCCCTGCACAAGATCTCAAAGGAACTACAAGAAATCTTGCACACTGATGAAAGACTTCGGACGATATTCCCACATCCCCCACTGCTCTCATTCAAACAACCTCCCAATCTCAAACAATGTATAGTGAGGAGCACCCTTCACAGGCGAACAGCAAATGGTACCTCTCCTTGCCAACAAAAGAGATGTGAGACCTGTGCACACATCCTTCCCACAGATGAAATACAGATACCAGGCTCACACTTACACCACAAAACCAATGGCTGCTTTACGTGCAAATCATGTAACGTGGTGTACCTCATCATGTGTGCTAGATGCCCAACAGCGATGTACGTGGGGGAAACAGGCCAAGCATTACACAAACGGTTTAATTCCCACAGACATACCATCAAACAGAAAAAAGTAGATACACCTGTTGGAGAACACTTCTGTCAGCCTGGACACAGCATTCAGGATGTGAAGCTGTCAGTACTGATGGGATCGTTCCGCACCCAGAGGGAGAGAAAGATATGGGAGATCAAACTAATATACCGGTTAAATACCCTAATTACTGGCCTCAACAGAGACAGAGAATTCATCTCCCATTATAACATCACCATTAATCCTCCCACAATTCGAATTCACTACAAACAACTTATTCCTGGAAACATTTGACACCTTCATGGATCTGGCATATGTCTAATGGTTTTATGGCCCCTCTAACCAGGGAGTGAACTGACCAACGATGCTTTCATTGAACCATATCTGTCCATTGGATCTCTGCTAGTCCAACTAATTTACTGCTGAACAAATTCCCCAATACCTCTGTGTTTATCTAATGTCTTTGTTAATGTGTGAATTGTGCTTTTGTATTTAGATAAGTCTGTGTTAGCTTCATTAATGCCTGAGGAAGGGACCTAACAACTTGGTCTCGAAAGCTCGCAATCAAACTCTCAGTTAGCCAATAAATGGTATCATTTTAACTATACTTTTCTCCTGTTTTCTCAACGGCTAACAGGGTACAAAACCTTTTTATCACTTTATGGTCTCAGACACTGAAATAACCAGAACAGCTGAAACGTTGTTACTTTGTTACCTGTGAAGCCTCACAGAGAAGGAACATGAATGGTCACTGAACAGGAGCAAGCAGAGATAATAGATACAACCACAACCCCACCAACCACCCAAACATTTCATCTTAAAGACATACATATGAAGCCCAAAAGCAGCTGGCAGGGAAACTTTTAGGCATCCGGTTTTACCACCTACCAAGAACATCATTCCCGTGAGCTGAAACGCTGAATGCGTGAATAATTATAATATATCATGGACACCATTGGCACTGATTTTTTTTATATGATAGCTATAACATTTTTCCCTTTATATAGATATATAATTATATAACATATGATGATAATGGTGAAAGCAGAAATTGTAACAAATGAATTACTGATATAACAATATATTTTATTATTCAAAATCAGAATTTGCTGCTTCCTGTGAAAGAATGTATATAACCCTGTTGTAAATAGTAGAGATGCAGTAGATTTCTCAGAATATACATAAAAAATCTTAAATATATCCTGATCCTGTCCCATGTGGAGGCCAAAAATAAGATTTCACTTGGACTCTACATGTTACACGTTGTCTTCTTTGGATCCTAAACCAAAAAATGCAACGGGGAACACAACTGTTATTGGTGAAGTCATTGCAAAACGCATCTCCTTCCTTCAATCTGGTCAGGACGATGGAGCGATTAAAGTGAAGGTCGTTACAGCTGCCTCTAGGGTGCTGGATGGGTGTAATGCAGAACCGATGGAGGAAGCCGGTTATGGATGTTCAGTTTTATAGATGTTGTATATAATGTATATATATATATATATATATATATATATATATATATATTAACTATAAATAGTGTGCGTGTTGATAAGATGTATACATACAGTATGTAAGTACATCATCTCATATATAGAGACATGTATATTTCCACATAGACCCATCAGACTGATGTACTTACACATATTGTAATGTGAAGATGTTTGTAAATGCATATAAGTGGCTTAAATCTTAATCAGCATTTCCTAAAATAAAAAGATGTGCCTGTCCTGGGCATGGCTACATTCTCTTATTGTAATAACCTTAACCAAATTCTGCTGTGAGGCTGTTCTACTTGTCTTACCACCCCTAAGTACATTTTCTGTTTGATGACGAGCGTGTTCTGCCATATTTGTGAAAAATATATACAAAAAAGAGAAAATCAATGAGAAATCTTGAAAGTTGACTCTTTATTTAAACTATAAATTATCCAAGGCTTCCTAAGCCTTACCTGATGGCTAAACTTGCATTGTGTGCTAACATTGTCACTGTGCTGTAAACTGCAGCTTTAGTGAATAAGTCACTTGGAGATTAAAAGGCTCCAAGGTCTATGTAACAGCCCAAATAGTGTAATTTGCTTTCTGTGTCCAAAAAAGCTCAACAATATCTCATAACTTTATCATGATCATTATAACCGCTATAATCTCTCTGGAGATATTCTAAGCTGTGGATAAGAATACTGAATCATAATAAACTATCTCCATTTCTTCTGCTGTATTAAACATCACCTCAGCACTTATAATTCCTATTGCCCCCAGGCTTCTCCTATTATACTTTTATTTACATGGCATATCCATATGATGTTAACATGGGGATCCTCATGCACCTCTGTGGGGTTCTAAACAGTTATGACATCAGTTGCCTGCCAACTGATGTGTTGACCGCTGCCACCAGACTCATTCTCTGTTTATCTGAGGAGACAGCAGAAGCGGTTTTAATAATCGTGTGAAAAATGTGGCTGAACGCCATTAACAGTTCCATGATGCCTCCAGAGGCCGGGTAAGAGAAGAAAGGGTTGCAGGGAAAGATAATTAAGGATGATTTTTGAATCCTGTGCTGTGGGAATTGTATATTCGGGGCATCATTTTTCCATCAGAATATCACGTGGGCAGATAAAATACATCTTAATTTAGCACATAATATGAGAACTACATCACATTTTAGTTACAGAGCACCAGCAGGTTCTGTGGTATCAACACACGTTAAATAGTTTCAATGGGTTTCGCCACGAGAGATAATTGGGACAGATGAATGGGACAAACAGCAAGTGACGCGAGTCCCACCATCTCTGAAACACAAATTCATCACTAATTCTTTTTTTGCCACTAATGGCAGTAAAATATATAAACTTTTAAAGTAAGGCTTTGGTGTTTAGGCAGATAGGTTCAATGTTTGTTGTACAAAACATGGTTGCCATAGCAAGAAATGGAATGTTCCAAATGATATGGCCATTCCCATAGCTTTGCAGAAACATCACTTTTTATACATAACCCTAATTCCTTCATTATTAAGGCTATGGTGTTGCCAATTCCAATGAGATTTCTTCTATGGATGTTCAGCCCTGATCCCCTTTTTACTTTTAGTGTACCCCACAACAGATAGGGATTCTGTGTTATATGAATAGGACAACAAAACATTTAACACTACAGAAGATACAATAAAATGTATAAGAAAATATTATTCATTTCATGTCAGCAGGGATCATTTTCCTACGTACTAGTCACATGAATTTATATATCAGCTGGCAATATGCAGACAGATGTTTTTTTCTCATTCTTCAATTCTTACAGACAATTCCTGGGACTGTTGATATCTAAAAAAACATCCTTGTAATGGGTTCATAGCAATTATTTATACCAAAGAGAACACAACAATATTCTATTCACTCTATGTTCTGTTTTTGCCCACGATAGGAAAGCTAACAATGGGATCAAATCAGTCCTAAGGGCTTCACAGCTCATGCACCCCAAGTAAGTAATCACTGAATGTTTGCTGCTTAGGGTTCACTTTGAAATGTGGAGATTAATTCGGTCAAAACATTTACTATTCCAATGTACATATAGGGTAGATTCAACCCTGATCCCCTATTTTACTTTTAGTGTAACCCACAACAGATAGGGATTCTGTGTTATATGAATAGGCCAACAAACCGTTAAACACTACAGAAGATACAATAAAACAAATCAGAAAACATTATTTATTGTTTAAGACACATCATTGTAATGGGTTCATAACAATTATTTATAACACAGAGCGCACCACAATATTCTATTCACTTATTGTTTTGTTTTTCCCTTCAATAGGAAAGCTAATAATGGACTTAAACCAGTCCCAAGGGCTCCACAGCTCATGGACCCCGGGTATGTAACCAATGAATGTTTGTTCTTTATGCTTTACTTATAAGAAACATTCTCGTAATGGGATCATAACAATTATTTATACCGAGGAGCACACAAGAATATTCTAATCAATCTTTGTTCTGTTTTTGCCCTCAATAGGAAATCTAAAGATGGGTTCAAATCTATCGTAAAAGCCCCACAGTTCATATACGATGGGTGAGTAACCAATGGATGTTTGTTCTTTTAGGCTTTTAGGCTTTACTTATTTGAAATGTCGAGATGTATGCGCTCAACACTTTTACTATTCCAATGTACATATAGAGTAGATCCAGGCTTACTTTATTAATTCCTATTAAACTCATAAAGCTCCTTAGGATATTTTATGGCCCAGTCCAAAACCCCAGAGATTTCTTGTTCAAAACTGATCCCCTTGCTTTTTTTATTGTTAGTGTACCCCACAACAGATAGGGATTCTGTGTTATATGAATAGGCCAACACAACTTTTAACACTACAGAAGATACAATAAAAATAATTTGTTTTTCTGCTTACTAGTCACCTCAACTAATGTATCAGCTGGCAATATGCAGATAGACCTTGTTTTCCTTTAATTCATTCTTAGAAACACATTCTGTGGGTGTGATATATAAGAAAAATTCTTGTAATGGGTTCATAGCAATTATTTATAACAAGGAGAGCACAACAATATCCTATTCACTTATTGTTTTGTTTTTACCCTCAATAGGAAAGCTAATGATGGGATCAAACCAGTCCCAAGGGCTTCACAGCTCATGGACCCCGGGTAAGTAACCAATGAATGTTTGTTCTTTAGGGTTTACTTATAAAAAACATTCTCGTAATGGGATCATAACAATTATTTATACCAAGGAGCACACAAGAATATTCTATCCTTTGTTCTGTTTTTGCCCTCAATAGGAAAGCTAAAGATCGGTTCAAATCTATCTTAAAAGCCCCACATTTCATGTACGACGGGTAAGTAACCAATTAATGTTTTACTATTCCATTGTATATATAGGATAGATCCAGGCTTACAAGGAGCACACAAGGATATTCTAATCAATCTTTGTTCTGTTTTTGCCCTCAATAGGAATGCTAATGACGGAATCAGACCAGTCTTAAAGGCCCCACAGTTCATGTACGACAGGTAAGACGGGTAACAAATGAAACCAATTGAGGTTTTACTTATTTGAAATGTCACGATGTATGCACTCAAAACGTTTACTATTCCATTGTATATATAGGGTAGATCCAGGCTTTCCCTGTTACTTCATATTAAATCCATAAGGCTCTTTACAAGCTTTTATGGTTCTGTCCTAGACATTGCCCGGTTCTACATGTTTCATAAAGATTCACATAGAGAAACACCTTGTGCTAGCATGCAGCTCATTTCAGAGGGATATAATTGGGCTATAATTCTAGCCTATTTATTCTCCATATATAATAAGACAACAAACACAGAATGCTCTATGGATGTCTATTTCTATTAAAGAGAATGGTAAGAATATCTAATAATTCCAAACTGACATGGAGTTTTTGCGTTTTTTCCAGCAACATCTATAGCTTCAAAAATCCAAAACCAAGGTAGGTTTCACGTTTTCCATCTTTTTGTGGTTATTAGCAAAAAAGGGTGAAAAGTTGTTTGTTTCCATTTTATTACAAACCTTCTTCTCTACTGTCTTTCTCAGACCATTGGATCCCGAAGAGCCGATGGAAATCGATATGTAAGTGTTATGGACACTTATAATTTTAGGGTAAAGTTCTAAGATACATATCAGATTATTAGTTTATAAATCGAGCCGCTACTAACCTCTGACGCTGATCAATAGTTTATACTTCTCTCCAGCAGTCAGATGGCTGCTGATATTAAATAAGTGGAGTAACAATAAATGCCTACTTATTATTCTCTTTTCCAGAATGTGCGAGGAGGAGCCTATGGACACTTCATAGGAAGAAATGCTTGGGGGGAGGGGGGATATTATGTCAGAGGGGATTAAATTTAAAAAACTCTAAAAATGTTGTAATCATGATTGGTATTTTAAAGTCTCCACATATAACATGATCATTGATCACCATGGATTACGCCACGTTGGACATTGAAGGACAGACCACATCGGAGCGCGTAGCCTGCCTGGTCTTGTCTGTTATGGTGTAGCTAGTAGTTTGCTCCTTACACAGTATTATCATTCCCCCAATGTTTTAACTTCCTATCTGTCAATCCATTTTGTAAATCATATGATGTAGTTCTACTCAGGTTATACTAGATGAAAACTTTCTTATCGTCTTCTGTTTCCTGCAAACTGTTTAACGCAGAGACTGTGCCATTTCTGTTATAGTGTGGAGGAGAGGATTGCTGGTTACTCTGTATCCGGCGACTTTATATGTGAAATTACATTAAACTTCCACCAAACTAATAATAACGATTGTAAAATAACATTTTATTTAATGTTGGTCAATTCTAAACATTTTAGGTTCAAGAACATAATTAAATAAATAACTTTCTTTTTAAGCCTTTTTATAGAGGATCAGAGGTTTAAAGGCAATGTAAGAAACTCTACATTTACCAACAGAGTAGTAGATAAATTGAACAGTGTCCCATCAGACGTGGTTGAGGCTAATACAATGACGGAATTTGAACATGTATGGAATACGCATAAAGGCTGAAAAACAGTGGGATGATATTTTGTTTCCGTATTTGCTATGTTTTATTTTACCCATTTTAACATAAATTACTGAACACTAACTTTTAGATAACTACCTCCTCTAATTTACATGATTACTGTAGAATCCTGGGTAGAAATGAAACTCTGCACTGTTCCACCCAGCGGGCTTAACCCTTTCATTGCCACTCTTGGTCTTATGCACTTTGAGCAATAATGTAAATATACTAAATATAGTGAAAATACTTAATGATCTGTGTGTAATTACAAATAATATCAACATAAAATTTATATTATTATGTGCAATAGAGTGTTCTCAGGGTGTTTTATGTGCTGAATGTATACCTGCTCTTGATTTGGATAACACTGAAACAAGCGATAAACCAGATAAAATAATCCCTCTCTGTGACCCAGAGAAGTGTTGGGTGAGAGATCCCTGATATACAAGACACCTGCTGGATTACCTGTACAGTAATGATTATCAGTTTTAAATCTATCACACTAATGATCAGTGAATCTCGGCTTACAGAGGTTCTGACCATCCTTGTTTCATGAAGAAGTTTTGGTATTCTGAGTCTCATTAAACTGCCAGTTTTTCTACATTATGCTGTTTTGATGATTTTCGTGAACTGATCTTGATGGCTCCATCATTGGGATGTTAGATCATTTGCTAGCTATTTGGCTAATTGTACTTAATGATGAGCTTGGATTTAGGGATACATGTTTGCACATATTTGATTATCTTGCAGGGCATATTGCTACATCTGCACATTTTTATGTATGGAGAGCTTTACACTTTGATATTTATGCCATTACCTGTAGCCAATTTACACCAATTTACTAATGAGCAATAAATAACTAATCATTTCATATCTCATTTTTTTTTAATTCTTTTATATAGCACCAACAGATGCTGCAGTGCTGTACAAAGTGTAGACAGGACATAACAATAAGTATGTAACATAACAAGATGACATATAGAAAAAACAGGTGAGGAGGGCCCTGCTCAAAAGAGCTAGTGTGCAACCGCCTTACCTGTGGATCCAGCATTATCTGTGGATCCCTGGCTTTAAAATGTTAATACTTATTACTAGACTTGTGCATTCGTCTTCGGGCAAGAAGAAATGTATATTAGAATATAGTGGCCGTAAAACGTACACAAAGACGAAGGGGCTTGTCTGCCATCAACCAATGAAGTGCAGGTATACTTCATTGGTTGATGGTAGAGGAGGCCCCTGCAGACGACCAATAGAGTTGCTCCTATGGACATTTAAACTCCTGGAACCAAAGCTGTTGCATAGTCCATACCGTGTTAACCTCGTATCAACCCCTTCTAAAAAAAAAACGGAAAAAACATAGTAAAAAACGAACATGAAGAATGCATGCAAACATTTGCCCAAACATAACACAGGAACGGGCGAATATTGCTGCAATACGAAGACATCACCGGTGCCTAAGTCTACTTATAGAAAATAAAACAAGAATACAGAAGGAAATTATTTATTTATTTATGTGACATGGAGAGTTGGGAGAGTTTGACCCAATTATTATGAACACAATAAGGGTACTGGGTTTCCTCTCCCATTTGGAAATTCTGCTTCAAAACCCGCAAAACAGGAAAAGTGGGAAAATACATCATTATAGAGGCGCAATGTTGATCCTACAAAAGATTGACAAACTTCATGTTTGAGTAAAGGGGGGTAATTTTATAGTGCTTATGGGACAGGACTCAAAGCAGAAGTCCCATGAAAAGTTCTTATTGAGTATGGAATAATATAGAGTACCGTATTTTTCGCTCTATAAGACGCACCTGCTGATAAGACGCACCTAGATTTTAGAGGAGAAAAAAAAGGAAAAAATATTTTGAGCTAAAAAATGGGCTAAAATATTTATTACAATAACTGAATAACTTAACATGAACAATAGCCAACAGCAGCATTAAGAACCATCATTACCAATCCACAGATTCCACACATACCAATCCACACATATACCAATCCACAGATTCCACACATACCAATCCACTCTCACTGTCACTCAGTCTTACTGAATGATTTCCTACCTTCTTTTCTACCTCTTTTCTTCTTACAGCAGTCTTCTTCTTACAGCAATCCTCCTCTTCGCTCCTCTTCTTCTGTCTTCTTCCGGGTCAGAGGGCACTGTGGGCGCGGCTTCAGTGCCGCCGGGGTTTGTTGTCAGATCCCGGCGGCACTGAAGCCGCGCCCACAGCAGCAGTTGCCGCGCGGATTGCAAGGGAGCAGTATCGGAGGTCTTTAACAGACCTCCGGCTCCCTTGAGTGATATTAAGCCGGTTCAAGGGAACCGGCTTAAAATCACTCAAGGGAGCCGGACGTCTGTTGAAGACCTCCGATACCGCTCTCTTGCAAGCCTGCTCCTCCAGCGGCGGACATTACTGTCCGTCTCTGGAGGGGTGCTGGGTGCCGGCAAGTTGGCACCCCCTGATGAGCGGCACCCGGTGCGGACCGCCCCCCCCGCCAGGTACGCTACTGCGTTGCCCCCCCCTCCCTGCCTGCATCTTCGCTCCATAAGACGCGGCTGATTTTTCATCCTACTTTGGGAGGAAAAAAACTGCGTCTTATGGAGCGAAAAATACGGTAATTGTCAGGATTCTGTAGGATCTTATGTTACTAATCCATACCAGATTAATTTCCTACCCCCTATCCTACTACACTTTATTTGAGATCCAGGTCAGAGATTCCAAAGAGTTAAACACCCTCATTGAACTCCAGAATAAGATTCAGTCTTTGCTTCAAGATTGCATGTTCTAAGAGTTCCTATCAGTAATTCTGGAAACCTGAACCCCTGACAGAAGCACCCGGTGAGAGGAGTCCATGCTCACTCTGACACTCTGTGTTCCTTCACTGTATGGAGGAATCTTCTCTTCCAAAAGTGTTTCTGATTAAAATATTTGGAATCCCTGCTGTATCTGGGAAACCTACATCTGAAAGCGATACTGAAGGCTGAGCAATGATTGGCCATATAGTGTTACCGAATCCCCAATATTTAGATTTGAGTGTTTTTTTTTTAATTGTTTCTACAAGGTATGTGCTAAAGTGCCGCCCCTTCAAAAGTGCCGCCTGGAGCGGTTGCCCCACTCGGCTACATTGTCGGACCGGCCCTGTGAATGTCTATGCTTTTTATCCTCTTTCAGTATATATTTCCTGAATCTCAGACTTAGCTCTTTATTTCCCTAATTTTAAGAAAGAGATGGGGTTGTGATGTGTCCCCCTCGGTAGTAGTGAGGCAGTTGCACTGAAGACAGGCTGAGACATCACAGAATAAGTGAGTTGCATGTCTGGGTATATTACTGTGTGTGTGTGTCGGTGTATGTGTGTGTATCTGGCTTTGTTAGTGTGCATGTGTGTGGATATGTTAATGTGTGTTTGTCTAAGTATGTGTGACATATGTGTGTATGTGTGAGCATTTTAATATGTGTGTCTAGATATATTAGCTTGTGTGTATGAGTGTGTCTCGGTGTATGAATTTGTGTGTGAGTATGTTAATGTTTTATATAATACTGCCTTTAGGGGGGTTGGGAGTAGTGAGGGTATCTGCCGGTGGCTGCGGCAGATACGGCGGCGGCGGCTGCCGATGTAATTGTGAGGTATCGTGGGGGATGATCTGAGGTCTGATTACAAGACGACCTCGATTATAAGACGAGGTCGGTTTTTCAGAAGTTTTTTTCTGAAAAAAACCTTGTCTTATAATCGGGCAAATACGGTAATATATTTCACCTTTTGTTTTTCTCTTCATTATTATCTCTGGTATTAGTTACATATTAATAGGGATCATTTGGGTATCTATCTGTTATGTTATGGATAGCAGAGATATGATGGTGACATCGCTGTGCTCACATTATACACTTATATATGATTATATCTTGCTATTTTATCACATGATTATATTTTGCACTTAAATGAATTGAATATTTGATTGCAATAAGATGTGGGGTGAATTAAAGTGATATTTAGATATATGAATAGTTACATTAATCCTTACATTAACTAAGTATAGGTATAATAATTAATAATATTAACCAATATCGCACATGTATTTATTCTAGCATTTTTATAGGTTTTTGTCTCCACTTTAAATACTAATTTGCTGTATATTAGATTTTTATGGTATTCAAGTGAATTGAATGTATCACACTGACCATAAAATAGAACACTGTAATTGTAATTAGATTATTTTTTACACTTACATATTATTATATTACATTATTATATTATATATATTATATTATAATATTACATATTATTATATTTTATATTTTACCACATGACTATATTCTCTATACATCTTAATATTTTTTTCTATTTTTTTCACTTAAGTGAATTGAATATCTGTTGGAAATAAGATATGGAGTGAATTAAAGAGATATCCAGATATATTAATAGCTGCATTTCTAGTTTCACCCATACATCAATCATGTATAGGTATAACAATTAATAATATTGAGTAATATTGCACACGTATTTATTTTCTTTTCTTTTTTTCAAGTTCACTACGTAATAGAACACTTTAATTGTAGTTAGATTAATTAATTTCTACATTGATATATTATTATATCTTGAAATTTGACATCCTTATATACACATGAATGTATCTTTACATATTCTAATTATATATCTATTTTTTTCCCCTCTCTCTCTCGTTTTGACCATTTAATTATAACTGTGTTTAGATCAATAGAAACAATGATCTTCCACAAATATGCTAGGGAAAAGTATTTATGTGTTTACTTAATTTATGTTATATGTGGTATATGGTATAACGATATTTTATTCCGATGTGGGACTCCTTATTCTTTTAAAGACAGCAAAATAGACGAGAAAGAATATGATCAATATTTAAATAAATGGTTTCGAGAATATTATCACTGGATGTTCATGGATGAATCTCCCTCAGAAAAGAATGACGCTGATTAATTTCCTTGTAGAAAATAAAATTGATGTAGGAATAATTCAGGAAACCCGTTGGACGTATCAATTTGCACAGAAGCTCTCATTTAGGAAATATCCAGTGATAGAACATCAAAAAAAGAGGGGAGTCGCCATACTGACTACTAGGGAAATAAAGTATGAGAAGTTATATATCCATTAGGATAAAGAGGGCCGTTTTCTGATTTGCAGCTTAAATAATAAGATATAGAAACATAGAAACATAGAAAGTGACGGCAGATAAGAGCCATTAGGCCCATCCAGTCTGCCCAACTACTTTCCTTTAGTACCTGCCATTATTCTATATCTAGCTTGGCCTTATACCTATCCCATGCTTGCTTAAATGCCTTTACTGTATTAACATCTACTACTTCTGCTGGAAGGCTACTCCATGCGTGTACTACCCTTTTTGTAAAGTAATATTTTCTGATGTTACCATTAAACCTTTGCCCCTCTAGCTTATGACTATGTCCAGGGCCGGCACAAGACAAAATGCCGCCTGGGGCGAAGTTTAAAATGCTGCCACCGCCAGGGGTCATTATCTACCCTTCCTCTCCCTCCCTCCCTATTACCCCTTTGTACGTCACTTACCTTGCAGCAGTCCTGCGGCGAGTCTCCCTGCTCTGCCACGGTGCGCGCTGCTTTACTGCTGAGCGCCAGAAATGACATCATCTTCCGGCGCTCAGAATTACAAGCCGGCACCGAGACCGAGCTAAAGGGCTTGCAGAGGAGAGAGAGGGGCGCTGAGCGGGTACTGACAAGTTGGTAAGCGAAAACCACTCTGCGCCTCTCTCTCTTGCGCTTAAAAAAAAAGGCGCTTGGGGCGGCAGAGTGGCGCCTCTTCAAAAGTGCCGCCTGGAGCAATTGCCCCACTCTGCTCCATGGTAGGGCCATCCCTGACTATGTCCTCTTGTTGTGGTAGTGTTTCTCCTTTTAAATAAACTCTCTTCCTTTATCTTGTTGATTCCCTTTAAGTATTTAAATGTTTCTATCATATCCCCCCTGTCACGTCTTTCTTCCAGAATATATATGTTAAGATCCTTTAACCTGTCCAGGTAAGTTTTATCCTGTAATCCATAAACCATTTTAGTAGCCCTTCTCTGAACTTAAACCAGCATATCTATACGGTCTCCAGTACTGTACACAATACTCCAAGTGAGGTCTCACCAGTGATCTGTACAACGGCATGAGCTCTCCCTCTTTCTACTGCTAATACCTCTCGCTATACAACCAAGCATTCTGCTAGCATTACCTGCTGCTCTACTGCATTGTCTGCCTACCTTTAAATCCTCAGAAATAATTACCCCTAAATCCCTTTCCTCACACGTTGAGGTTAGGACAGTATCAAATATTCTATACTCTGCCCTTGGCTTTTTATGCCACAGATGCATTACTTTGCATTCATCCACATTAAACTCCAGTTGCCACCACTCTGACCATTTTTCCAGTTTACCTAAATCATTTGCCATTTGGCTTCTTCCGCCAGGAACATCAACCCAGTTGCAAATTTTTGTGTCGTCAGCAAATAGACCTTTTCATCAAGACCATCTGCGATATCACTAATAAAAATATTAAAGAGAATGGGTCCAAGTACATTCAGTAGTAAATATATATGCCCCTAATAAAAAACAGGGGTGCTTTTTGAATTGACTTATGAAAAAAACTCTAGGATATATCCAGGGAATAATGCTAATGGCAGGAGATTTCAATTGTATTGCAGACCCAGATCTAGATGTAATGACGCTAGAATATAAAAAAGAGATATGGAAGTTTTTGGCCTGGCAAGATCTTTGTAAGGAAATATAGATTGTATGCTCTTTGGCGGACTTTACATCCAGAAGAACCGGATTATACATATTATTTTAATTCTCTATTTTAATTCTCTTCACTTATCCCATGATATGCCTTTTAACCCCTATATACCAGAGTGGCATATAGGGGTATAAGGCATATCAGGGAGGCAGAGTGGCACATAGTGGGGTATAAGGCATATCAGTTGGCAAGCCTGGGGGCAGATGTGCATAACTGGGCGGGCAGGTTGGCAAATAAAAGGAAATAAAAACAAAAAAAAATATTTTTCTCAATCATAGCTTTATTTTTACTAGTAAAACCTTTTTTCCTATAGGGTCGTCTTATATTCAGGCTTTTTCTTTTTTTTCCTAAATTGATATTCAGATTTTGGGGGGTCGTCTTATAATCAGGGTCGTCTTATAATCGAGCAAATACGGTATATGATTGTGTTAGTGTAAATATCTAGATGTGTGTATGTCTGGGTGAGTGTGTATTAGCGTTAGTGCCCCCCTCCAGGGGTCAGGCTTTGGATTGACACAAAGTATATTTTCCTCCAGTACCTTGGCATATTAGCTGAATAACTCAAAAGCAGTATTTGAAGTATGACAAACTCTTTAATTATAACATAGATCTGTGTTTATTGTCATTTGGAATAGAGAAAAACATGGTCACTCAGTAACGTAGTAATTTAGGTTGAAATACACTCCAGAAATATTTAGGCTTTGTTCCTCCACATTTTGTTAGTACATCTACTGACCATGTGGTGCTACATTATGTATACAGTATATTATTATAACACAAGTATAATCAAACCTATTCAGCACATGATACGCTTCTGTTACTGGAGATATCATAACTTAGGTTTCCTCTTTCCTGTAAAGAAATATTTTGAGCCAGCAGCAAAACATGGATGATGTCAGTGAAAGCTGAATCTGTTCTAGGATGTCGACTAGGATGTACCTTTAAATAATAAGTCAAGGTTTTCATGAGGACCGGTATTAGAGCCATTTGGGTGTCACATATACCGAGTCACTACATAGAACCTTCACAATTAGTTATTAAAAGGTTAATATGTGAAGATTCTCAGGGGGAGCCCACTTAGAAAGTTTCCAAGGATGAACTTACGGTACCTCATGACAACTCTAAGATGATTGTTTCTCCAAAAACAAGGGGCATCCCGACGAAACTAACATATACTTATTGCAAAACTACCAAGTGTGTTTATTTATTTGCCTGCTATAGAGGAGTTATCTCTGGCTACACAGTAAATGTCCTGGGGCATGATGAGGATAAGGAGGATGTGTTTGACCCATAAATCATAGATTAGGTAAAGAGCAACAACCCCTCAGCATCTGAGATCCCGTTTAAGTTTCTTTTTATTTTTTTTTCAACTATAAAATTAAAAATATAACAAACAACATAAATAAATAGATAAATACATATAACAATGGGTACCTCCATAAAACTTATGTCCTGGAATGTGCAAGGATTAAATAGTCCACAAAAGAGGAAACACTTATATGAAACATTAACTCAAAATAAAATAGATGTAGCTTTACTACAAGAAACACATTGGGTAATAAATCCATCAAGAATATGGAAATATAGATCCCAGAACTATTTCACTCAAATTTGGAAGGAAATAAAAAAAAAGAGGGGTTTGCGATTATAATTTAAAATAAACTCAAATTCGAATTTACGGTATTTGCTCGATTATAAGACAAGGTTTTTTTCAGAGCAAATGCAAATAGAGGTCTGATTATGAGACTAAGATTCAGATCCCCCGCACCGCTGCAGGGGACCTGGATCCTCCTGTCAGTGGCGTCTCCAGCTTTCATATTTAGGGGGGGCACATGGGGGGCCAGGGACCAAAGTAGGGGGGCCAATTATAAAACGGTACATATACACTATATATATATATATATATATACACACATATACACACACATTAGGCAGTTATTTCTCATTCTTTAATATTAGCCCCTGCTGACAATATATATCAATATTAGATCCTGCTGCCGATATATAGAAATATTACACCCTGCTTCTGATATATATTAATATTAACCCCTGGTGCGGATATATATTGATATTAGCCCCTGCTGCGGATATATACTTATATTATACCCTGCTGCCGATATACATAAAAATTATACCCTGCTGCCGATATATATTTATATTTGACCCTGCTACCAGTATATATTAATATTAGCCCCTACTGCCAATATATATTATTAGTCCCTGCAGCCAATATATATAAAATTATCCCCTGCAGCCAATATATATTAATATTAGCCCCTGCTGCCGATATATATAAATACTAGACCCTGCTGCCAATATGAATATAAATACTAGACCCTGCTGCCAATAAATATTAATATTAGCCCCTGCTGCCAATATATGTTAATATCTCCATCTCCCTCCCTATGTATCCTATCTATCCCCTCTCCCTCCCAATCTATCCCCTCTCCCTCCCAATCTATCCTATCTACCCCCTCTCCCTCCCAATCTATCCTATCTATCCCCTCTCCCTCCCAATCTATCCTATCTATCCCCTCTCCCTCCCAATCTATCCTATCTACCCCCTCTCCCTCCCAATCTATCCTAACTACCCCCTCTCCCTCCCAATCTATCCTAACTACCCCCTCTCCCTCCCAATCTATCCTATCTACCCCCTCTCTCCCTCCCAATCTACCTCTTCTCACTTCCTATCTACCCCTTTTCACTCTCTAACTCCCTCTTAACTTTCTACCCTCTCCCCCTTTGAAGTTCACTTACCTTGGGCTTGTAGAAGTCCAGTGGCGGGATCGCGAGGTCTGTGTCTTCCTGGTTCTGCCGCAGTGTGCGCGGCTTCATTGCTGAGCGCCGGATATGACATCATATACCGGCGCTCGGCTTGAAATGCCAGGACTGCGACCAAGGCAGAGGCCTCGCGGTCGCGGAGAAGAGTGAGAGGCGCCGAGCGGTCGCTGAGGAATAAGTTCTCAGCGACCGCTCGGCGCCTTTCTCTCTCCTCCGGATCTATTAAAAAAAAAAAAAAAAAAGACAGCGGTTCAATTGGGGGGGCACACCGGGGGGCACAGCATGATGTAGGGGGGGGCAATGGCCCCCGCTGCCCCCCCTGCCGACGCCACTGCCTCCTGTCTCCCCCCCTATTTAACACCCCCACACACACACTTACCGGTGCTTCCTGCTGTATTGCCGGGGCAGCGGGTTGATGTCTACGCGATCCGCGTAGACAACGTCCGCTGCAGCCGGAAGGAGGTGTGGCTAGCAGCGAGGGTTTTTCAGGCGTCCGTCGCGCATACCTTCCCCGACTGTCCCGGTGCGGGGAACTCTGATCTCTGACAGCCAGGGAAGGTATGCGCGACGGACGCAGACAAACCCCCGCTGCCAACTCCACCTCCTTCCGGCTGCAGCGGAAGGAGACGTCAACCCGCTGCCCCGGCAATACAGCAGGAAATTGGAAGCACCGGTAAGTGTGTGTGTGTGTGTGTTAAATGGGGGCATAGGGCATTTCTGGAATGCCTTATACCCCTATATGCCACTCTGGCACTTAGGGGGTTAAAAGGCATATTATGGGGCAGAGTGGCATACAGGGGGGTATAAGGCATTTCAGGAGGCAGAGTGGCGTTAATGGGGCATTTAATAGAGCACTCTGCCTCCTGAAATGCCTTATACCTCCCTATATGCCACTCTGCCCCATAATATGCCTTTTAACCCCCTAAATGCCAGAGTGGCATATAGGGGTATAAGGCATTTCTGGAGGCAGAGTGCTCTATACAATGCCTTTTAACTCCCTTAATGCCACTCTGCCTCCTGGAATGCCTTATACCTCCCTATACACCACTCTGCCCCATAATATGCATTTTAACCCCCTAAATGCCAGAATGGGATATAGGGGTATAAGGCATTTCTGGAGGCAGAGTGGCACATAGGGGGTCAAAAGGCATACCATGGGGCACAGTGGCATATAGAGGGTTAAAAGGCATATCATGGGCCACAGTGCCATATTGGTGTGGCAAGCCTGGGGGCCGATGTGCGTAACTGGGGGAAAGATTGGAAAATACAAGGAAATAAAAACAAAAAAAATATTTTTCTCAATCATAGCTTTTATTAAAAAAAATAGTTTACATGAATTAACATTTACTGGTAAAACTTTTTTCCTTTAGCGTCGTCTTATATTCAGGCTTTTTCTTTTTTTCCTAAGTTAATATTCAGATTTTGGGGGGTCGTCTTATAATCAGGGTCGTCTTATAATCGAGCAAATACGGTATATTACACGAAGAAGATACACAAGGTCGATCACAAATTCTTATTTGCAAACTAAACGATATAATATATACCTTTGTAAACATGTATGCCCCGAATAAGAATCCTTCCAAATTCGTGAGAAAACTTTACAAAAGAGTACAACAAATAAAAAAAGGTCAATTATTCATGGGAGGCGATTTTAATTGTATAATCGATCCTGAAAAAGATAAAGCTTTACCACCAAATACATCTTTACATTTAAATATTATAACAGAAGCAAGACTAATAAGATCATTTATAGAAAAAAATTCACTGTACGACATATGGAGAATTTTTCACCCTAAAGAAAAAGATTTTTCCTTCTTTTCCCAACCCCATACCTCCTATTCTAGGATTGATTTTATATTAACTGAATTCGATAATTTATGACTAATAATAAACTCTAATATAGGTCAAATAGTTTGGTCTGATCATGCACCAATTTACATAGAATTTAAGAATAACCAGCACTACAACACTAACTACAGATGGAGATTAAATTAATACATACTAGGCAATGAAGAGGTCATGGAAGACTTGCATAAACAAGTTGTGCTGAGCTGAGCCTTATGAATATGCATAAGGGTCAGACAACAGGAAGTGACATCATCCCTCAGCAAGGGTCAGAACTGCAGACACTGGGAATAGAGTGCAAAGCAAGCACATAAGGCAGTGATGGGCAACCTTTTGGGCAAACACATACACCAATCCACTCTCACTGTATGCTTTCCTACCTTTCCTCTTTTCTCCTTACAGCTCCTTTTCCTGCTCTTCGCTCCTCTTCTTCTTCAGTTCTTCTTCCGAGGGCACGGACAGCGGTGGGCGCGGCTTCAGTGTTGTGCGCCGGGATCTGACAACAAACCCCGGCGCACAACAGCTGTTGCCGCGCGGATCGCAAGGGAGCGGTATCGGAGGTCTTTAACAGACCTCCGGCTCCCTTGAGTGATTTTAAGCCGGGTTCAAGGGAGATCCATGAACCGGCTTAAAATCACTCAAGGGAGCCGGTGGTCTGTTAAAGACCTCCGATACCGCTCCCTTGCGAGCCTGCTCCTCCATCGCCCCGCCAGGTACGCTACTGCACGTCCCGCCCCCCCCTTTTTTTTGGGGGGGTGACACGCGCAGGATTTCCTGCGATTCATCCTCGGCTCCTGCACGGCCGCCGAGGATGAAAGAATCTGTGCTGGAGGAACGGGTCCTCCAGCACAGATTCTTTCATCCTCGGCGGCCGTGCAGGAGCCGAGGATGAATCGCAGGAAATCCTGCGCGTGTCACCCCAAATGTCATAGGTTCGCCATCACTGACATAAGGTGTCATGATACAGAACTGGAATAAATAAAAGTTGACTTAACAGAACCTTTGTGGATCATTCTTCATACCAAAAGGGTGAACAACACATGGTACCAGGAGTGGGGTTCTCCAGGTAAAAGCAACAAACAAATAAAGAAGCATGGATCTGCAACAAAGAGCAGAAATGAGTCTCACACCTCATGGCCAGCAAACCTCACAGAGTTTACCAGTGAGAACAGATAGTCTGAAGCCACCTCCTGAAATCAGGTTTGTGGGTAATCTGGAAGAAGTGTGGAGATCATTTAAGCAAAGATTTAGCCTGTATATGAAAGCAACAAACACAAGCACTTTGCCAAGTGATCAGAAAGTAGCATTGCTTTTAACTGTTGCTGGTGCAGAAGCTTTGGACATATATAACAGCTTTCAATTATCTGAAACTGATAGTGAGAACTATGAAATAGTTATGGAAAGATTTTCTGCATATTGTACACCAAAGAAAAATGAGACATATGAACGTTTTGTGTTTAACTCCAGGGTTCAGCTACCACACGAGACAGTGGAGGAGTTTCTCACTGACCTCAAATTAAAAAGCAGGTATTGTAACTATGGCACTCTGCAAGAATCTTTAATCAGAGATAGGCTTGTGATAGGCTGTTACAGTAATAAAACACGTGAGAGGCTACTAAGGGATTGTGATTTGACTCTGCAAAAAGCTGTGTTCATTTGTCAGTCTGCAGAGCAGTCCCGAAAACAACTAGGTGTCTTATGTAAGCAAGACAGTCAGGACGTGGTTAATGATGTAAGAACACACAGACCTACATATTCAAGAGGATTGTCCACTCGACACCTGTCAGAGAGGAGACAGAGGAATATACAAGATGCAAAGCCCAGAGATATGTCATGTGGGAAATGTGGCAAAAATCATGAGCCTCGCAATTGTCCAGCATATGGACAGAAATGTAGGATCTGCAAAAAATATAATCACTTTGCCTCACAGTGTAAGCAAGCTACACGACTACATGCTGTTAAAACATACACCTCTGACTCTAGTGATGAAGATCTTATTGTGGACATGGTCAAACAACTGCCTATGCCAGCTAAAGAATGGATTATAGAGGTGGAAGCACATGGTACACTGATACCATTTAAAGTAGATACTGGAGCAGATCCTAATGTTATTCCAGAGGCTCTATGGACAAAACTACAACCTAGACCTAAACTTCAGAAACAAACTAAAGTACTGAAGGCATATAATGGACTTGACATTCCAACTGTGGGTCAATGCATACTTACCCTACAGCATAACTCTACAGTCACAAAACACCCGTTTGTTGTGGTTCCTGGAGAAAAGGTTCCTTTGCTTGGATTACAGTCTATACAACAGTTAGGACTGCTCACCAAGCTCTTTGAGATTACAGAACTGAAACACAAGAGCATTGCTACCTTACTTGTAAAGTATAAGGATGTTTTCAGTGGACTTGGAAAACTTCCCATTAAATATAAAATTGCCTTAAAGACTGGAGCAACGCCGGTGATTCATGCTCCTCGCAAAGTACCAGTAGCCCTACGAGACAAACTTAAAAAAGAGCTACAGCGCTTGATAAAGATGGATGTCCTAGAACAGGTACATGAACCAACGGAATGGGTTCATTCTTCGGTTATTGTGGCTAAAAAGGATGGTTCCCTAAGGTTGTGTCTGGACCCCAAAGAGTTAAATGCGAGTATTAAAAGGGAGCATTACCAGATCCCCGCAAGAAATGAAATCCTAGGGGAGATGGCAGGTGCCCAGCTGTTTACAGTTCTCGATGCCTCCAATGGTTTTTGGCAGGTCCCTCTGGAGAAAGGAAGCAGGCGCATATGTACTTTCAATACACCTTTTGGAAGGCACTGTTTCAAGCGTCTTCCGTTTGGTCTGTGTTCAGCGCCCGAAATATTTCACCGAACTATTCAACAACTGTTTGATGGGGTAGAAGGTGTCAAAGTATACATTGATGACATTCTGATTTGGGGTACTAATGAAGCTGAGCATAATGAACGACTTGAGAAAGTACTACAGATTGCACATGAAAAGGGGTTAAACCAAACAAAGTGTAGATTTCTTCAATCAGAGATTCTTTACCTTGGAGAGATCATCTCAAGTTCTGGAGTGAAGCCTGATCCTACCAAGGTCAAGGCTATTGAAAAAATGCCAAGTCCTGTAAACAAGAAGGATTTACAAAGATTCCTGGGCATGGTAACCTACTTGGGCAAGTTCATTGCCAATCTATCAGACAAAACTAAACACATGAGAGGTTTACTAGTAAAAGGTGTTGAGTGGCACTGGGGAAAAGAGCATGAGGCTGAATTTGTATTATTAAAGGAATTGCTAATGACAGCTCCTACGCTACAGTTTTTTGATGCCTCACTTAAAACAAAAATCTCCACAGATGCCTCGAAAGATGGACTTGGTGCTGTTCTCTTACAAAATGATGGCTCAGGGTGGAGGCCTATTGCATATGCTGCCAGGGCTTTCACAGAAACTGAATACAAGTATGCCCAGATAGAAAAAGAAACGCTTGGCATAGCGTTTGGCTGTGAAGCATTTCACAATTTTGTTCATGGCACTTCTTTTACAATTGAAACGGATCATAAACCCTTAATCACAATTTCTCACAAGGAATTATGGAAAGCTCCACCTAGAATTCAGAGACTGCTGCTCAAGCTGCAAAAATATGACTATACATTGGAGTTCTCTCCTGGCAGACATCTTTTAATCGCAGATACCCTGTCTAGAATTTGGTCTGAACGAACCAGGTGTCCTGATGATGGCATTGATAATGATGTGGATGTTCATATTAACAGCATCGTGATGTCTGGAGTGATTTCACCAGTAATGTGGAAAAAATTGCAAAAGGCAACTGCAGAGGATGAAACACTTCAAAATGTGATACAAGCCATACATTCGACAGATAAGAAAATATACATGCCTAAACAATACTTGGCACACAGGGACGAAATACAAACCCTGTATTTGCAGGAATACACAAATAATGTATGGAAACATAGCATATAGATATAGATCAACAGAATAACACAAATCCGGCTTTGCAGGTGTAGATCAATTGGAAATCACATTTAAACACAGCATTAAAGGCAAAGGTGAAAGAAACACATAGAACTTGACCAGCACCCAGATTACACACACAAATTACAGCCCAGCCTGAGCTATCTTTGTCTACAAACAGCCCAGTTTAAGACATCTTTGTCCCCAAACAACCAGCCCTGTACCATCTTTATCCCATAAAGACCCTGCCCGTGCCATCTTGTCCCCAAAGCTCACACTAACATAACTGGGCACTCACACTAATATACATGTATAGTATTGTGAGTTCCCAGATATGTTAGTGTGAGTGTCAGGATGTGGGTCTGTATTAGTGTGAGAGTTGGGGTTTATTCTAGTGTGAGTGTCTGGTTCTGTTAATATGTGTCTGTTTGGGTGTGTTAGTATGTTAGCTTGTGTGTCTGGGTTTGTGTATTAGTTTATGTGCATGAGTGTTAGTGTTGAATGTCTAGAGTCGTGTGAGTATCTGATTGTATTAGTGTGAGTATCTAGATGTGTGTGTCTGGATGAGTGTTTATTAGTGTTAGTGCCCCCTCCAGGGGCCAGGCTCTGGATTTGCCCTTAAACCCAAGTTTATTTTACGTCGGTACCTTGGCATATTACCTGCATAACTCAAAAGCGGTGATTGAAGTATCATAAACTCTTTTATTATAACATAGATCTGTGTTTATTGGCGTTTGGAATATGGTGTTGTTCCACAGAGCCTCTGAGGAAGTTAAGATTTAACAAAACACATAGGGTGGGGAAAACACCAATGTATGTATTGATTTTTACCAAGAGAGCTATTTTTGTTGAGATATTCTGTTTTCTACTGGCTACATTTGGGTGACACGTTTCCCAAGTCACTACATAGAACCTTAACAATGAGTTATCAAAAGTTAATATTTGAAGATTCTCAGGGTGAGGCCATTTAGAAAGTTTCCAGGGATGGATTTACGGTACCTTATAAAAACATTCATTAATCCATCTGGGTGCTAATGTGGGAGAAGACAAAAAGGAAAATTCTGAAGATTCATATCGTAAAATGACTTCAGTTGGAAAATCAAATTTAAATAATAATTATAGAAATACATTTTCACTGTATGTGATGTATATTTTGCTCTTATTATTGTGTTCATTTGGATTCATAAAAGCTTGTTTTTTTTTAACTAAAACTATTTTTTCATCGAAAACCATTGAAAACTTCTTGCAAATCCGCAGAAAAAAATGCCTGCTACAGAGGAGTTGTTTCTTCCTCTCACACATTTTCTGGGATGGACATTATAAAATGTTGATTTATCTGGGATCATAAAGGATTAAACTACTTCTGCATTTTTGGCAGCAATCCCAGAAAATGTGATTAAGGTTCCAAGTGGGTACATGTGTTAAGCATTCAGAGCACAGTAAATTTTTGTTTATCTTATTTTTATTAACCCCTTCAATCCCAGGGGTTTTTGGTACCTCAAAGCCCAGAGAAATTTTGCCATTTTTGGGGTATGTCGGTTTAGCGATGATTCTCTTTTCCTGTGAATAGTGTACCCATGTAAACTATATATTGTTTTTTCAAGGAGAGATAGAGCTTTCGTTTGATACCATAGTTGGATGATTAGCTGAAAATTTAGAATGAGAAATTTAGTAAAAACTAGCGAAGATTAGAAAAATAAACTAATTTTTTTTTACATTTTCCCTCTGAATCCTCACAAAATTAAGTAAAGTGATGGAAAATCCCCTCCAAGTTTATTAATTCAGGTGTCCTGATCTCAGAAATACCTAATTTATATAGATTTTCCAGAATTTGCCAGCTCCAGGGAGCATACTATTAGGTGTACAATTTTGTATAATTTTTATGCCTATGGCTTAACGGGTTTGGGGGTTGTGAACGGGGGCAGGAGGGTTATACTGGCTAGATGTTATGCTAGGGCAATGGGAAGTAAGGTTTTTTAATAATTTTTTTATTATCTTTTTTTATATATTTTTTTTTAATTTTTTTTTTATTTTAATTTTTTTACATTTTTTTATTTTTTATATATTATTTTTACACAGAAATGGTTAGAGGTCCTCCTAGGGACCTCCTGAACATGCCAGTGATGTCACAATGACATCACAGCTCACGTTATAATTTTTTTTTGTATTATTTATATTAATATTTTAATGATTTATTTAATATTATTTTTAAATCACTAACCGTTTTTTTTTTTTCTGCTTTTCTCTTACAGGACGGGAGGGGGAGTGAGAGACATGGTTTCTCACTCCCCTCCCCGCGATCCCCCTGCACCGATCACACTGTGATCTCTATGCAGGTCCTCACAGACCTGCATAGAGATCGCAGCGTCTCTGTGCCTCATCGGAGGACAGGATATCCCCGCAGGGGATATCCTGTCCTCCGATGACCTTCCGGGTTACGTCAGCAGTGACGTAACCCGGAAGGGAATGCCCGATTGCGCGTTTGCAACTGCGCGATCGCGTGATCGGGCAGTTTACCGGTAACAGCTTACCGGCTTTCATGCCGGAAGCTGTTACGGGCGATCGGACAGCAGAAAGCCGGCAAAGCCGGCTTCTGCTGTCAGTGGGGAGTCCAGGCTGTCAAACGACAGCCTGGTCTCCCGTGCAGCGGCAGGGATGTGTCCCTGACGCTGCACGAAGGGCTGGACGTACCGGGACGTCCATAGGGGTTTCTTTGTGGGCGTTTTTTGGACGTCCCGGTACGTCTATAGGGGATTGAAGGGGTTAATGGAAGGGGAATAAGATCTCAGCAGACATAGTAAACAGGGGGGTAACATTAGTCAGAAACATACCGATACAATAAAGAGAACCAACGTTAACTTTCACATCAGCAGACCTTACAACATTTTGATGGTCCTACAATTGTTCACATAAATATTAAACAAAAAATTAAATGTTGCAGAGACATAGATCAGGTAAAGAGCAACAACCTGTCAGCATCTGAGATCCCAATAAATGTAACAGGCGCTGCTTATAAAATATTAGCAAACTCCACGGGGAACAATCAAGGACTGGGGGCAAAATGTTACCTGCAGCAAAAGAAGGTTGTTAACAAATTGTTTGCTTGTTGTTATTTTGGTTTTGAAATACAGAGAGAAATGTCTTTTTTAACAATTTCTGAAAAGGAATGGGGGAAAGTCCTTGTGGCATCCTATTGCAGATTACCCCAAGAGGCCAGTATTATACATATAGATTAATAGAGAAAGATTAGGTAAACTGCATATATATTATTCTCAATCACAGACAATTGTTTCAGAGTTTTTACTACAGCAGGTTAATGCCGGGCAAATCAGTCACTAAATGTGGCACAGCCAACATTATCTAATTCATTTCCTATCTTGGTATAATGTTTCCAACCCCTTCCTTAAACCCCTTCTGTACCGATGGATTTTAGTATTGAGTATCTTTTTTTCATCCAATAATCACAGAAGCAGCTAAATATATTTATAAATATCACTATATTAGATTGCATACAAAACAATGTTGCAATCGAAATAGAGATAACGCGAAATATAGAGCATATAAATTCAAACACACGATTATTAGTTGATATTCAACAGATCAATATAATGAAGAAATACAAAAAACGCAAATACATGTTCAAATATTGACATAAAATGCCAATAAACAGGATATGACGGAGACAGAGAAAAGTGTAATCGTTCTTTAAGCCCTTGTATTAACTTCTGATATGTATCCCTTTATGGTCTCAGATACTGAAATAACCAGAACAGCTGAAACGTTGTTACTTTATTACCTGGGAAGCCTCACAGTGAAGGAACATGAATGGTCAGGAGCAAGCAGAGATAATAGATACAACCACAACCCCACCCAAGGTGGTGCTGGATGGGTGTAATGCAGAACGGATGGAGGGAGTCGGTTATGGATGTTCAGTTTTATAGATGTTGCACATATATATATATATATATTTAGTTGTTTTTTTTTACTATAAAGAGTGTGCATCATCTCATCTACAGAGATCTTTATATTTCCACCTAGACCCATCAGACTGATGTACTAACACATATTGTAATGTGAAGCTGTTGATAAATGCATATAAGTGGCATAAGTTGACTCTTTATTTAAACTATAAATTATCCAAGGCTTCCTAAGCCTTACCTGCTGGATAAACTTGCATTGTGTGCTAACATTGTCACCGTGCTGTAAACTGCAGCTTTAGTGAATAAGTCACTTGGAGATTAAAAGTCTCCAAGGTCTATGTAACAGTCCAAATAGTGTAATTTGATTTCTGTTTCCAAAATGGCTTTACAGTATCTCATAATTTAGGCTTTATCATCATCATTATCTCCGCTATCATCTTTTTGGAGATATTCTAAGGTGTGGGTAAGAATACTGAATCATAATAAACTATCTCCATTTAATCTGCTGTATTAAACATCACCTCAGCACTTATAATTCCTATTGCCCCAGGCTTCTCCTATTATATTTTTATTTACATGGCATATCCATATGATGTTAACATGGGGATCCTCATGCACCTCTGTGGGGTTCTAAACAGTTATGACATCAGTTGCCTGCCAACTGATGTGTTGACCGCAGCCACCAGACTCATTTTCTGTTTATCTGAGGAGACAGCAGAAGCGGTTTAATAAGCGCCTGAAAAATGTGGCTGAACGCCATTAAAAGTTCTAGGATGCCTCCAGAGGCCGGGTAAGAGAAGAAAGGGTTGCAGAGAAAGATATTTTAGGATGATTTTTGAATCCTGTGCTGTGGGAAATAAAATGGCAGTAAAATGTTTAAACTTTTAAAGTAAGGTTTTGGCAATTAGGCAACATGGTTGCAACAATATTATATTCACTAATTATTTGTTTTTGCCCTAAACAGGAAAGCTAAGAATGGGATTAAATCTGTTTTAAGTGCCCCTCAGCTGATGTATCCCGAGTAAGTATTATCTTATTTGAAATTTCAGATGTATGCGGTCAAAACATTTACTATTCCAATGTACATATCGGGTAGATCCAGGATTATCTTTTTAGTTCTTATTAAATTCCTAAGGCTTCTTAGGATCTTTTATGGTTCGAAGCCATAGAGATGCTTTCTATTGTTGTTCAACCCTGATCCCCATATTTACTTTTAGTGTATCCCACAACAATGTTTAACACTACAGAAGATACAAAAAAAAACACATATTTATTGTATGACAGCAGGAATCGTGTTCCTACGTACTAGTCACCTGAACTAATATATCAGCTGGCAATATGCAGACATTTTATTTCATTCTTAAAGACAAATCCTGGGGCTGTTGATATTTAAGTAATATTCTTGTAATTGGTTCATAGAAAGTATTATTCTATTCACTCTATGTTCTTTTTATGTCCTCAATAGGAAAGCTAACGATTGGCAGAAATCTGTCCTAAGAGCTGCACAGCTGAAGTACCCCGAGTAAGTAACCAATGTATGTTTGTTCTTTAGGCTTTACTCGTAATGGGTTCATTAAAAAATATTTATACCAAGGAGCACACAAGAATATTCTATCCAATCTTTGTTCTGTTTTTGCCCTTTTTACTTTTAGTGTACCCCACAACAGATAGGGATTCTGTGTTATATGAATAGGCCAGCAAAACATTTAATACTACAGAAGATACAATAAAACATATAAGGACTTATAGCAAAGGGGACACAACAATATTCTATTGACCCTTTGTTTTGTTTTTGCCCTCAACAGAAAAGCTAATGATGGACTCACACCAGTCCTAAGGGCCCTACAGCTCATGGACCCCGTGTAAGTAACCAATAAATGTTTGTTCTTTAGGTTTTACTTATAAGAAACGTTCTCGTAATGGGATCATAACAATTATTCATACCAAGGAGCACACAAAAATATTCTAATCAACCTTTGTTCTGTTTTCTCCCTCAATAGGAAAGCTAAAGATGGGACCAAATCTGTCCTAAAAGCCCCGCAGTTCATGTATGATGTGTAAGTAATTAATGAATGTTTGCGCTTAACAAATCTAGGCTTTACTTACTTGAAATGTCAAGATGCATGCCTCCAAACCTTTGCTATTGCAATGCACATTTAGGGTAGATCCAGGCTTACCTTGTGAGTTCCTATTAAACCTATAAGGCTATTTAGGATCTTTTATGGTTCTGTCCTAGACATTGCCCGGTTCTACATGTTTCATAAAGATTCATATAGAGAAACACCTTGGGCCAACATGCAGCTTTTTTTCAGATAACAACAATATTCTATCCACTTATTGGTTTTTTTTGCCCTCAATAGGAAAGCTAAAGATGGGACCAGATCTGTCCTAAAAGCCCCACAGTTCAAGTACGACGGGTAAGTAACCAATCAATGCTTGCTCTTAACAAATTTAGGCTTTACTTATTTAAAATGCCAAGATGTATGCGCTCAAAAGTTTTACTATTCCATTGTATATATAGGATAGATCCAGGCTTACTTTGTTATTTCTTATTAAATCCATAAGGCTCTTTACAAGCTTTTATGGTTCTGTCCTAGACATTGCCCGGTTCTACATGTTTCATAAAGATTTACATAGAAAAACACCTTGTGCCAGCATGCAGCTCATTTCAGAGGGATATTATTGGGCTATAATTCTAGCCTAATTATTCTCCATACATAATAAGACAACAAACACAGAATGCTCTATGGATATCCATTTCTATTAAAGAGAATGGTAAGAATATCTAATAATTCCAAACTGACCTCTAGTTTTTGTGTTCTATCCAGAAACCTCTACAGCTTCAAGAATCCAAAACCAAGGTAGGTTTCACGTTTGTCATCATTTTGCTGGTGTTAGCACAAAACGGTGAAAAGTTGTTTGTTTCCATTTAATTACAAACCTTCTTCTCTACTGTCTTTTTTAGACCATTGGATCCTGAAGAACCCATGGATATTGATATGTAAGTGTTATGTACTCTTCTAATTTTGGGATCTAGCTAATGTTCAGTTGATATCACATTGGTTAAACTAAAGGACATATTCCTCTGATCAATAGTTTATACATCTCTCCAGCAGTCAGACGGCTGCTTAATATGAAAAGAAGTAGATATTAAATAAGTGAAGTAACAATAAATGCCTACTTATTATTCTCTTTTCCAGAATGTGCGAGGAGGAGCCCATGGACATTTCATAGTAAGTTTCATTGACTTGTGAATTTTTAAATATGGATGCATCTTTATTCTTGTTGATAAGCGCATTTGAGCAGAGCCCTACTCCCCATTACAGTCTGCTCGGCCAAATATCACCGACAAATGATGGGGTTGGAATTCCAGAGACAATCTCTGTTTATAATTATAGACGTGTAAATAACTTTATATATTATTATAGCGTCTCTTTTATTGATTTCATTTCATGTCTTCTCTTTATCCACAGGTCATGCGATTGGAGAAGAGATTGAAGATGAGGGAAGAAATGTTTGGGGGGAGGGGGATATTATGTCAGAGGGGATTAAGATATATTAAATTTAAAAAAATCTAAAAATGTTGTAATCATGATTGGTCCTTTAAAGTCTCCACAAATAACATGATCATTGATCACCATGGATTACGCCACGTTGGACATTGAAGGACAGACCACATCGGAGCGCGTAGCCTGCCTGGTCTTGTCTGTTATGATGTACAGAGTTAGTAGTTTGCTACTTACACAGTATTATCATTCCCCCAATGTTTAACTTCCTATCTGTCAATCCATTGTGTAAATCATATGATGTAGTTCTACTCAGGTTATACTAGATGAAAACTTTCTTATCGTCTTCTGTTTCCTGCAAACTGTTTAACGCAGAGACTGTGCCATTTCTGTTATAGTGTGGAGGAGAGGAGTGCTGGTTACTCTGTATCCGGCGACTTTATATGTGAAATGACATGAAACTTCCACCAAACTAATAATAACGATTGGGATCTTTGGTATCACTTGGCATAAAGTTAAATAACATTCTATATTTAATATTGGCCAATTCTAAATATTTTAAGTTAAAGAACATAATGAAAAAAAAGCTTCCCTTTTAAACTATAGAGATTTAGAGGTAATGTAAGAAAGTTTACATTTACCAAGAGAGTAGTAGATAAATAGAACAGGGTCCCATCAGGTTGAGGCGAACACAATGAAGGAATTTAAACATGCATAGAGTATGAATAAAGACTATAAACCAATGAGATTTTTTTTTTATTTCCTCATTTGTTTTATTTGATTTTACCCATACATTACTGAACACTACATTTTAGATAACTACCTCCTCTATGTGACATGATTACTGTAGAATCCTGGGTGCAGGTGAAACTCAGCACTGTTGGCGGGTTTAACCCTTTCATTGTCACTGTTGGTTTTATGCACTTTAAGGAATAATCTAGATGATGAGAAATCCTTCGGTGCTGCTCAACGACTAAAAAATTGTTACTGTTATCTTCATGCCATTTTGCCTACTACCTTATAGACTTTTGCTAATACCCTTAATAATATTCGTGTAACTAAAAACAATATCGAAATAAAATATATATTATTATGTGCAATAGGGTGTTCTCAGGTTGTTTATGTGCTGAATGTATACCTGCTCTTGATTTGGGTAACAAACAAGTGATGAACCAGATAAAATAATCCCTCTCTGTGATGCCGAGAAGTGTTGGAGTGAGAGATCCCTGATATACAAGACACCTGCTGGATTACCTGTACAGTAATGGTTATCAGCAGACCTATTCTTTCATATTCGGGAGAACATGTAAACGAACACAAATGGTGCGTTTTTGTTGTTCAAACTGAATACCGAATAAAGTAATATGGTGGCGGGTAAACGTACATGAAGACGAAGAAGCACAACACGAAGAACCTTCATGTTCGTCTTTGCTAATATCTCCTAGCTAATATCCCTGGTCCCTTTCCACTGGGTCTAGCCTACCTTCTCTATGCTGCCTGAGGGCTTCCAAGTCTTGCGTCCTGTCAGAAGGCTTCCAAGCCGTGTGCCCTGCCAGAGGTCATCCAACCCGTGCTCCTACCTTTTGCCTTACTGGTGCGCTTCCAGTTTCCTGCCTCTAATAAGCTTCTCACCCCAAGTTTATTTCCTGCTAGTTCTCAGAACACCTTTAGATGATGCCCAACAGAAATACTAAGGCTAAAGTGGAGTGCAGCCCAGAACTGGATCAGCCTGCCTACAGCCATTCATGAATCTGAACCTGCCCCTGCATCGAGACTCCTACTTGATCCGGCACCCAGTGCGGAAATCCCTGTTCCGCCCAAGCCGAGTTGCTCAGAACGGTTGTCTAAGTCTGTGCTGCCCTTCAATGGTTGATGCAAGAAGAGGCTCCTGCTGGCAACCAATAGAGTCGCTCTTACAGACCTTTAAAATCCTAGCAGCAAAGCTGCTGCATATTTTTATTGCATTAACTCCATATTAACCTCTGCTAAATAAAACGAATAATGTACACATATATTTGCCCGAAAAGACGGGCACGGGAACAGGCAAATATTCATGGAATACAAATGTGGTTTTTTTTACACATAGACGAACATGAAGACTTGGCCGGTGCCCAAGTCTAGTTATCCGTTTTAAACTATTATACTAATGATTAGTGAATCTCTGCTTAAAGTGGTTCTGAGTATCTCTGTATTTAAAGTAAACTATTCTGACCATCCTTGTTTCATGAAGAACTTTTGGTATTCTGAGTTTGATGAAACTTCCAATTTTTCTACATTATGCTGTTTTGATGATTTTCTTGAGCCGAACTTCATGGCTCCATCATTGGGATTGTAGACATTTTGCTAGCTGTCTGGCTAATTGTACTTAATGATTAGCTTTGATTTTGGATACATGTTTGCACATTTGATTATTTCACATGGAATATTGCTACATTTGTACATTTTTTTTTACATCTTTACACTTTGGTATTTATGCCATCATTTGAAGCCAATTTACACCAATTTACTAAGCAATAATAAATAACAAATCATGAAATATCTCATTTTTATTTATTGTTTTCTACAGTGCCAACAGATTCTGCAGCGCTGTACAAAGTGTATACAGGACATAGCAATAAGTATGTAACATAACAAGATGATATACAGAAAAAACAGGTCAGAAGAACCTTGCTCATAAGAGCTTACAACCTAGAGGATCATTAACTCTTTGATCCGTAGCGAGTGGATCTTCGTATTCATTGTTAGTTGTATTACATGATGGTGGAGACTCCATGCGAGCCTGGTCCTCATAATTAAAATATTTTAGTTACTATTAGCAGGGCGCTGGTCATACTTAACTGATACTTCACTATCATCTGATGTAATAATGTAGTGTGCAGCCGCTGTCTGGTGCGCATGCATCCTGCATTACCTGTGGATCCCTGGCTTTAAAACGTCAATACTTATTTTATGTATTTATTTAGGTCACATGGAGAGTTGGAAGAGTTTGACCCCGTTATTTTGAACACAATAAGGGTACTGGGTTTCCCGTTACACTCTCCCAATTGGAAATTCTGCTTTAAGATTCGCAAAACAGGAAAAGTGGGAAAATACATCATTATAGAGGTGCAATGTTGATCCTACAAAAAGATTGACAAACTATGCTTCATGTATGAGTAAGGATGAATCGTTTTAAAGTGCTTATGAGACAGGATTCAAAGTCACATGAAAAGTTCTTCTTGAGCATGGAATAATATAGTAATTGTCAGGATTCTGTAGGATTTTATGTTACTAATCCATACCAGATTAATTTACTACCCCCTATCCTACTACACTTTATTTAAGATCCAGGTCAGAGATTCCAAAGAGCTAAAAACCCTCATTGAACTCCAGAATAAGATTCAGTCTTTGCTTCAAGATTGCATGTTCTAAGAGTTCCTATCAGTAATTCTGGAAACCTGAACCCCTGACAGAAGCACCCGGTGAGAGGAGTCCATGTTCACTCTGACACTCTGTGTTCCTTCACTGTATGGAGGAATCTTCTCTTCCAAAAGTGTTTCTGATTTAAACATTCAGAATCCCTGCTGTATCTGGGAAACCTACATCTGAAAGCGATACTTATTTCTTCCACTTGTAACATTGACCACTTACCTGCTTCTGTTTCCAGTATCTGCTGAATCTGCAGTATATATAGAGTTGAATCAGTGAGTTGTGATAACCCTGCAATGTCTGCATGATTTCTGGGATTATAGACAAGACACCTCACCTGTTAATATTGCCATCAATCTAGGGTATTCTTCATCTATCATAAGAGACATTGATGAAGAATGAAAAAAACCCTTTTTACCACCTTTTTTCTTCATATTTTGCTTTAATTGGAAACCTGCCAATTATTTTTTTCATTACGTTCTTGTACACATTTAAGAAACAAGAGACTTCTGAAAATAATTATATCATGGACTTAGTTGGAGGTAATGTTTGAAGCCACATTTTGTCAATTATTCTGTCAAACACCGTGCATACTTGGTTTCAGTCGGATATTACATTAATATAGGTTAACATTGACACAAACCTGTTTCAATCGTTTTTATTCTAATAAGCTTCCATTGTTGTCAGCCATGTGATACTTTGGGAGAGTTGGTCAAACACCTAATGTATCTGATTCTTTATGGCAATGATAATAAAGACTGTTCCTCCCAGGTGAGAACAAGACATTGTGCTGCATGGGTCCAAGGAGGAAATGCTGACTCTCTCACCCACCACAACCTAACCATGCCCACATCCATTATGTTATATCAATAAATAAATAAATAATACATTCACTCTTTTAACGGGTTTTTGGGTAGGCCCACCAATATCTCTATGGTCCTTTACCCCAGTTACCTCTTTGTGCTCTGCAGGCCAATCCTGAGCCTCCGCCACCTGGGAGTTGGGGTAAGTGTGGCAGTGCCTCCACCCAACAGAGCATCCATGGTATGGATGTGAGCTCCCGTTGGGAACATAGCCAAGTGATTAATAAAACTGACACAGGGCTAACTTAAAATTTACTTTGTATTGCACAGCAAAACACTATGCGTAATTGTAACAGAAACACATGATATACAGTAGAATGAAATATACAGAATATGCAATATACAATATGAAGTTCACCCACCCACAACAATCACTGCGGCCCACCCTAATCTTCGCCCTAGTGACTGCTGGATGCCTTTAGTTGGTGCACATAACACATTTGGGGCCCATAAGTAACTTACTCCACAGTATGGGTTGAATTATATTGGAAACTTCAGCATGTCAGCGGGACTGGAGATCAAAATCTTTTATTGGTGTGTGGATAAGTTCAGGGTGCCCTGTTGTGGAGACAGGAGGAGAGGTTTTAGGCTTACCACTCCACAGTCTGCAATCAGGGCAGTTCAGCCTTTAACCTCTTCACTGCCAACTCTGCTGCAAACAGCTCTGTATCTTGGACTGTCTGCTGGAAGATTCTGCCGGGGTGTTGCAACACTCCTCTGAGCATGGATTTCAAGCAGGCCTCTGTTCCCAGGCCTCTCTCACTCTCTCTCTCAGCAAGAGTCCTTCACCTCTGGCATCCAACTCTGAACTCCTCTACCCAAACTCCAATGGACCTTTTTATTCACCTATGCCATGTGGTTTTCAGTTCGCCATCTGCTGGTCACTCCATAAGAACTGCAGGTGAGTCAGTAACACAGCAGCAATCACTAAAAAACCTTGAGGGGTTACACCCTCTTTTACATTCCCATTCAAACATTCACGCTTAAGGACAATACTGTTTCTTACTCGAAGTATATGGTGGGACAATGGCTCTTTTTAACATTTTTCAGTGTTGCTGTTTAGCTGTGATTTTCTTCTTTCTCATTTCATGCTCCCACACATATTATATATTGTTTTGTTCAGGACAAACATGGCTTTCTTTAGATACCATTATTTTTATCATATCATCTAATTTACTATAAAAATATATAAAATATGATGATTTTTTTGTTAAAAAAATTACTTTTTCTCACTTTTTAAACAAAATAATTTTACTCATCTGCAAGAACTAATAAAAAAAACCTGCTAAATAGATTCTAATATTTGTCCTCAGTTTAGAAAGACCCAATGTTTTTATGTTTTTTTGCTTTTTTCTGCACGTTATGGGGCAATAAGTATCAGTAGCATTTTGCTATTTCAAAGCCATTTTTCCCCCCAAAGCTGGTCATTCTGCCCCATGTGCTATTTCAAGTATCTTTGACGCCAGCCAATGAAATTTACCCCATCAAACCATATATTTTTAAAAACTAGGACACCCCAAGGTATTTCAAATGCTGGTGTTTTAATTATTTCCATGCACTAGTTCTACCATCAGCATTTGTCAAACTTTATGGTAGTACTTTTTTTTTTAATTTTTATCACACACGTTGTACTCCAGGTATAAATTTACAGCTCCTGGTATATGTCACTGCCAAACAACACCCCAAAATGTGTTCAGCAACATCTCCGCAGTGATACCCCACATGCATGGGTTTGTTAGGTTGTTCAGGGACTAAAAGGCCCTTTTTGAGAGGTGTGCATTTTTCAAATTGGAATTTTTACGTTATCGAGGCATGTCAGCAACACAGTTTATGCTTAGGAAGCGATTCCGATCGCTTCCTAAGCTGTTTTAGCCGTGGCAGCCATTTTTCTTCAGGGGAGGGCTTTCCTCCCCGGATCCACGGTCAGACTCACTTGTGAGGCTTCCGTGGATGCTGCAAAGCCGCCGATCGCGGCGAAAACGCTGCGATCATGGTGATGCAGCTATTTAACGGCATTGTCGTTATCACGTTGCACTGCAACCCCGTACATGTACAGGCTTTGACGTTAAGGGGTTAATGTCTTTCTACCTTCTCCACAGACTGCTTCTGTATCCCTGCCTCCTTTCCAGCAGCTCTGCTTCTTCTCTTGCCTCTTTTTATTCTTATGTCTTCTTTCTTTGTCTGCTAATCCGTGAACCTAGCCTTCTGGTCAGTGATGTATTTGGCACCAGGGGCAGATACTATACT
This sequence comes from Spea bombifrons, assembly GCF_027358695.1. Classification (NCBI taxonomy): domain Eukaryota; kingdom Metazoa; phylum Chordata; class Amphibia; order Anura; family Pelobatidae; genus Spea; species Spea bombifrons. The sequence continues at coordinate 30,228,390 of NC_071091.1, forward strand.
TGGCAGACACCCCAATGGCCCCCTGCCCCTCTCCTGGTAACTCAAATACCCACTGGCACACATTTTATACACATTTGCAAAGACTTACACACTCACAGCATTCTCTTTGAGTGGGGGTAAAGTACGAGACTTAAAACAGAGCAAGAATTCAGCGCATACTTCCTCTCACACATTTTCTGGGATGGACATTATAAAATGTTGATTTATCTGGGATCATTAAGGGCTAAACTAGTTCTGATAAGCATTTTGGCAGCAATACGAGAAAATGTGGTTAAGGTTCCAAGTGGGTACATGTGTTAAGCATTCAGAGCACAGTACATTTTTGTTTATCTTATTTTTATTAATGGAAGGGGAATAAGATGTCAGCAGACATAGTAAACAGTGGGGTACCATTAGTCAGAAACATAACGATACAGTAAAGAGAACCAACGTCAGCAGACCTTACAACATTTTGATGGTCCTACAATTGTTCACATAAGCATTGAACAAAAAATAAAATGTTGCAGAGACATAGATCAGGTAAAGAGCAACAACCTGTCAGCATCTGAGATCCCAATAAATGTAACAGGCGCTGCTTATTAAATATTAGCAAACTCCACAGGGAACAATCAAGGACTGGGGGCAAAATGTTACCTGCAGCAAAAGAAGGTTGTTAACAAATTGTTTTGCTTCTTATAATTTTGTTTTTTAAATACTGAGAGAAATGTCTTTTTTAACAAATTCTGAACATTTGCTAACTAAATCTTAAAATCAGTAATTTATTGTTATTGATAAATTATTTGGTAATATATATGCACTGGAAATTATACAAATACATGGAAAAAATACATGGAAAAAATCTTAGTTTTGTTTTTGGTCCATACGTTTTCAAAGAATGAAGTTTGGTCACTGATGAAATTAGAATGAGCTTTTTCCATTCAGAAAATTCCTTGTAACCCACTTTCAGCTTCTACACCCCTGTTAATCAAAGTGGTTAAGAGGCTATCCAAAGCCAGTAATACATTCAATGAATATGTCTATTTAGTGATTTGTGACAAACCAAGTATTTGTCTCATTCATCTTATTGTAGATAAACCACATGGGACATGGTAGAGTTAGCAGCACACGATAAGGACATCCAGGCATCCTTTGGAAAAGTCTGCAAGATTTTATGTCTGAACCTCTGAAGATAACCTGGGTGGTCAAGAAATAAGTCAGGGAAAATTATATAAAATGTCAATAAACAGGATAGGAAAGACAGAGATAAGTGAGATAATTCTTTATTCCCTTGTATTAGTTTCTGATATTTATTCCCTTTATGGTCTCAGATACTGAAATAACCAGAACAGCTGAAACGTTGTTACTTTGTTACCTGTGAAGCCTCACAGAGAAGGAACATGAATGGTCACTGAACAGGGGCAAGCAGAGATAATAGATACAACCACAACCCCACCAACCACCCAAACATTTCATCTTGAAGACATACATATGAAGCCCAAAAGCAGCTGGCAGGGAAACTTTTAGGCATCCGGTTTTACCACCTACCAAGAACATCATTCCCGTGAGCTGAAAAGCAGAATGCGTGAATAATTATAATATATCATGGACACCATTGGTACTGATTTTTTTTTATATGATAGCTATAACAATTTTCTCTTTATATAGATATATAGCATATGATAATGATGGTGAAAGCAGAATGTATATAACCCTGTTGTAAACAGTAGAGATGCAGTAGATTTCTCAGAATATAAAGGAAGAATCCTAAATATATCCTGATCCTGTCCCATGTGGAGGCCAAAAATAAGATTTCACAATGTTACACGTTGTATTCTTTGCATCCTAAACAAAAAAAAAAGTTCCCTTTCAAAATTGTCAACGGTAAAGTCATGGCAAACGCATCTCCTTCCTTCAATCTGGTCAGGACGGTAGAGAGATGAAAGTGAAGGTCGTTACAGCTGCCTCTAGGGTGCTGGATGGGTGTAATGCAGAACCGATGGAGGAAGTCGGTTATGGATGTTCAGTTTTACAGATGTTGCATATATATATATATATATATATATATACTATAAATAGTGTGCGTGCGAATAAGATGCATACATACAGTATGTAAGTACATCATCTCATATATAGAGACATGTATATTTCCACATAGACCCATCAGGCTGATGTACTTACACATATTGTAATGTGAAGATGTTTGTAAATATATATAAAGGGCTTAAACCTTAATCAGTACTTCCTAAAAAAAAAAAAAGATGTGCCTGTCCTGGGCATGGCTACATCCCCTTATTGTAATAACCTTAACCAAATTCTGCTGTGAGGCTGTTCTACTTGTCTATCAGCCCTAAGTCCATTTTCTGTTTGATGATGAGCGTGTTCTGCCATATTTGTGAAAAATGTATACAAAAAAGACAAAATCAATGAGAAATCTTGAAAGTTGACTCTTTATTTAAACTAGAAAGTATCCAAGGCTTCCTAAGCCTTACCTGCTGGATAAACTTGCATTGTGCGCTAACATTGTCACTGTGCTGTAAACTGCAGCTTTAGTGAATAAGTCACTTGGAGATTAAATGTCTCCAAGGTCTATGTAACAGCCGAAATAGTGTAATTTGCTTTCTGTGTCCAAAAAAGCTCTGCAGTATCTCATAACTTAGGCTTTATCCTCATCATTATCTCCGCTATCATCTTTTTGGAGATATTCTAAGGTGTGGGTAAGAATACTGAATCATAATAAACTATCTCCATTTCTTCTGCTGTATTAAACATCACCTCAGCACTTATAATTCCTATTGCCCCCAGGCTTCTCCTATTATATTTTTATTTACATGGCATATCCATATGATGTTAACATGGGGATCCTCATGCACCTCTGTGGGGTTCTAAACAGTTATGACATCAGTTGCCTGCCAACTGATGTGTTGACCGCTGCCACCAGACTCATTTTCTGTTTATCTGAGGAGACAGCAGAAGCGGTTTGATAATCGTGTGAAAAATGTGGCTGAACGCCATAAACAGTTCCATGATGCCTCCAGAGGCCGGGTAAGAGAAGAAAGGGTTGCAGGGAAAGATAATTAAGGATGATTTTTGAATCCTGTGCTGTGGGAATTGTGTATTCGGGGCATCATTTTTCCATCAGAATATCACATGGGCAGATAAAATACATCTTAATTTAGCACATAATATGAGAACTACATCACATTTTAGTTACAGAGCACCAGCAGGTTCTGTGGTATCAACACACGTTAAATAGTTTCAATGGGTTTCGCCACAAGAGATAATTGGGACAGATGAATGGGACAAACAGCAAGTGACGCGAGTCCCACCATCTCTGAAACACAAATTCATCACTAATTCTTTTTTGCCACTAATGGCAGTAAAATGTATAGACTTTTAAAGGAAGGCTTTGGCGTTTAGGCAGATAGGTTCAATGTTTGTTGTACAAAACATGGTTGCCATAGCAAGAAATGGAATGTTACAAATGATATGGCCATTCCCATAGCTTTGCAGAAACATCACTTTTTATACATAACCCTAATTCCTTCATTATTAAGGCTATGGTTTTGCCAAAACCCATGAGATTTCTTCTATGGATGTTCAACCCTGATCCCCTTTTTACTTTTAGTGTACCCCACAACACATAGGGATTCTGTGTTATATGAATAGGCCAACAAAACGTTTAACACTACAGAAGATACAATAAAACATATAAGAAAATATTATTCATTTCATGACAGCACGGATCATTTTCCTACGTACTAGTAACATGAACTAATATATCAGCTGGCAATATGCAGACAGATGTTTTTTCTCATTCTTCAATTCTTACAGACAATTCCTGGGGCTGTTGATCTCTAAAAAACATCCTTGTAATGGGTTCATAGCAATTATTTATACCAAAGAGAACACAACAATATTCTATTCACTCTATGTTCTGTTTTTGCCCACGATAGGAAAGCTAACAATGGGATCAAATCAGTCCTAAGGGCTCCGCAGCTCATGCACCCCAAGTAAGTAATCACTGAATGTTTGCTGCTTAGGGTTTGCTTTGAAATGTGGAGATGAATGCGGTCAAAACATTTACTATTCCAATGTACATATAGGGTAGATTCAACCCTGATCCCCTATTTTACTTTTAGTGTACCCCACAACAGATAGGGATTCTGTGTTATATGAATAGGCCAACAAACCGTTTAACACCACAGAAAATACAATAAAACAAATCAGAAAACATTATTTATTATTTAAGACACATCATAACAATTATTTATAACACGGAGCAGACCACAATATTCTATTCACTTATTGTTTTGTTTTTCCCTTCAATAGAAAAGCTAATGATGGACTTAAACCAGTCCCAAGGGCTCCACAGCTCATGGACCCCGGGTAAGTAACCAATAAATGTTTGTTCTTTATGCTTTACTTATAAGAAACATTCATGTAATGGGATCATAACAATTATTTATACCAAGGAGCACACAAGAATATTCTAATCAATCTTTGTTCTGTTTTTCCCCTCAATAGGAAATCTAAAGATGGGTTCAAATCTATCGTAAAAGCCCCACAGTTCTTATACGATGGGTGAGTAACCAATGAATGTTTGTTCTTTTAGGCTTTACTTATCTGAAATGTCGAGATGTATGCGCTCAAAACTTTTACTATTCCAATGTACATATAGGGTAGATCCAGGCTTACTTTATTAATTCCTATTAAACTCATAAAGCTCCTTAGGATCTTTTATGGCCCAGTCCAAAACCCCAGAGATTTCTTCTTCAAAACTGATCCCCTTGCTTTTTGACTTTTAGTGTACCCCACAACAGATAGGGATTCTGTGTTATATGAATAGGCCAACACAACTTTTAACACTACAGAAGATACAATAAAAATAATTTGTTTTTCTACTTACTAGTCACCTCAACTAATGTATCAGCTGGCAATATGCAGATATACCTTGTTTTCCTTTAATTCATTCTTACAAACACATTCTGTGGGTGTTGATATATAAGAAAAATTCTTGTAATGGGTTCATAGCAATTATTTATAACAAGGAGAGCACAACAATATCCTATTCACTTATTGTTTTGTTTTTTCCCTCAATAGGAAAGCTAATGATGGGATCAAACCAGTCCCAAGGGCTCCACAGCTCATGGACCCCGGGTAAGTAACCAATAAATGTTTGTTCTTTAGGGTTTACTTATAAGAAACATTCTCGTAATGGGATCATAACAATTATTTATACCAAGGAGCACACAAGAATATTCTATCCTTTGTTCTGTTTTTGCCCTCAATAGGAAAGCTAAAGATCGGTTCAAATCTATCTTAAAAGCCCCACATTTCATGTATGACGGGTAAGTAACCAATTAATGTTTTACTATTCCATTGTATATATAGGATAGATCCAGGCTTACAAGGAGCACACAAGGATATTCTAATCAATCTTTGTTCTGTTTTTGCCCTCAATAGGAAAGCTAATAACGCAATCAGACCAGTCTTAAAGGCCCCACAGTTCATGTACGACAGGTAAGACGGGTAACTAATGAAACAAATTTAGACTTTACTTATTTGAAATGCCAAGATGTATGCACTCAAAACTTTTACTATTCCATTGTATATATAGGGTAGATCCAGGCTTTCCCTGTTACTTCATATTAAATCCATAAGGCTCTTTACAAGCTTTTATGGCTCTGTCCTAGACATTGCCCGGTTCTACATGTTTCATAAAGATTCACATAGAAAAACACCTTGTGCTAGCATGCAGCTCATTTCAGAGGGATATTATTGGGCTATAATTCTAGCCTATTTATTCTCCATACATAATAAGATAACAAACACAGAATGCTCTATGGATATCCATTTCTATTAAAGAGAATGGTAAGAATATCTAATAATTCCAAACTGACATGGAGTTTTTGCGTTCTTTCCAGCAACATCTATAGCTTCGAAAATCCAAAACCAAGGTAGGTTTCACGTTTTCCATCTTTTTGTGGTTATAGCAAGAAAGGGTGAAAAGTTGTTTGTTTCCATTTTATTACAAACCTTCTTCTCTACTGTCTTTCTCAGACCATTGGATCCTGAAGAGCCGATGGAAATCGATATGTAAGTGTTATGGACACTTATAATTTTAGGGTAAAGTTCTAAGATACATATCAGATTATTCGTTTATAAATCGAGCCGCTACTAACCTCTGACGCTGATCAATAGTTTATACATCTCTCCAGCAGTCAGACGGCTGCTGATATTAAATAAGTGAAGTAACAATAAATGCCTACTTATTATTCTCTTTTCCAGAATGTGCGAGGAGGAGCCCATGGACACTTCATAGGAAGAAATGCTTGGGGGGGAGGGGGGATATTATGTCAGAGGGGATTAAGATATATTAAATTTAAAAAAATCTAAAAATGTTGTAATCATGATTGGTCCTTTAAAGTCTCCACATATAACATGATCATTGATCACCATGGATTACGCCACGTTGGACATTGAAGGACAGACCACATCGGAGCGCGTAGCCTGCCTGATCTTGTCTGTTATGGTGTACAGAGTTAGTAGTTTGCTGCTTACACAGTATTATCATTCCCCCAATGTTTACCTTCCTATCTGTCAATCCATATTGTAAATCATATGATGTAGCTCTACTCAGGTTATACTAGATGAAAACTTTCTTATCGTCTTCTGTTTCCTGCAAACTGTGTAACGCAGAGACTGTGCCATTTCTGTTATAGTGTGGAGGAGAGGAGTGCTGGTTACTCTGTATCCGGCGACTTTATATGTGAAATGACATTAAACTTCCACCAAACTAATAATAACGATTGTAAAATAACATTTTATTTAATGTTGGTCAATTCTAAACATTTTAGGTTCAAGAACATAATTAAATAAATAACTTTCTTTTTAAGCCTTTTTATAGAGGATCAGAGGTTTAGAGGTAATGTAAGAAAGTCTACATTTACCAACAGAGTAGTAGATAAATTGAACAGTGTCCCATCAGACGTGGTTGAGGCTAATACAATGACGGAATTTGAACATGTGTGGAATATGCATAAAGGCTGAAAAACAATGAGATTATAGGTATAACAATTAATAATATTGAGTGATATTGCATACATATTTATTTTAGTATTTTCTTTTCTTTTTTTCAAGTTCACTACGTAATAGAACACTTTAATTGTAGTTAGATTAATTAATTTGTACATTGATATATTACTATATCTTGAAATTCGACATCCTTATATACACATGAATGTATCTTTACATATTCTAATTATATATTTATATTTTTCCCCTCTCTCTCTCGTTTTGACCATTTAATTATAACTGTGTTTAGATCAATAGAAACGATGATCTTCCACAAATATGCTAGGGAAAAGTATTTATGTTTACTTATTTTATGTCATATGTGGTATATGGTATAACGATATTTTATTCCGATGTGGGACTCCTTATTCTTTTAAAGACAGCAAAATAGACGAGAAAGAATATGATCAATATTTAAATAAATGGTTTCGAGAATATTATCACTGGATGTTCATGGATGAATCTCCCTCAGAAAAGAATGACGCTGATTAATTTCCTTGTAGAAAATAAAATTGATGTAGGAATAATTCAGGAAACCCATTGGACGTTTCAATTTGCACAGAAGCTCTCATTTAGGAAATATCCAGTGATAGAACATCAAAAAAAGAGGGGAGTCGCCATACTGATTACTAGGGGAATAAAGTATGAGAAGTTATATATCCATTAGGATAAAGAGGGCCGTTTTCTACTTCTGATTTGCAGATTAAATAATAAGATATAGAAACATAGAAAGTGACGGCAGATAAGAGCCATTAGGCCCATCCAGTCTGCCCAATCTCTGAGTACTTTCCTTTAGTACCTGCCCTTATTCTATATCTAGCTTGGCCTTATACCTATCCCATGCTTGCTTAAATGCCTTTACTGTATTAACATCTACTACTTCTACTGGAAAGCTATTCCATGCGTGTACTACCCTTTTTGTAAAGTAATATTTTCTGATGTTACCATTAAACCTTTGCCCCTCTAGCATCTGACTATGTCCAGGGCCGACCCAAGACAAAATGCAGCCGGGACGAAGTTTAAAATGGTGCCGCCGCCAGGGGTCATTAACTACCCTTCCTCTCCCTCCCTCCCTGTTACCCCTTTGTACGTCACTTACCTTGCAGCAGTCCTGCGGCGAGTCTCCCTGTTCTGCCACGGTGCGCGCTGCTTTACTGCTGAGCGCCAGAAATGACATCATCTTCCGGCGCTCAGCATTACAAGCCAGCACCGAGACCGAGCTAGAGGGCTTGCAGAGGAGAGAGAGGGGCGCCGAGCGGGTACTGACAAGTTGGTAAGCGAAAACCACTCGGCGCCTCTCTCTCTTGCGCTTAAAAAAAGGCGCTTGGGGCGGCAGAGTGGCGCCTCTTCAAAAGTGCCGCCTGGAGCAATTGCCCCACTCTGCTCCATGGTAGGGCCGGCCCTGACTATGTCCTCTTGTTGTGGTTGTATTTCTCCTTTTAAATAAACTTTCTTCCTTTATCTTGTTGATTCCCTTTAAGTATTTAAATGTTTCTATCATATCCCCCCTGTCACGTCTTTCTTCCAGGCTATATATGTTAAGATCCTTTAACCTGTCCTGGTAAGTTTTATCCTGTAATCCATAAACCATTTTAGTAGCTGAACTTTCTCCAACGTTTCTATATCCTTCTGGAGATACGGTCTCCAGTACTGTACACAATACTCCAAGTGAGGTCTCACCAGTGATCTGTACACTGTGCATGAGCTCTTCCCTCTTTCTACTGCTAATACCTCTCGCTATACAACCAAGCATTCTGCTAGCACTACCTGCTGCTCTACTGCATTGTCTGCCTACCTTTAAATCCTCAGAAATAATTACCCCTAAATCCCTTTCCTCACACGTTGAGGTTAGGACAGTATCAAATATTCTATACTCTGCCCTCTATGCCCCAGATGCATTAATTTGCATTCATCCACATTAAACGCCAATTGCCACCACTCTGACCATTTTTCCAGTTTACCTAAATCATTTGCCATTTGGCTTCTTCCGCCAGGAACATCAACCCTGTTGCAAATTTTCGTGTCGTCAGCAAATAGACCTTTCCATCAAGGCCATCTGCAATATCATTAATAAAAATATTAAAGAGAATGGGTCCAAGTACATTCAATAGTAAATATATATGCCCCTAATAAAAAACAGGGGTGCTTTTTGAATTGACTTATGAATAAAACTCTACGATATATCCAGGGAATAATGCTAATGGCAGGAGATTTCAATTGTATTGCAGACCCAGATCTAGATAAAATGACACTAGAATATAAAAAAGAGATATGGAAGTTTTTGGCCTGGCAAGATCTTCGTAGGGAAATATAGATTGTATGCTCTTTGGCGGACTTTACATCCAGAAGAACCGGATTATACATATTATTTTAATTCTCTATTTTAATTCTCTTCACTTATCCAATGCATTTCTGGAGGCAGAGTGGCACATAGGGGGTTAAAGGCATATCAGGGAGGCAGAGTGGCACATAGGGGGGTATAAGGCATATCAGTTGGCAAGCCTGGGGGCAGATGTACATAACTGGGCGGGCAGGTTGGCAAATAAAAGCAAATAAAAACAAAAAAAAATATTTTTCTCAATCATCGCTTTATTTTTACTAGTAAAACTTTTTTCCTATAGGGTTGTCTTATATTCAGGCTTTTTCTTTTTTTCCTTAACTGATATTCAGATTTTGGGGGGTCGTCTTATAATCAGGGTCGTCTTATAATCGAGCAAATACGGTATATGATTGTGTCAGTGTAAATATCTAGATGTGTGTATGTCTGGGTGAGTGTGTATTAGCGTTAGTGCCACCCCCCAGGGGTCAGGCTTTGGATTGACACAAAGTATATTTTCCTCCAGTACCTTGGCATATTAGCTGAATAACTCAAAAGCAGTATTTGAAGTATCACAAACTCTTTAATTATAACATAGATCTGTGTTAATTGGCATTTGGAATAGAGAAAAACATGGTCACTCAGTAACGTAGTAATTTAGGTTGAAATACACTCCAGAAATATTTAGGCTTTGTTCCTCCACATTTTGTTAGTACATCTACTGACCATGTGGTGCTACATTATACACAGTATATTATTATAACGCAAGTATAATCAAACCTATTCAGCACATGATACGCTTCTGTTACTGGTGATATCATAACTTAGGTTTCCTCTTTCCTGTAAAGAAATATTTTGAGCCAGCAGCAAAACATGGATGATGTCAGTCAAAGCTGAATCTGTTCTAGGATGTCGACTAGGATGTGCCTTTAAATAATAAGTCAAGGTTTTCATGAGGACCGGTATTAGAGCCATTTGAGTGTCACATATACAGAGTCACTACATAGAATCGTGCGTTATTATTTGATATGTCCACCAGTACAACATGTATGGACCATGATTAATTCCATATGCTGACCCATATCATGGAACAACAAATAGAAAGGAAACCCCTAGGTAGCCCTGTTAGTCAATGTTGTGGAGAGGCTATCCAAAGCCAGCAACACATTCAATGAATATGTCTATTTAGTAATTTGTGCATTGTCAGACCCTGGAAAATAGACAAACCAGATATTTGTCTGAATCATCTTATAGTAGATAAACCACATAGGACACGGTAGAGTTAGCAGCACACAATAAAGAAACCCAGGAATCCTTTGAAAAAGTAAGCAAGATTTTATGTCTGAACCTCTGAAGATAACCTGGGCGGTGAAGAAATAAGCTACAAGTCAGGGAAAATGACATAAAATGTCAATAAAAAGAATATGAAAGACAGAGATAAGTGTAATCATTCTTTAAGCACTTGTATTAGTTTCTGATATGTATCCCTTTATGGTCTCAGATACTGAAATAACCAGAACAGCTGAAACGTTGTTACTTTGTTACCTGTGAAGCCTCACAGAGAAGGAACATGAATGGCCACTGAACAGGAGCAAGCAGAGATAATAGATACAACCACAACCCCACCAACCACCCAAACATTTAATTTTTTACCACCTACCAAGAAAGTCAAGCTGAAACGCCAAATGCGTGAATAATTATAATATATCATGGACACCATTGACACTGAATTTTTTTATATGATAGCTATAACAATTTTCTCTTTATATAGATATATAATTTGAAATTATTCTAGCCTTGGTGCCCGAATAATTATAATTTTAATAAAGACAGGAGGCGAGTATTTTGCATATCTTCCTTTACTCTCACCAACAGCAGCAAAGAAAGAGTTAATAACACACGTGAAAACAACCAATAGAAACAGTACATAGGTGGTATATAAACTCCTTAACTATCTTCCTCTTCCTCTTTCGTCCGCTGTGAACCGGAACTGAAGAACGCAGCAAACCATCTAGCAACGTAAAACCGAACCCAACACTCAGAACAGGGGCTCGAACTGGAACCAAAGTCAAGAGCAAGGCGACAATGCACTCCAACTGGGAAACAGAACCGCTATGACACGGAGATGGTATCAAGCTGAAACAAAGAGAGAGAGACATAACAGAACCAAATTCTTCACAAACATGGTAAAACACAGTAGAACGAGCATCACTGACAGTCATCACAAATCATCAAATGCAACGGAGCAGACAAAACCCCGAGAAAACACAAAACGAATTCAAACCAGGCTTACTTACCCAGAGTGTACACCTAACCATCGGGAGGGTAGGGAGGGAAAATACTCGCCTCCTGTCTTTATTAAAATTATAATTATTCGGGTACCAAGGCTAGAATAATTTCAAATTTTAAGGCAAGACAGGAGGCTTCGTATTTTGCATTTTTAACGCCGGAAACCAACGCCATTGCCCCTGAAGAAACCAGGCGGAAATATGCCCGAAAGGTGGCAGCACGGGACCAATCCGCCGCTCGCAGAATAGCCACTAAAGCTCCACCAGCCCGAAGGGCACAGGAGGCCGCAGCCCCCCTGACGGAAAGAGCACCGATGCTCTTGTAGGAGAAGAAAAACAGCCTTGAAAGGTTTCACAAAGGAGAGGAGGAGTTGAGATGTCAAGACCGGACGTATCGAGGTTGTGCGTGACAGATAAGTCCTGACACACCCGGCGACACATTTTTGGGTCGTCTAGAAAAAAGGGATAGGATACAGGGGAGAATAGAGACAGCATGAGCATCCAAAGCGCTAACATCTGAAACCCTACGAAAGCATAAGAGACACAACAGAAGGGTAAGTTTCGCCGACAACTGTTGGAGGGAGAGTGAATCGTTGTCTGGCCATCCCGAATGGAAAACTAACACGACAGCTACTTCCCACAGAGAACCGTAGCGCGGCGCCGAAGGACGGGATAAATGAATACCACGCAAAAGGTGGCAGACTAAGGGAGCCAAGGGGATCCATGTGCCGTCCCAAACTCCAAGGAGCCCAGCCTCGCCAAGCTGTCCGGTATGACATACTGGTACCTGGAGCCCAAGATTTGCGGAGCAAGGACTGAGCCGCCTCCAATAGGCCCGAGACCGTTCGGGGTCCCCTGAAATCGTCCATACGACCAGGAGGAGATGTCTTTCCAGGATGAGCGCATGAACCTGGACCTCCGGGCCCGTCAGGGGATAGTACAGAGATGGGATCTCCAGAGGATCCTGGGCAGATAACTGCAGCAGGGCTGGAAACCACGGCTGAGCATGCCACGGGGGGGGGTCACCAGAACCAAAGGCCCCCCCGTCCCAACACAGGTGATGGATGACCCTCGAAATGACCGTCTGGGGATTCGTCCTGGATGCAAATAGGTCCAGGTGCAAGACCCGACCGAGAAGTCTCCAGTCGCTCGCATCCCGCCAGTGTCTGGAGAACCCGTCCACCAAGAGAACCTCGGCGCCCGGGAGGTATCCTGCCGGCAGAGTATGTTGCACGCAAGGCAAAAGTCGAAAACATCCTTTGTGACCTCTGAGGTACTTGGACCGAGAACCCCCTAAGCGGTTGATATATCGAACCGCCGACATGCTGTCTAAGAAGCCTAAGAAGAGAAAGCGGCTTGGGACTAGTTCGGATTTGAGAGAATGGACTAGAAACCCGAGATGGTGAAGGGTCTGCACCACGAAATCGGTCTGGGCGAGCAGGGTCTCCCGGCAGCTAGAGAAGAGTAGAATGTCGTCTAGATAGACTATACACCTGATACCCCTGGACCTGAAGAGAGCCATGACCGGCTTCAGGAGCATTGTAAGGCACCAAGGGGCTGAACTTAGGCCGAAGGGAAGGGCCTTTAACTGCCATACCTGCCTGCCCCAGCGAAACTGAAGAAACCGCCCAGAATCTGGGTGAATTGGGACGGAGAGAAAGCGTCCGAGAGGTCTAACCATGTAAAGCAATCGCCTTCCAACCTAAGGTCTCAGAAGAGACGGATCCCTTCCATTTTGAAGCGGCGAGAAACAAAGCATTGAGAGCCCGTAGATTGATCACTGGGCGGAAGTCCCCGGTGCATTAGCGTACTAGGAAAAAGGAGCTGAGGAAACCGATTGATCCTTTTGCCCGCTGGATAGCCCCCTTGTCGCGGAAGGTGCGGAGTTCTGCTACCATTAAGGCCTGATCGGTAATGCCCTCTGAGATGTGGGCGGTCAGGGTACTTGAAAGGGGGGAAGAGCTGAAAAACTATCTTGAAAACCTGCACCGTTAGGGGGATCCAAGGGTCCGACGAAATCCACACCCAGTCGTGGAAAAAGATGATATATGGCCCGCAACCCCGAGGAAGGGAACGAAGGACAAGAAGCATTCGGACTTATCGAAAACGGAGCGTCCCCTGGGAAAACCAGAAGCGCCTCTACCGTCTCCGCGTGGGTTGAAGGCCCTCTGTTAGAACGGAGTCCTGTAGGACCTCTGGTTCTGAGGGAAGTACCAGGAGCCTTGGGATGAACGGCTGGCGGCCCGGCGGTCGACCAGCCCTCCCAGAAAAACAAAGGTCAGTCTGAAAGACCTTCCTCATTGACAGTTTGGCCTTATTCCATGATGTCATCACGGATACGTGGCGGTTTAATTCCTTGACAAATGTGTCTCCAAACAGTAAGTGGCTGCACCTAGGTCTTTAGGGCCCAATTCCGCCAACCTGGGATCCTGGGATCATCTAGGTGGGGCTCATCCACCAAATACTCACGGACGAAGCGTGAGTCAAAATCTCTGGGCAAGACCAGATTTGCTGAAGCCTCTGATACACTAGATGAATCCGCGTGCCATACGTCCACTATAGATAATGGGTCATGCAAAGGAGTGTCAGGGGGTTTTGGGCGTTTGGCAGGTACCTTACCCTTGCCGACTGAAACACTACTGCCCGTCCAAGGCCGTTTGGAGCCGGACGCCTCTCCTTCAAAGTTCTCGGATTCTGAGTCCGATGGTATTGCCTCTGGTCTGGAGGGAGCAGGAGGCTGCCCTTGGGGCAAATTGGCAGACATTTTAGAGAAAAAGGATTCCACTGAGTTAGAAGACTTTGCCCCTAACCAGGCCATAAAGGCATCCTGGGATGGAACAGTATCCTGAGACATTATGTCTGTATAAGGTAGGTGATGAGAACAGAGGCTCAGCCTGTATATTGTGCAAGGCCACAGGGACTCAGCCCGTATATTGTGCAAGGCCACTGGGACTCAGCCCGTATATTGTGCACGGCCACTGGGACTCAGCCCGTATATTGTGCACGGCCACTGGGACTCAGCCCGTATATTGTGCACGGCCACTGGGACTCAGCCCGTATATTGTGCACGGCCACTGGGACTCAGCCCGTATATTGTGCACGGCCACTGGGACTCAGCCCGTATATTGTGCACGGCCACTGGGACTCAGCCCGTATATTGTGCACGGCCACCGGGACTCAGCCCGTATATTGTGCACGGCCACCGGGACTCAGCCCGTATATTGTGCACGGCCACCGGGACTCAGCCCGTATATTGTGCACGGCCACCGGGACTCAGCCCGTATATTGTGCACGGCCACCGGGACTCAGCCCGTATATTGTGCACGGCCACCGGGACTCAGCCCGTATATTGTGCACGGCCACTGGGACTCAGCCCGTATATTGTGCAAGGCCACTGGGACTCAGCCCGTATATTGTGCAAGGCCACTGGGACTCAGCCCGTATATTGTGCAAGGCCACTGGGACTCAGCCCGTATATTGTGCACGGCCACCGGGACTCAGCCCGTATATTGTGCACGGCCACCGGGACTCAGCCCGTATATTGTGCAAGGCCACTGGGACTCAGCCCGTATATTGTGCAAGGCCACTGGGACTCAGCCCGTATATTGTGCAAGGCCACAGCCTGTATATAATATGCAAGGCCACAGGGACACAGCCTGTATATAATGTGCAAGGCCACAGGGACACAGCCTGTATATAATGTGCAAGGCCACAGGGACACAGCCTGTATATAATGTGCAAGGCCACAGGGACACAGCCTGTATATAATGTGCAAGGCCACAGCCTGTATAAAATGTGCAAGGCCACAGGGACTCAACCTGTATATAATGCGCAAGCCCACAGGGACTCAACCTATATATAATGTGCAAAACCACATGCACTCAGCCAGTATATAATGTGCAGAACCACATGGACTGAGCCTGTATATAATGTGCAGAACCACATGGACTCAGCCTGTATATAAATGTACAGAACCACATGGACTCAGCCTGTATATAATGTGCAAAACCACATGGACTCAGCCTGTATATAATGTGCAAAACCACATGGACTCAGCCTGTATATAATGTGCAAAACCACATGGACTCAGCCTGTATATAATGTGCAAAACCACATGGACTCAGCCTGTATATAATGTGCAAAACCACATGGACTCAGCCTGTATATAATGTGCAAAACCACATGGACTCAGCCTGTATATAATGTGCAAAACCACATGAACTCAGCCTGGGAGATGCAATTCCAGAAAATTCCCAACGAATATTGAAAGTAATGCAGGACTCACCCTGTAACCACTCCAGTGAGGCACAGATAAGAAGGAGCCCTTTAGAGTAATGCCAGCTATATGTGGTTCAAAATCACTTCCACACACATCATAACTGTAATGATCCAGAAAATAACTGAAGAAACTAGCGACCAGAACTCACAAAAAGGGGTCCCAGATAGGGAAAAGAGAAGGGAAAAATCCCTCCCAAGATGCACAGATGCAAAGAAACAATGAATATAAATAATGAAAGACAAGTAAAAAATATACATACAAACATATATTTATATCAGAAACCTATACTGTATATAAATGTGCATACCCACCTAATTATCTAGAATTAGGTGAAAAAAGCAATATGTAACGAATAATAAACAGATATTATTCAATAAATCAGCAATAAATGTAGGTAGGAAGAGGACTGACCTGCAGCTTTGGTGAGCAGCAAAGAAAGAGGAAGAGGAAGATAGTTAAGGAGTTTATATACCACCTATGTACTGTATTGGTTGTTTTCACTTGTGTTATTAACTCTTTCTTTGCTGCTGTTGGTGAGAGTAAAGGAAGATATGCAAAATACGAAGCCTCCTGTCTTGCCTTAAAATTATATAGCATAGGATGATGATGGTGAAAGCAGAAATTGTAACAAATGAATTACTGATATAACGATATATTTTATTATTCAAAATCAGAATTTGTTGCTTCCTGTGAAAGA
Organism: Spea bombifrons; assembly: GCF_027358695.1. NCBI lineage: Eukaryota > Metazoa > Chordata > Amphibia > Anura > Pelobatidae > Spea > Spea bombifrons. Next base: position 30,245,024 of record NC_071091.1, read on the forward strand.
ATGTATATAACCCTGTTATAAATAGTTGAGGTGCAGTAGATTTCTCAGAATGTACATAAAAAATCCTAAATATATCCTGATCCTGTCCCATGTGGAGGCCAAAAATAAGATTTCACTTGGACTCTACATGTTACACGTTGTCTTCTTTGCATCCTAAACAAAAAAAATGAGTTCCCTTTCACAACTGTCAAAGGTAAAGTCATGGCAAACGCATCTCCTTCCTTCAATCTGGTCAGGACGGTGGAGCGATTAAAGTGAAGGTCGTTACAGCTGCCTCTAGGGTGCTGGATGGGTGTAATGCAGAACCGATGGAGGAAGCCGGTTATGGATGTTCAGTTTTATAGATGTTGTATATAATGTATATATATATATATATATATATATATATATATACATATATATATATTAACTATAAATAGTGTGCGTGTGAATAAGATGTATACATACAGTATGTAAGTACAGCATCTCATATATAGAGACATGTATATTTCCACATAAACCCATCAGACTGATGTACTTACACATATTGTAATGTGAAGATGTTTGTAAATGCTTATAAGAGGCTTAAACCTTAATCCGTACTTCCTAAAATAAAAAGATCCTGGGCATGGCTACATCCCCTTATTGTAATAACCTTAACCAAATTCTGCTGTGAGGCTGTTCTACTTGTCTATCAGCCCTAAGTCCATTTTCTGTTTGATGATGAGCGTGTACTGCCATATTTGTGAAAAATATATACAAAAAAGACAAAATAAATGAGAAATCTTGAAAGTTGACTCTTTATTTGAACTCTAAATTATCCAAGGCTTCCTAAGCCTTACCTGCTGGATAAACTTGCATTGTGTGCTAACATTGTCACCGTGCTGTAAACTGCGGCTTTAGTGAATAAGTCACTTGGAGATTAAAAGTCTCCAAGGTCTATGTAACAGTCCAAATAGTGTAATTTGCTTTCTGTGTCCAAACAAAGCTCAACAATATGGCATAACTTTATCATCATCATTATCACCGCTATCATCTCTTTGGAGATATCCTAAGCTGTGGGTAAGAATACTGAATCATAATAAACTATCTCCATTTCATCTGCTGTATTAAACATCACCTCAGCACTTAAAATTCCTATTGCCCCCAGGCTTCTCCTATTATATTTTTATTTACATGGCATATCCATATGATGTTAACATGGGGATCCTCATGCACCTCTGTGGGGTTCTAAACAGTTATGACATCAGTTGCCTGCCAACTGATGTGTTGACCGCTGCCACCAGACTCATTTTCTGTTTATCTGAGGAGACAGCAGAAGCGGTTTGATAATCGTGTGAAAAATGTGGCTGAACGCCATAAACATTTCCATGATGCCTCCAGAGGCCGGGTAAGAGAAGAAAGGGTTGCAGGGAAATATATTTTAGGATGATTTTTTAATCCTGTGCTGTGGGAATTGTATATTCGGGGCATCATTTTTCCATCAGAATATCACGTGGGCAGATAAAATACATCTTAATTTAGCACATAATATGAGAACTACATCACATTTTTTTTACAGAGCACCAGCAGGTTCTGTGGTATCAACACATGTTAAATAGTTTCAATGGGTTTCTGCACAAGAGATAATTGGGACAGATGAATGGGACAAACAGCAAGTGACGCGAGTCCCACCATCTCAGAAACACAAATTCATCACTAATTCTTTTTTTGCCACTAATGGCAGTAAAATGTATAAACTTTTAACGGAAGGCTTTGGTGTTTAGGCAGATAGGTTCAATGTTTGTTGTACAAAACATGGTTGCCATAGCAAGAAATGGAATGTTACAAATGATATGGCCATTCCCATAGCTTTGCAGAAACATCACTTTTAATACATAACCCTAATTCCTTCATTATAAAGGCCATGGTGTTGCCCTATCCCATGGGATTTCTTTTATGGATGTTCAACCCTGATCCCCTTTTTATTTTTAGTGTACCCCACAACAGATAGGGATTCTGTGTTATATGAATAGGCCAACAAACCTTTTAACACTACAGAAGATACAATAAAACGTATAAGAAAATATTATTCATTTCATGACAGCAGGGGTCATTTTCCTACATACTAGTCACATGAACTAATATATAGGCTGGCAATATGCAGACAGATGTTTTTTCTCATTCTTCAATTCTTACAGACAATTCCTGGGGGTGTTGATATCTAAAAAGCATCCTTGTAATGGGTTCATAGCAATTATTTATACCAAAGAGACCACAACAATATTCTTTTCACTCTATGTTCTAGGAAAGCTAACAATGGGATCAAATCAGTCCTAAGGACTCCGCAGCTCATGTACCCCAAGTAAGTAATCAATGAATGTTTGCTGCTTAGGGTTTACTTTGAAATATGGAGATGAATTCGGTCAAAACATGTACTATTCCAATGTACATATAGGGTAGATTCAACCCTGATCCCCTATTTTACTTTTAGTGTACCCCACAACAGATAGAGATTCTGTGTTATATGAATAAGGCAACAAACCGTTAAACACTACAGAAGATACAATAAAACGTATAAGAAAACATTATTTATTGTTTAAGACACATCATTGTAATGGGTTCATAACAATTATTTATAAGACGGAACACACCACAATATTCTATTCACTTATTGTTTTGTTTTTCCCTTCAATAGAAAAGCTAATGATGGACTTAAACCAGTCCCAAGGGCTCCACAGCTCATGGACCCCGGGTAAGTAACCAATAAATGTTTGTTCTGTATGCTTTACTTATAAGAAACATTCTCGTAATGAGATCATAACAATTATTTATACCAAGGAGCACACAAGAATATTCTAATCAATCTTTGTTCTGTTTTTGCCCTCAATAGGAAATCTAAAGATGGGTTCAAATCTATCGTAAAAGCCCCACAGTTCTTATACGATGGGTGAGTAACCAATGAATGTTCGTTCTTTTAGGCTTTTAGGCTTTACATATCTGAAATCTCGAGATGTATGCGCTCAAAACTTTTACTATTCCAATGTACATATAGGGTAGATCCAGGCTTACTTTATTAATTCCTATTAAACTCATAAAGCTCCTTAGGATCTTTTATGGCCCAGTCCAAAACCCTAGAGATTTCTTCTTCAAAACTGATCCCCTTGCTTTTTTATTTTTAGTGTACCCCACAACAGATAGGGATTCTGTGTTATATGAATAGGCCAACACAACTTTTAACACTACAAAAGATACAATAAAAATAATTAGTTTTTCTGCTCAACTAATGTATCAGCTGGCAATATGCAGATATACCTTGTTTTCCTTTAATTCATTCTTACAGACACATTCTGTGGGTGTGATATATAGGAAAAATTCTTGTAATGGGTTCATAGCAATTATTTATAACAAGGAGAGCACAACAATATCCTATTCACTTATTGATGGGATCAAACCAGTCCCAAGGGCTTCACAGCTCATGGACCCCGGGTAAGTAACCAATAAATGTTTGTTCTTTAGGGTTTACTTATAAGAAACATTCACGTAATGGGATCATAACAATTATTTATACCAAGGAGCATACAAGAATATTCTATCCTTTGTTCTGTTTTTGCCCTCAATAGGAAAGCTAATAATCGGCTCAAATCTATCTTAAAAGCCCCACATTTCATGTACGACGGGTAAGTAACCAATGAATGTTTTACTATTCCATTGTATATATAGGATAGATCCAGGCTTACAGGAGCAAACAAGGATATTCTAATCAATCTTTGTTCTGTTTTTGCCCTCAATAGGAAAGCTGATGACAGAATCAGACCAGTCTTAAAGGCCCCACAGTTCATGTACGACAGGTAAGACGGGTAACAAATGAAACAAATTTAGACTTTACTTATTTGAAATGTCACGATGTATGCACTCAAAACTTTTACTATTCCATTGTATATATAGGGTAGATCCAGGCTTTCCCTGTTACTTCATATTAAATCCATAAGGCTCTTTACAAGCTTTTATGGTTCTGTCCTAGACATTGCCCGGTTCTACATGTTTCATAAAGATTCACATAGAGAAACACCTTGGGCCAGCATGCAGCTCATTTCAGAGGCATATAATTGGGCTATAATTCTACCCTATTTATTCTCCATACATAATAAGACAACAAACACAGAATGCTCTATGGATATCCATTTCTATTAAAGAGAATGGTAAGAATATCTAATAATTCCAAACTGACATGGAGTTTTTGCGTTCTTTCCAGCAACATCTATAGCTTCGAAAATCCAAAACCAAGGTAGGTTTCACGTTTTCCATCTTTTTGTGGTTATAGCAAGAAAGGGTGAAAAGTTGTTTGTTTCCATTTTATTACAAACCTTCTTCTCTACTGTCTTTTTCAGACCATTGGATCCCGAAGAGCCGATGGAAATCGATATGTAAGTGTTATGGACACTTATAATTTTAGGGTAAAGGTCTAAGATACATATCAGACGGCTGCTGATATTAAATAAGTGAAGTAACGATAAATGCCTACTTATTATTCTCTTTTCCAGAATGTGCGAGGAGGAGCCCATGGACACTTCATAGGAAGAAATGTTTGGGGGGAGGGGGGATATTATGTCAGAGGGGATTAAGATATATTAAATTTTAAAAAATCTAAAAATGTTGTAATCATGATTGGTCCTTTAAAGTCTCTACATATAACATGATCATTGATCACCATGGATTACGCCACGTTGGACATTGAAGGACAGACCACATCGGAGCGCGTAGCCTGCCTGATCTTGTCTGTTATGGTGTACAGAGTTAGTAGTTTGCTGCTTACACAGTATTATCATTCCCCCAATGTTTTACCTTCCTATCTGTCAATCCATTTTGTAAATCATATGATGTAGTTCTACTCAGGTTATACTAGATGAAAACTTTCTTATCGTCTTCTGTTTCCTGCAAACTGTTTAACGCAGAGACTGTGCCATTTCTGTTATAGTGTGGAGGAGAGGAGTGCTGGTTACTCTGTATCCGGTGACTTTATATGTGAAATTACATTAAACTTCCTCCAAACTAATAATAATGATTGGAATCTTTGGTATCTCTTGGCATAAAGTTAAATAACATTCTATATTTAATATTGGCCAATTCCAAATATTTTAAGTTAAAGAACATAATGAAAAAAAAATTCCATTTTAAACTATAGAGATTTAGAGGTAATGTAAGAAAGTTTACATTTGTCAAAAGAGTAGTAGATAAATAGAACAGTGTCCCATCAGGTGTGGTTGAGGCGAACACAATGAAGGAATTTAAACATGCATGGAATATGAATAAAGACTATAAACCAATGAGATTTTATTTTTTATTTCCTCATTTGTTTTATTTGATTTTACCCATACATTACTGAACACTACCTTTTAGATAACTACCTCCTCTATGTGACATGATTACTGTAGAATCCTGGGTGCAGATGAAACTCAGCACTGTTGGCGGGTTTAACCCTTTCGTTGTCACTGTTGGTTTTATGCACTTTAAGGAATAATCTAGATGATGACAAATCCTTCGGTGCTGCTCAACGACTAAAAAATTGTTACTGTTATCTTCATGCCATTCTACCTTCTACCTTATAGACTTTTGCTAATACCCTTAATAATCTGTGTGTAACTAAAAACAATATTGTAATAAAATATATATTATTATGTGCAATAGGGTGTTCTCATGTTGTTTATGTGTGGAATGTATACCTGCTCTTGATTTGGGTAACAAACAAGTGATGAACCAGATAAAATAATCACTCTCGGTGACGCCGAGAAGTGTTGTTGTGAGAGATCCCTGATATACAAGACACCTGCTGAATTACCTGTACAGTAATGGTTATCAGCAGACCTATTCTTTCATATTCGGGAGAACATGAAAACGAACATGAATGGTGCGTTTTCGTTGTTCAAACCTAATACCGAATAAAGTAATATGGTGGCGGGTAAACGTACATGAAGACGAAGAAGCACAACACGATGAACCTTCATGTTCGTCTTCACTAATATCCACTAGCTAATCTCCCTGGTCCCTTTCCACTGGGTCTAGCCTACCTTCTCTATGCTGCCTGAGGGCTTCCAAGTCTTGCGTCTTGTCAGAAGGCTTCCAAGCCGTGTGCCCTGTCAGAGGTCATCCAAGCCGTGCTCCTACCTTTTGCCTTACTAGTGCGCTTCCAGTTTCCTGCCTCTAATAAGCTTCTCACCCCAAGTTTATTTCCTGATAGTTCTCAGAACACCTTTAGATGGCGCCCAACAGAAAGACTAAGGCTAAAGCAGAGCGCAGATCAGAACTGGATACATCATCAGCCTGTCTACAGCCATGCTCTGAATCTGAACCTGCCCCTGCATCGAGACTCCTACTTGATCCTTCATTGGTTGATCCAAGAAGAGGGTCCTGCTGGCAACAGAGTCGCTCTTACGGACCTTTAAAATCCTGGCAGCAAAGCTGCTGCATATTTTTATCGCATTAACTCCATATTAAACTCTGCTCAATAAAACAACAAAAAACGAACACGAAGAATGTACACAAATATTTGCCTGAAAAGAACACGAGTACGGGCAAATATTCATGGAACACGAATGTTTATTTTTACACAGAGACGAACACAAAGACGAAAGCGAAGACTTGCCCAAGTCTAGTTATACGTTTTAAACTATCATACTAATGATTAGTGGATCTCAGCTTAAAGTGGTTCTGAGTATCTCTGTATTTAACGGAAGCTATTCTGACCATCCTTGTTTCATGATGAACTTTTGGTATTCTGAGTTTGATGATTTTTCTGCCAATTTTTCTGTTTTGATGATTTTCATGATCCGAACTTGGTGGCTCCATCATTGGGATTGTAGACATGTTGTTAGCTATTTGGCTAATTGTACTTAATGATTAGCTTTGATTTTTGGATCCATGTTTGTACGTTTGATTATTTTGCAGGGAATATTGCTACAGTCGTACATTTTTATGTAATTAAATCTTTATACTTTGGTATTTATGCCATCATTTGAAGCCAATTTACTAAACAATAATAAATAACAAATCATGAGATATCTCATTTTTATTTAGTGTTTAATATAGCGTCAACAGATTCTTCAGTGCTGTACAAAGTGTAGACAGGACATAACAATAAGTATGTAACATAACAAGATGTTTTCATACAGAAAAAACAGGTCAGAAGAACCTTGCTCAAAAGAGCTTACAACCCAGAGGATCAATAACTCTTTGATCCGTGGTGAGTGGTTCTTTGTATTTATGGTTAGTTGTATTACATGACTGGGGAGACTCCATGCTCCATATTTAAAATATTTTGGCACTAGTCATACTTAATTGATACTTCATTACCATCTGTTGTAATAATGTAGTGTGCAGTCGCTGTAGGGTGCTCATGCATCCATCATATGTGGATATGTGGATCCCTGGCTTTAAAACTTCAATACTTATTTCATGACCCAGAATAGATTTTGTTTGGGAAAATAAAATGCAGAAGGAAAATATTTATTTATTTAAGTCACATGGAGAGTTGGGAGAGTTTGGGAGAGTTCAATTATTATGAACACAATAAGGGTACTGGGTTTCCCGTTAGACCCTCCTAATTGGAAATTCTGCTTTAAGATTTGCAAAACAGGAGAAGTGGGAAAATACATCATTATAGAGGTGCAATGTTGATCCTACAAAAAAAATGACAAACTATCCTTCATGTTTGAGTAAGGATGAATCGTTTTAAAGTGCTTGTGAGACAGGACTCAAAGCAGAAGTCCCATGAAAAGTTCTTATTGAGCATGGAATAATATAGAGAAATTGTCAGGATTCTGTAGGATCCTATGCTACTGATCTATACCAGATTCTTTTACTACCCCCTATCCTACTACACTTTATTTGAGATCCAAGCCAGAGATTCCAAAGAGCTAAAAACCCTCATTGAACTCCAGAATAAGATTCAGTCTTTGCTTCAAGATTGCATGTTCTAAGAGTTCCTATCAGTAATTCTGGAATCCTGAACCCCTGACAGAAGCACCCGGTGAGAGGAGTCCATGTTCACTCTGAGACTCTGTGTTCCTTCACTGTATGGAGGAATCTTCAGTTCCAAACATGTCTCTGATTTAAATGTTCGGAATTCCTGCTGTATCTGGGAAACCTACATCTGAAAGCAATACTTATTTCTTCCACTTGTAACATTGATCACTTACCTGCTTCTGTTTCCAGTATCTGCTGAATCTGCAGTATACTGTATTTGCTCGATTATAAGACAAGGTTTTTTCCAGAGCAAATGCTCTGAAAAATACCCCTCGTCTTATAATCGAGGTCGTCTTCTAATCAGACCTCAAAAAAATGTCTGCTGGGGCTAGGCTGCTTACCGGTGCTTTGGTCGCGAGTAGCGTCTCTGCTACTATCAGCAGGAGAACAGGAAGCTAGCAGAGTCCTCACATAACTCTACCTCCCCCCTCCTTCCTCTGGGGGCGGGGCCAGAGAAGTTGCTCGCACAGCCGGGCCCCTGCAGAAGTCTTCGAGTGAGAGATCTGTAGTTCAGGTAAAGGGGTTGGGGAGGGTTTTTGAGCATGTGTGTGTGATTAATGGAATGAATGAGTATTTAAATGTTTGTGAATGAGTGTGTGTGTGTGATAGCATGGATGCGTAAGGGGGGGTTGTGGTGGTAGCATGGCATAGGGAGGCTGTACTCACTTCTATCATCCCCAGGTTCCAGCATGTACTGGCTGCCTTGGCTTGATAGGAGTGTGATTGCTGTTAGCAGTTATATATATATATACCTCCAGAAAATGCATTTTAACCCCCTATATGCCACTCAGCCCCATGATATGCCTTTTAACCCCCTATATGTCAGAGTGGCATATAGGGGTATAAGGCATATCATGGGGCAGATGGGCATATAGGAGGGTATAAGCAGGGCCGGCCGAAGACTTAACGCCGCCTGGGGCGAAGTTTAAAAGTTTTTAAACAGTCTCCCTGCTCTGCCACGGTGCCGGCTTGTAATGCTGAGCGCCGGAAATTGACGTCACTTCCGGCGCTCTGCATTACAAGCCGGCACCGGGACCGAACAGGGAGACTCGCCGCAGAGGAGAGAGAGAGAGGGGCGCCGAGCGGGTAAGCGAAAACCACTCGGTGCCCCTCTCTCTCTCTCTCCTCCGCTACAAAAAAAAAAAGTGCCGCCCCTTCTAAAGTGCCGCCTGGGGCAATTGCCCCAGTCTGCCCCATTATAGGGCCCTGGGTATAAGACATTTCTGGAGGCAGAGTGGCATACAGAGGGTTAAAAGGCACATCATGAGGCAGAGTGGCAAATAGGGGGGTATAAGGCATTTCTGGGGGCAGAGTGGTAAGCCTGGGGGCAGATGTGCATAACTGGGGGGGCAGGTTGGCAAATAAAAGGAAATAAAAAAATATATATTTTTCTCAATCATAGCTTTTATTAAATATGAAAAAATAGTTTACATGAATTAATATTTACTGGTAAAACTTTTTCCCTATAGGGTAGTCTTCTATTCAGGCTTTTTGTTTTTTTCCTAAATTAATATTTTGATTTGGGGGGGGTCGTCTTATAAACATGGCCATCAATCCAGGATATTTGTCATCTATCATAAGAGACATTGATGAACATGGAAAAAAAAAAACTTTTGACCACCTTTTTTCTCCATATTCTGCTTTAATTGGAAACCTGTCAATAATTTTTTTCATTACGTTCTTGTACACATTTCAGAAACAAGAGACTTCTAAAAATAACGATATCATGGACTTAGTTGGAAGTAATGCTTAAATCCACATTATTCTGTCAAACACCGTGCATACTTGGTTTCAGTCGGATATTACATTAATATAGGTTAGCATTGACACAAACCTTTTTCAATAATTTTTATTCTAATAAGGTTCAGTTTTGATACAACTAATGTATCTGATTCTTTACAGCAATGCTAATAGAGACTGTTCCTCCCAGGGCAGAATAAGACATTGTGCTGCATGGGTCCAAGGAGGAAACAGAGCAAGAATTCAGTGTGTACCCAAACATCTGTCTAAGGCATAAATATGGAGGATTCCGACACACTATATAGCCATACATTGCTTACCACAACCACTACGTCAAAGTACGCCAATTTCGGCAAGTCCTGGCTTATTTTACATGGCTATTGTTTATCAAGTAGCTGTATCAGTGGGACTGCACTGCATTTTAAACCAAATAAGGCTCTCAAGCAAATTAAAGCCTTCTCTGTATGCATTTTATCCTCTTTAAGTTCTGGTCCCCTTCCTCTATATTTTTTGTTGTTCATATTTTTAGAGTTGAGCAGTCCCTCCTGCCACACCGGTGACTCATTAATGGTGTCCAGAGAAGGCTTTAAATTGTTTAGAGTCTGAGTGTACTCTGGAGTGCTTTGCGTGGTGGAAGGCTGGGCAATGATTGGCCATATAGTGTTACCGAATCCCCAATATTTAGATTTGTTTAATGGTTTCTGTTAGGTACGTGCTACATTTGTGCTCTGTTTTGTTAAATGATTGATAAGGAATCTGAATGTCTATGCCTTTTATTCTCTTTAAGCTGTGCTCCTCTTTCGGTATATATTTCTTGAGTCCCAGACTTAACTCTTTATTTCCCTAATTTTAAGAAAGAGATGGGGTTGTGAGGTGTCCCCCTCAGCAGTAGTGAGGCAGTTGCACTGAAGACAGGCTGAGGCTTCACAGAATAAGTGAGTTGCATGTCTGGGTATATTACTGTGTGTGTGTGTATGTGTGTGTATCTGGCTTTGTTAGTGTGAGTATGTGTGGATATGTTAATTTGTATGTTAGTGTGTATCTGTGGTACATGTGTCTATATATAGTATGTTAGTGTACATGTATATACATATACCTTATTTGCTCGATTATAAGACGAGGTATTTTTCAGAGCAAATGCTCTGAAAAATACCCCTCGTCTTCTAATCGGGGTCGTCTTCTAATCAGACCTCAAATAGAGGTCCGATTAGGAGACTGAGATCCAGATCCCCCGCACCGCTGCAGGGGACCTGGATCCTCCTGTCTCACCCCCCCATCATACACACACTTACCGGTGCTTCCTGCTGTATTGCCGGGGCAGCGGGTTGACGTCTACGCGATCCGCGTAGACAACGTCCGCTGCAGCCGGAAGAAGGTGTGGCTAGCAGCGGGGGGTTGTCTGCGTCCGTCGACGTCAACCCGTTGCCCCGGCTGGAAGCACCGGTAAGAGAGGGGAGAGAGGGATGAGAGAGGGGGAAGAGGGGTGAGAGAGGAGGGGAGGGGAGAGAGAGAGAGAGAGTGTGTGTGTGTGTGCGTGTGTGTGTTAAATGGGGGCATAGGGCATTTCTGGAGTGGCGTTAAGGGGGCATTTAATAGAGCACTCTGCCTCCTGAAATGCCTTATCCCTATATGCCACTCTGCCCCATAATATGCCTTTTAACCCCCTAAATGCCAGAGTGGCATTTAGGGGTTTAAGGCATTTCTGGAGGCAGAGTGCTCTATACAATGCCTTTTAACTCCCTTAATGCCACTCTGCCTCCTGAAATGCCTTATACCTCCCTATATGCCACTCTGCCCCATAATATGCATTTTAACCCCCTAAATGCCAGAATGGCATATAGGGGTATAAGGCATTTCTGGAGGCAGAGTGGCACATAGGGGGTCAAAAGGCATACCATGGGCCACAGTGCCATATTGGAGTGGCAAGCCTGGGGGCAGATGTGCGTAACTGGGGGACAGGTTGGAAAATACAAGAAATAAAAACTAAAAAAATATTTTTCTCAATCATAGCTTTTATTAAAAAAAATAGTTTACATGAATTAACATTTACTGGTAAAACTTTTTTCCTTTGGGGTCGTCTTATATTCAGGCTTTTTCTTTTTTTCCTAAGTTAATATTCAGATTTTGGGGGGTCGTCTTATAATCAGGGTCGTCTTATAATCGAGCAAATACGGTATATTAGTGTGAACACCCAGTTATGTTATTGTGAGTGTCAGGATGTGAGTCTGTATTACTGTAAGTGTCGTGGGTTTATTCTAGTGTGAGTGTCTGGTTCTGTTACCTCGTGTGTCTGGGTTTGTGTATTAGTTTATGTGCATGTGTGTTAGTGCTGAATGTCTAGATTTGTGTGAGTATCGGATTGTGTTAGTGTGAGTTTCTAGATGTGAGTGTGTCTTTGTGAATGTTTATTAGCGTTAATGCCCCCCCCAGAGGTCAGGCTCTGTATTTGCCCTTGACCCAAAGTACATTTTCCTCCAGTACCTTGGCATAATAGCTGCATAACTCAAAAGCGGTGCTTAAAGTATCACAAACTCTTTTATTATAACATAGATCTGTGTTTATTGGCATTTGGAATATGATGTTGTTCCACAGAGACCCTGAGAAAGTTAAGATTTAACGAAACGCGTAGGGCGGGGAAAACACCAATGTATGTATTTATTATTATATGATTTTTTATTCACGTCAACGGAGTTACCGGGAGTAGAGTCTCAAAAGCAGTGACTCACCACACCTATTTACCACACTCTGGAACAGAGAGGAACGCTTGAGCGCTTTATAGAAAGCACCTGATTCTGCATTATTTCCTGAAGAGCACTTTATCGTACAGAAACAGTTACCCTAATTTTATTGATGCACATTTTGCGCTTGAGCTGTTCCTCAGTGCATGTTTGTTTGTCTGTATACATTGTAAATGTAAATAAATTGTATACAGATATTTTTAAGAGACAGTATTACACTATTTTTGTCCTTTTCATCCTATCTCCCGTGTCCCCGAGGGGGTCATCCAGTTCGGCTTTACCAAAAAAGCTATTTTTGTTGAGATATTCTGTTTTCTACTGGCTACATTAGAGCCATTTGGGTGACACATTTCCCAAGTCATGCCATAGAACCTTCACAATGAGTTATTAAAATTTATTATATGAACATTCTCAGGGTGAGGCCACTTAGAAAATTCCCAGGGGTGGACTTACGGTACCTTATGGCAACATTCATTAATCCATCTGGGTGATAATAAGGGAGAAGGCAAAAAGGAAAATTCTGAAGATTCATATGGTAAAATGACTGAAGTTGGAAAATCAAATTTAAATAATAATAATAATAATAATGATAATAATAAAAATTCTCACTGTATGTGATAAATATTTTGCTCTTATTATCATGTGCATTTGAATTCATAAAAGCTTCTCTTTTTTTTAACTAAAATTATTTTTTCTTCAAAACCATTGAAAACTTATTGCAAACCTGCAGAAAAATTGACTGCTACAGAGGAGTTATCTCTTCCTCTCACACATTTTCTGGGATGGACATTATAAAATGTTGCTTTATCTGAGATCATTAAGGGCTAAACTACTTCTGATTAGCATTTTGGCAGCAATGCCAGAAAATGTGGTTAAGGTTCCAAGTGGGTACATGTGTTAAGCATTCAGAGCACAGTACATTTTTGTTTATGTTATTTTTATTAATGGAAGGGGAATAAGATGTCAGCAGACATAGTAAACAGTGGGGTACCATTAGTCAGAAACATACCGATACAGTAAAGAGAACCAACGTCAGCAGACCTTACAACATTTTGATGGTCCTAAAATTGTTCACATAAGCATTGAACAAAAAATAAAATGTTGCAGAGACATAGATCAGGTAAAGAGCAACAACCTGTCAGCATCTGAGATCCCAATAAATGTAACAGGCGCTGCTTATTAAATATTAGCAAACTCCACAGGGAACAATCAAGGACCGGGTGCAAAAATGTTACCTACAGCAAAAGAAGGTTGTAAACAAATTGTTTTGCTTCTTGTTATTTTGGTTTTTAAATACTGAGAGAAATATCTTTTTTAACAATTTCTGAACATTTGCTAACTAAATCTTAAAATCAGTAATTGATTGTGTTATTATTGATACATTATTTGGTAATATATATGCACTGGAAATTATACAAATGGATCAACAAATATATGGAAAAATTCTTAGTTTTGTTTTTGGTCCATACATTTTCAAAGAACGAAGTTTGGTTACTGATGAAATTAGAATGAGCTTTTTCCATTCGGAAAATTCCTTGTAACCCACTTTCAGCCTCTACACCACTGTTAATCAAAGTGGTGAAGAGGCTATACAAAGCCAGTAATACATTCAATGAATACGTCTATTTAGTGATTTGTAACAAACCAAATATTTGTCTCATTCATCTTATAGTAGATAAACCACATGGGACATGGTAGAGTTAGCAGCACACGATAAGGACATCCAGGAATCCTTTGGAAAAGTCTGCAAGATTTTATGTCTGACCCTCTGAAGATAACCTGGGTGGTCAAGAAACAAGTCAGGGAAAATTATATAAAATGTCAATAAACAGGATAGGAAAGACAGAGATAAGTGAGATAATCCTTTATTTCCTTGTATGAGTTTCTGATATGTATCCCTTTATGGTCTCAGATACTGAAATAACCAGAACAGTTGAAACGTTGTTACTTTGTTACCTGTGAAGCCTCACAGAGAAGGAACATGAATGGTCACTGAACAGGGGCAAGCAGAGATAATAGATACAACCACAACCCCACCAACCACCCAAACATTTCATCTTAAAGACATTCATATGAAGCCCAAAAGCAGCTGGCAGGGAAACTTTTAGGCATCCGGTTTTACCACCTACCAAGAACATCATTCCCGTGAGCTGAAACGCAGAATGCGTGAATAATTATAATATATCATGGACACCATTGACACTGAATTCTTTTAAATGATAGCTATAACAATTTTCTCTTTATATAGATATATAATTGTATAGCATATGATGATGGTGGTGAAAGCAGAAATTGTAACAAATGAATTACTGATATAACGATATATTTTATTATTCAAAATCAGAATCTGCAGCTTCCTGTGAAAGAATGTATATAACCTTTCACAACTGTCAACGGTAAAGTCATGGCAAAACGCATCTCCTTCCTTCAATCTGGTCAGGACGGTGGAGCGATTAAAGTGAAGGTCGTTAGAGCTGCCTCTAGGGTGCAGGATGGGTGTAATGCAGAACCGATGGAGGAAGCCGGTTATGGATGTTCAGTTTTATAGATGTTGTATATAATATATATAAATATATATATTAACTATAAATAGTGTGCGTGTGAATAAGATGTATACATACAGTATGTAAGTACAGCATCTCATATATAGAGACATGTATATTTCCACATAGACCCATCAGACTGATGTACTTACACATATTGTAATGTGAAGATGTTTGTAAATGCATATAAGGGGCTTAAACCTTAATCAGTACTTCCTAAAATAAAAAGATGTGCCTGTCCTGGGCATGGCTACATCCCCTTATTGTAATAACCTTAACCAAATTCTGCTGTGAGGCTGTTCTACTTGTCTATCAGCCCTAAGTAAATTTTCTGTTTGATGATGAGCGTGTTCTGCCATATTTGTGAAAAATATATACAAAAAAGAGAAAATCAATGAGAAATCGTGAAAGTTGACTCTTTATTTAAACTATAAATTATCCAAGGCTTCCTAAGCCTTACCTGCTGGATAAACTTGCATTGTGTGCTAACATTGTCACCGTGCTGTAAACTGCAGCTTTAGTGAATAAGTCACTAGGAGATTAAAAGTCTCCAAGGCCTATGTAACAGCCCAAATAGTGTAATTTGATTTCTGTTTTCAAAAGGCTTTACAGTATCTCATAACTTTATCATCATCATTATCACTGCTATAATCTCTTTGGAGATATTCTAAGCTGTGGGTAAGAATACTGAATCATAATAAACTATCTCCATTTCTTCTGCTGTATTAAACATCACCTCAGCACTTATAATTCCTATTGCCCCCAGCCTTCTCCTATTATATTTTTATTTACATGGCATATCCATATGATGTTAACATGGGGATCCTCATGCACCTCTGTGGGGTTCTAAACAGTTATGACATCAGTTGCCTGCCAACTGATGTGTTGACCGCTGCCACCAGACTCATTTTCTGTTTATCTGAGGAGACAGCAGAAGCGGTTTAATAAGCGCCTGAAAAATGTGGCTGAACGCCATTAAAAGCTCCATGATGCCTCCAGAGGCCGGGTAAGAGAAGAAAGGGTGGCAGGGAAAGATATTTTAGGTTGATTTTTGAATCCTGTGCTGTGAGAAATAAAATGGCAGTAAAATGTTTAAACTTTTAAAGTAAGGTTTTGGCAGATAGGTTCAATCTTTGTTGTAGAAAACATGGTTGCAACAATATTATATCCACTAATTATTTGTTTTTTCCTTAAACAGGAAAGCTAAGAATGGGATTAAATCTGTTTTAAGTGCCCCTCAACTGATGTATCCCGAGTAAGTATTATCTTATTTGAAATGGCAAGATGTATGCGGTCAAAACATTTACTATTCCAATGTACATATCGGGTAGATCCAGGCTTATCTTTTTAGTTCTTATTAAATCCATAAGGCTTCTTAGGATCTTTTATGGCTCTGTTCAAAGCTATAGAGATGTTTTCTATTGTTGTTCAACCCTGATCCCCATATTTACTTTTAGTGTACCCAGGGGCGGGCTGGGCCGGGGGGCAGGGGGGCAATTGCCCCCCAGGCCGCCCGAAATCTAATCTAAACGGCCGGTGGGTGCTGATGCCGCCGGCCGGCGCTACTATAATACTTTTTTTTTTTACTTACTTACTATGGCAAGCGGCAAGCCGATCCTTTAAAAAAAGGTATTAAAGCGGAGCCGGCCGGCAGCAGAAGCACCCAGCGGCCAGTGATGGGAGCAGTGCCAGCGTGAGGGATGAAAGCTCCGCCCCCTCGCACGGAGCTTTCATCCCTCACGCTGCCCCCATCACTATGCGGCCAATCCAATCTAAACGGCCGATGCGTGCTGCTGATGCCGCCGCCGCCGGCCGGCCGGCGCTACTTTAATTTTTTTTTTATTTTATTTAATATTGCAAGCCGGATTGGCTTGCCATAATCAATTTAAAAAAAAAAAAAAAAGTATCAAAGAAGCTCCGGCCGGCGGCATCAGCAGCACGCATCGGCCGTTTAGATTGGATTGGCCGCCTAGTGATGATGGGAGCAGCGTCAGGAGTGAAAGCTCCGCCCCCTCGCGCTCAGACTGAGGAGCACCGGATGTTAGTGGCACAAGGTAGAAACGGCAGTCTGCAGCTACGAGGAGACGGAGGCCTGGACGAAGAAGTGGAAGAAGGTTATTAAACAATCTTTGTACAAATTATATATTATTCTTTTGTATTCGGTAAAAAAAAAAAAAAAAAAAGGTTAATGTCACCTCTGTCCCCAATTAACCCCTCCCCATGTCATTGCTGTCCCCCATCAGCCCCAACCAGTGTCACCTCTGTCCCCCATCAGCCCCAACCAGTGTCACCTCTGTCCCCAATCAGCCCCCCATGTCATTACTGTCCCCATTCAGCTCTCCAGTGTCACCTGTCCCCAATCAGCCTCTCCCAGTGTCACCTGTCTCCTTTCAGCCCATGTCATTACTGTCCCCATTCAGCTCTCCAGTGTCACCTGTCCCCAATCAGCCTCTCCCAGTGTCACCTCTGTCTCCTTTCAGCCCGTGTCATTACTGTCCCCATTCAGCTCTCCAGTGTCACCTCTGTCCCCAATCAGCCCCAACCAGTGTCACCTCTGTCCCCAATCAGCCCCCCTATGTCATTACTGTCCCCATTCAGCTCTCCAGTGTCACCTCTGTCCCCAATCAGCCTCTCCCAGTGTCACCTCTGTCCCCAATCAGCCCCTCATGTCATTGCTGTCCCTATTCAGCTCTCTAGTATCACCTCTCTCCCCAATCAGCCCCTCCCAGTGTCACCTTTGTCTGCATTCAGCACCCCCATGTCATTGCTGTCCACATTCAGCTCCCCAGTGTTATCTGTGTCCCCAATCATACCCTCCCGGTGTCACCTCTGTCCACAATCAGCCCCTCCCAGTGTCATTACTGTCCCCATTCAGCTCTCCAGTGTCACCTCTGTCCCCATTCAGCCCCCCATGTCATTACTGTCCACATTCAGCTCTCCAGTGTCACCTCTGTCCCCATTCAGCCCCCCATGTCATTACTGTCCACATTCAGCTCTCCAGTGTCAGCTCTGTCCCCAATCAGCCCTTCCAGTGAATTAATATTTGAGAGTGTATGGGCCCACTTGATCCTGGTAGGGTACTCATATTATTATTAAAAACACTTTCCCTGCTGATGTGTACTATACGTCCCATAATTCTCAGCCAGTATCATGGGGGACATTTACCTGGCTGAGCATCATGGGGACATTAGTTCACAAAGTAACATCTACATCTATATTGGCTTTTTACTGCATTTTCTATGCTGCTAAATCTGGCTGTGCCTCATGGAAGCTGTAGTTCACAGATGGAATGTGACCTACATCTCCCATGATGAACATTCACCAAAAAATGTAAATAATGCAGGATGAGCATCTTGGGTAGTATAGTCCACATTGCTGTGTATGTATAGTGATGGGGAGGCCTATACTCTGTATAGTGATGGCAGCTTTGCTATGTTATTGCTATGTTAATACTTATGGCTGATTTGTTTTAAAACTTACCATGATGCTTATCTGGCATAATGGGAGACTTTCCTGCCTGAGCATAATGGGACTTGAAGTCACCATGTTCATCTGGTATTGACTGCAGACCTCATTATGCCCAGCCAGCCAAGTCTTTCATGATGCTGGCTGAGCATTATAGAGAGTGCAGTCAATTGCAGCAGTATTGGAAATTACACTGCACAACTCTACTGCATTTGTCTGGCTCACTAGATATTTATGCTGTACTACTGTTTGTATCTGACTCAGTCTATAATGATAGGAGTTATGCTGTACTGTCAGTGTTTGGCTTACTGTTTAATGATGATGGGAATTATGCTATACCACCATGTGTTTCTGGCTCAGTCTATAATGGTGGGAGTTATACTGTACCCAAGTTAGTCTTGCTCACAATGTAATGATGGGAGTTACACCACCATCAATATCTATCTCCCCTTTTTTTATGGGTTTGTTGTATGTTTTAGTTGCATTGATTGCATTTATTGTTTCAAGATTTATTAAATGCTTTATTTTTATACTTCACATGTGTGATCTAAGTATTAAAATTTTCGAATGCAGTTTAACTATGAGAAACGCTGTCTAATTTGGTTATTTATTTGGTGGCCTAGTGTTGTAGGTAGCTTGAGTGTTACACACAGGTATGGACCTGATGTGAGCAGTGTCATACATCAGATAAATGTGTTTTGTTTTTTTTTTAAATAATATCAGCAGTATGTTTATTTTCTGTTTTACTAGTGTATTGCTTGTGATGCTTTGGGATTTATGTACTTGTTTGTGAGATGCAGAATTAGTAAACGTTAGCTGGTTTTCTGTAACTCATTGCCATCTTTTGGTGTTCAGTACATTTTGCAGTTGGTTTCATATTGAGAAATATGGCGAGTAAACCAACAAAATCTAAAGAAAAAGGTGGTGCTCAAAAAACACGAGAGAAAAGATCCAGAGAGCTTGGGTTAGCAGGAAAAGATCCTAAACAAATGAAACTATCCTTTTTGGGGGTATGTTAAAAGTTCAAAAGTTAAGGCTGGTTCTTCAGTTTTAAGTTACGGAAATGTATATTCACTCTTTGATATATTAGGGGGGAAAAAGAACCTATTAGGAAATTTTGTCAGCTTCTCTTTCATACCAAAAAATAGCATGTTGTCAATAAAAATTGACATTTAAATCACTTGTCTCCTAAACTTTTATTGAAAGGGGATTCTGTGAGCTAATTTCATATGACAGTATTATGGTGCATGGTTTATACCATGTAACATAATATGACATACAGTGTCTGTGATCAATTGAACAAAATGCCTGTTAGCCTACTAATTTCTAAGAGCAGTATCTTTATTTCCTAAAACCATCCTTCCATATAACACACTTTTGAAACATTTAATTTTTAACCAACCATTAATAATACCAAGAGTGAATATATCTAGGCTGTTTGCATGTGCGTGATGAAGAAGATTCATGGATTATCAAGATGTCTGCATACTTGACTTTCCATGTTTTTTTCTTTTTTTTTTTATATTATTTTTTTACTTTTTTGAAATCTCATGAAAAAATCTTACATGTCAGGTAAGTATAAGTATTGTTTGTTTGCATGAGTTTTCATTTTGTTATCAGGCATGGAGTTTCTGGAGTTTCTCGGTTACGTTAATCAAATTTATGAGTGATTAAAATAAGTTGACACAAGATTTTGTTTTAGGCTGGTGATGCACACCAAACAACTCAAACAGATGATGTTTCTGCTGGCCCAAGTGGTCTTTCAAGCATGCCAGTTGTGTTCATCGAAGAGGAGGTGAGCGCACAAGCAGTGACTGAGGAGGAGCTGACTTCCGACTGCAGAGAGCAAGCACATGTGGATTCCCCAGGTGTTTTTGAAGATCTTCCTGAATTGGAATATATCACACCAGAAGACATGTCAGAGACTGTTTTTAGTGATCCATCAGGAATACCTTTTAGTCTGCCTCCTGCATGTTCCATAGCCGAAAAAATGTCTTTTGTTGAAAAACATCCTTTTCAGCCTACAAGCATTGAATGCGAAAATCTCCCTTTTCAAGAAGCTGACTTTTATTATCGAAGAAAGTCTAATGGGGATCGTATTAATCGTTCATGGCTAAGTTGTAAAATCAAGGATCGAAAGTTGGAAGCATTTTTTTGCAGCATATGCATTGCTTTTTCCTCTTCCTCTTCCTCGTTCACTACAGGTTGTTCTAATTTTCGCCATTGCTACCAGGCTGTAAATAAGCATGAGTCTTCAAAAAGCCATAGTGATTCTGTTAGTGCTTATTTTTCTATGAAAAAGAATAGAAGCATTGACACATTAATAAATCAGGCTCATGTCTCCAAAAGAAAGAAGGAGATACTTCAAAATATTGAAGTAATGAATCGTATATTTACGATTGTGAAACTGCTTGGAAAACAGGGATTGGCATTTCGTGCACATGGCACTAATGAATCACTGTACAATTTAAATAACCGTGAAATGAACCATGGCAACTTTCTGGAAATTGTCCTACTTCTTTCGCAGTATGATGTTCCTCTTAAAAGTCACCTGGAAAAATGTGTTAAGGACAGTGAAAAAAGAAAACAACGATTGAAAGATAGAAAAACATCAGGGAAACAGACAACAGGGCGTGGATCTCTTGTTACATTTTTGTCCAATAATACCGTAAGAAAAGTATTTACAGCAATAGTTCGATGCATGAAAACCTTAATTGTGTCAGAGATCGGAGAGAAACGATTCAGCATTCAGGTTGACTCCACACAAGATGTTGGAATTGTAGATCAAGCAACAGTGGTTGCAAGATATGTAAAAGATGAAGCCATTAAAGAACGGCTCTTGGCAATTCTCCCTGTTAAAGATGCTACGGGAAAAGGATTCCATGAACTTTTAATGTCCAGTTTTGAAGCACTTGGATTAGATTTCCAAAGAATTGCTGGCGAATCATTTGATGGTGCAGCAAATATGAGGAGTGCATACGTGGGACTACGTGCACAGATTGCGAAGGTAGTGCCGGATGCAGTCTATATTTGGTGCTATAGTCATATCCTCAACCTGTGCGTCTCAGATTGCTGTCAAGTCTTGGAGGCCAAAAATTTTTTTGGTCTCTTAAATCGCTTGGCAACTTTTATTGGAGACTCCCACAAGAGAATGAATATCTGGAAAGATCAACTCGATAAAAGACATGGACAGGAAAAACTTCTGAAGTTACAAAAACTTGGAGAAACAAGATGGTGGGCAAAAGAAAAAGCCCTCAACTGGGTTTTTGGTGAAAAACATTCTCTTTACTTTGACACCCTTGAAGTTTTATGTATAATTTCCCAGAGCAATTTGTTTGAATCAAAAACCACTTCTGAGGCCTCATCCCTTTTTGAAAATCTCCGTCAGTTTAAGACTATCTTAACAGCAAACATATTTTTGCAGGTTTTTGATGTTATAGGCCCAGTGTCAAAATATTTACAGACCAGTGGCCTTGACTTCATGGTAGCATGGAGAATGGTGGAAAGTGCTGTTGAGCAACTGAAAAAAATTGATTTCAGCAATGTAAAACAAAAGGCTGAACACTTTGCAACAAAAACAAATGAGTTGATGGAGGAAAGTGATGTTCTCAGCTCCTTGGAAGTTGAGACTATGCTTCCAGCTAGAAGAGTGGCACGAAAAAAGCGATTGGCCGGAGAATCTTCACATGATGAGCGGCCTGAAGATGAAGTTCAATGCTTTCGAGCTACTGTGTTTAGAACGATTCTAGACCAAATCATACAAAGCTTGACAGAGAGATTTTCAGAAAACAAGCAATTGATCATGGATTCCAACTACTTAGATCCTAACACCTTTGAGAAAATTAGGAGAGACCCCAAAGTGCTAGATGGAGGGACACTGGAGAGAATTTCTCAGTTGGCAAAAGTAAACGAATACTCTCTCAAAACCGAATTAACAAGTTTTGCCAACTTATTTCCAAATCTTATAGGATGTCTTTCTGAAGATGAGACAAAAAAGGTGGAAATAATTCTCGATGATGATGAGGAGGAGGAAGAATGTATTTCACCTTCCGACAAACTGATTGAAGTACAACAGGAATCAAAGTGTAGTTCTTGTAAGCAGTGCTTTCTTTGCTGTCACAGGTTGTTGGTAAAATACAATCTTTATTCAGCAGCATATGAAAATCTTTCTACTGCCTATGAGTACCTGTTGACCCTTTCTTTTACACAAGTGTCGTGTGAGAGAGCATTCAGCAAGCTCAAATTAATCAAAACCCGACTGCGAGCCACAATGGGACAAGATCTGCTTGATGCCCTGATGCTCATGTCAGTGGAGAGGGATCTTCTAGAACAGGTCCAGTTTCAGGATGTGCTGGAAATTATACGTGAAAGTTCTCCTTTGATGAGGTCTTTGTTGACTGTTTGATCACATTCTTTTTGGACTCTATTGGCACATTTCCTTTAAGTGCATGTTGTACATACATTGCTTTCATTTGTTAAAGCCATAGGTTTTGCTTTTTTATCACCCTTTGTTGCTATTAAATTTAAATATGTTAAACCACATTTGAATCACATTTGTCTTGCTTTATTACATCAATATGCGTTAGAAAACCAGGAAAAGATGGGCATGTATGGTGGGCTGATTCGGTGGTGCAATGGGCCACTTGACTTGACTTGCCCCCCAGGCCTTAGGCTGCCAGCCCTCCCCTGAGTGTACCCCACAACAATGTTTAACGCTACAAAAAAAAACACATTTATTGCATGACAGCAGGAATCATGTTCCTACGTACCAGTCACCTGAACTAATATATCAGCTGGCAATATGCAGACATTTTATTTCATTCTTAAAGACAAATCCTGGGGCTGTTGATATTTAAGTAACATTCTTGTAATTGGTTCATAGAAAGTTTTATTCTATTCACTCTATGTTCTTTTTATGTCCTCAATAGGAAAGCTAACGATTGGCAGAAATCTGTCCTAAGAGCTGCACAGCTGAAGTACCCCGAGTAAGTAACCAATGAATGTTTGTTCTTTAGGCTTTACTCGTAATGGGTTCATTAAAAAATATTTCTACCAAGGAGCACACAAGAATATTCTATCCAATCTTTGTTCTGTTTTTGCCCTTTTTACTTTTAGTGTACCCCACAACAGATAGGGATTCTGTGTTATATGAATAGGCCAGCAAAATGTTTAACATTACAGGAGATACGATAAAACATATAAGAAAACATTATTTATTATTTAATAAAAATCCTTTTAATGGGTTCATAACAATTATTTATAACACGGGGGACACAACAATATTCTATTGACTCTTTGTTTTGTTTTTGCCCTCAATAGAAAAGCTAATGATGGACTCACACCAGTCCTAAGGGCCCTACAGCTCATGGACCCTGTGTAAGTAACCAATAAATGTTTGTACTTTAGGCTTTACTTATAAGAAACATTCTCGTAATGGGATCATAAGAATTATTTATACCAAGGAGCACACAAGAATATTCAAATCAATCTTTGTTCTGTTTTCTCCCTCAATAGGAAAGCTAAAGATGGGACCAAATCTGTCCTAAAAGCCCCGCAGTTCATGTATGATGGGTAAGTAACCAATGAATGTTTGCTCTTAACAAATTTAGGCTTCACTTATTTGAAATGTCAAGATGTATGCCTCCAAACCTTTGCTATTGCAATGTACATTTAGGGTAGATCCAGGCTTACCTTGTGAGTTCCTATTAAACCTATAAGGCTATTTAGGATCTTTTATGGTTCTGTCCTAGACATTGCCCGGTTCTACATGTTTCATAAAGATTCACATAGAAAAACACCTTGTGCTAGCATGCAGCTTTTTTTCAGATAACAACAATATTCTATCTAACAACAATAAAACTTATTGTTTTTTTTTTTTTTTGCCCTCAATAGGAAAGCTAAAGATGGGACCAGATCTGTCCTAAAAGCCCCGCAGTTCAAGTACGATGGGTAAGTAACCAATGAATGCTTGCTCTTAACAAATTTAATCTTTACTTATTTAAAATGCCGAGATGTATGCGCTCAAAAGTTTTACTATTCCATTGTATATATAGGGTAGATCCAGGATTATTTTTTTTAGTAAATCCATAAGGCTCTTTACAAGCTGTTATGCTTCTGTCCTAGACATTGGCCGGTTTCTACATGTTTCATAAAGATTCACATCTTGTGCTAGCATGAAGCGCATGTCAGACAGATATAATTGGGCTATAATTCTACCCTAATAATTCTCCATACATAATAAGACAACAAACACAGAATGCTCTATGGATATCCATTTCTATTAAAAAGAATGGTAAGAATATCTAATAATTTCAAACTGACATGGAGTTTTTGTGTTCTATCTAGAAACATCTATAGCTTCCAGAATCCAAAACCAAGGTAGGTTTCACGTTTGTCATCATTTTGCTGGTGTTAGCACAAAACGGTGAAAAGTTGTTTGTTTCCATTTAATTACAAACCTTCTTCTCTACTGTCTTTTTTAGACCATTGGATCCAGAAGAACCCATGGATATTGATATGTAAGTGTTATGGACTCTTCTAATTTTGGGATGTAGCTAATGTTCAGTTGATATCACATTGGTTAAACTAAAGGTCTGACATATTCCTCTGATCAATAGTTTATACATCTCTCCAGCAGTCAGATGGCTGCTTCATATGAAAAGAAGTAGATATTAAATAAGTGAAGTAACAATAAATGCCTACTTATTATTCTCTTTTCCAGAATGTGCGAGGAGGAGCCCATGGACATTTCATAGTAAGTTTCATTGACTTGTGAATTTTTAAATATGGATGCATCTTTATTCTTGATGATAAGCTCATTTGAGCAGAGCCCTACTCCCCATTACAGTCTGCTCGGCCAAATATCACCGACAAATGATGGGGTTGGAATTCCAGAGACAATCTCTGTTTATAATTATAGACGTGTAAATACCTTTATACATTATTATAGCGTCTCTTTTATTGATTTTATTTCATGCCTTCTCTTTATCCACAGGTCATGCGATTGGAGAAGAGATTGAAGATGAGGGAAGAAATGATTGGGGGGAGGGGGAAATTATGTCAGAGGGGATTAAGATATATTAAATTTAAAAAAATCTAAAAATGTTGTAATCATGATTGGTACTTTAAAGTCTCCACATATAACATGATCATTGATCACCATGGATTACGCCACGTTGGACATTGAAGGACAGACCACATCGGAGCGCGTAGCCTGCCTGGTCTTGTCTGTTATGATGTACAGAGTTAGTAATTTGCTCCTTACACAGTATTATCATTCCCTCAATGCTTTAACTTCCTATCTGTCAATCCATTTTGTAAATCATATGATGTAGTTCTACTCAGGTTATACTAGATGAAAACTTTCTTATCGTCTTCTGTTTCCTGCAAACTGTTTAACGCAGAGACCGTGCCATTTCTGTTATAGTGTGGAGGAGAGGAGCGCTGGTTACTCTGTATCCGGCGACTTCATATGTGAAATTACATTAAACTTCTACCAAACTAATAATAACGATTGGGATCTTTGGTATCACTTGGCATAAAGTTAAATAACATTCTATATTTAATTTTGGCCAATTCTAAATATTTTAAGTTAAAGAACATACTGAAAAAAAAGCTTCCCTTTTAAGCTATAGAGATTTAGAGGTAATGTAAGAAAGTTTACATTTACCAAGAGAGTAGTAGATAAATAGAACAGGGTCCCATCAGACGTGGTTGAGGCTAACACAATGAAGGAAGTATGGAGTATGGAGTATGAATAAAGACTATAAACCAATGAGATTTTATTTTTTATTTCCTCATTTGTTTTATTTGATTTTACCCATACATTACTGAACACTGCCTTTTAGATAACTACCTCCTCTATGTGACATGATTACTGTAGAATCCTGGGTGCAGATGAAACTCAGCACTGTTGGTGGGTTTAACCCTTTCGTTGTCACTGTTGGTTTTATGCACTTTAAGGAATAATCTAGATGATGACAAATCCTTCGGTGCAGCTCAACGACTAAAAAATTGTTACTGTTATCTTCATGCCATTCTGCCTACTACCTTATAGACTTTTGCTAATACCCTTAATAATCTGCGTGTAACTAAAAACAATATCGAAATAAAATATATATTATTATGTGCAATAGGGTGTTCTCAGGTTGTTTATGTGTTGAATGTATACCTGCTCTTGATTTGGGTAACAAACAAGTGATGAACCAGATAAAATAATCCCTCTCTGTGATGCTGAGAAGTGTTGGAGTGAGAGATCCCTGATATACAAGACACCTGCTGGATTACCTATACAGTAATGATTATCAGCAGACCTGTTCTTTCATATTCAGGAGAACATGAAAACGAACACGAATGGTGCGTTTTCGTTGTTCAAACCGAATACGAATAAAGTAATATGGTGGCGGGTAAATGTACATGAAGACGAAGAAGCACAACACGAAGAACCTTCATGTTCGTCTTTGCTAATATCTACTAGCTAATCTCCCTGGTCCCTTTCCACTGGGTCTAGCCTACCTTCTCTATGCTGCCTGAGGGCTTCCAAGTCTTGCGTCCTGTCAGAAGGCTTCCAAGCCGTGTGCCCTGCCAGAGGTCATCCAAGCCGTGCTCCTACCTTTTGCCTTACTGGTGCGCTTCCAGTTTCTCACCCCAAGTTTATTTCCTGCTAGTTCTCAGAACACCTTTAGATGGTGCCCAACAGAAAGACTAAGGTTAAAGTGGAGTGCAGCCCAGAACTGGATCAGCCTGCCTACAGCCATGCATGAATCTGAACCTGCCCGTGCATCGAGACTCCTACTTGAGCTCACAACTATGATGACGTGATGACGTGACGGACGGATGTGCACGTCGGAGGAGGCGGGGAGTTCGGGGCTGGAGCATGAGGAGAAAGAGGACGGAGGATGGCGTCTGATGGTGCGGCGATGGCGGTTTTAGACAACGGCTATAACGCCGCTGTGCTGCTGTGAAGCCGGCTGCAGAGTGGCGATTTTGCTGACCTTGATGCCCTTGATGCCCCTGAGGTATGGTTGAACCTGACTGATGGGCCGAAAAGTATATCATCGCCAGACCTATGCGACCCACGTAAGATCCTCAGCAGGGAAAAACATCGGGAGAGTGGAAAAACTTGTGGAATGCCGGGAGGTTGTTAAAGCCGGAGAGAAGGAGACTGACGACGCATGACATCAGGCTTACCCCCGGTATATGCATTCCATTCCTGTGTTCAGTCATAGACTGTTTGGCTGTAGTTTTGTTGCATTTTCCTTTTTTTTTTTTTTTTTGCTTATTAACTTTTGAACTCTATGAACCGTGAAAAACCTGTTGTACCTGTGAAATGCGGGAAATTATGTGAACTCTTCTTGGAAATTGAATTAGTATTAACGTCAATTGTCCATATAGTCCCTAGATACCCCAAGATATACCATACCTCACCATTAAGAATAAATCTAGCAGAAGAAAAAGTATAGAAATATAATGCCTCCAAAAAATTCACAGACTGTGCAGCAAAAAAAAGAGAAAGAAAGAAAACAACCTAAAATGGAGAGATCAGATAAAAGATCCTCCGCCTCAACTCTGGCTTTTTTTTCTCCACACCAACAAAAAAATAAATCACCAAGCAAAAATACGGAAACCTCATCCATGGATGACTCCTCCGAAAGTTTAATGGAGCCTCTAACACTATATCAAACTTATTTAAAAAAATCTTTAGACTCTCAAGCAAGTGTTCTAAAAACACAGGTGAATAAAAATGCTGAGGAGCTGAATACCAAACTGGAACAACTAACTGATAAATTAAAGGCCATAGAAATAAACATAGAAGATCTATTAAAGATGAAACATGTAATGAGAGGGCTGGAAGAAAAAGTATCCATAATGGAAGATAAAATAAGTGATCTTGAAGATCGAATGAGGAGAAATAATTTGAGGATTAGGAATATTCCAGAATCAATAACTCAAGATAAACTAAAAATGTATCTCGAAGAGTTCTTTAAAGTTATGGTTAAAGATACTCAGCAACTTAATACTCAAATGGAAAGATACCACCGTTTAAACAAACCTAAAAATGCCCCTGAAGCAGCATCCAGAGACGTTATTATTTATTTTCAATCTTTTTCTTATAAGGAACTTATATTACAAGCAAATAGGAAAAGGAATATAGAAGATAATGCATATAAAAACATTATGATTTTTCCGGACTTATCCTTTCAGACCCGCGCATGGAGAAGATCTTTTTTTGAAGAATTGAAAATTCTACGTGACCATAAAATCCTTTATAGTTGGGGCTTCCCAAAGAAAGTTAAGATTATCTGGGAAGGTCATCCTACTATTTTTTATCAAGTTGCAGAATTGAAAAACTGGTTGGAACAAAAAAAACTTTTATGAAGCCGCCACTTTAAAACATATAACTATATAATCATTATAATGTTATAAAGTAGAGTAATAAGGCTGCTGGTGAACACCTTATAGCTCTATTGAGGGTTTTCTTTTTTTTTTTATTAGTATTAGTATAGTATTTAGTATTAGTATTAGTATTAAGTATTAGTATAAAATGATTCCAGTACTTTTCTTATTCTACGCAATATCTGAAACTAATTAATTTACACTATTACCACAAATACATTGATTGTTTATTTATTTATTTATTTATATTTTTTTTTCATTTACTAATTTTAATACAGCTGTTCTTGGGGAGCTATATGCACAATATTTAGTGTATTTCTTGAACACCATTAGGCTATAACTATATTACACACTTATCACATAAGGTATCATTGAATGAAGAATAGTAGCTTACATATCACAAGAGTATTAGTCCAAAATGATTCCAGCACTTTTCCTATTCTATATAACACCAGAAACTAACTGATTTACACTATTACTATAAATACACTGATCTTTTCTTTTTTTTCTTCTTCTCTATTTACTAATTTTAAATACAATGTTTTTGAACACTATTAGGCTATAATTATACTATCCACTACATCATACACGATACCATAGAATGAAGAATAGTTGCTTATATATCACAAGAGTATTAGTATAAAACGATTATTGTTTTTGTTTTTTTTTCCTACTTACTAATTCTAAATATAGCTGTTCTCGGGGGGCTATATGTACAATATCTAATGTATTTTTTGAACACTATTAGGCTATAACTATATTACATACTTATAACATAAGATATCATTGAATGAAGAATAGTAGCTTACATATCACAAGAGTATTAGTATAAAATGATTCCAGTATTTTTTTTTTATCCTACATAATATCAGAAACTAACTGATTTACACTATTACCACAAATACACTGGGGTTTTTTTTATTATTATTATTATTATTATTATTATTTTTCTCTCTTTCTCTATTCACTATTTCTAAATATAGCTGTTTTAGGAGAGCTATATGTATATTATCTAATGTCTCTCTTGAACACTATTAGGCTATAATTATAATCAGATCACATACGGTATCATGGAATGAAGAATAGTTGCTTATATATCACTAGACTATTAATAAAAAAGATTCTAGTTCTTTTCTTACTTTATATAATACTAGAAATTTACTGATCTACACTATTATCACAAATATATATATATATATATATATATATACAGGCCCGGACTGGCCATCGGGCACACCGGGCATTTGCCCGGTGGGCCGCGCCACGGCAGGGCCGCATTGACTTAGGGGCTGATGGAGCTGCAGCTCCAGGCCCCTACCCTACCTACCGGGTCCGCCACTCTAAGGGGCCGGGAAGTCCCCACCAAGGCCGGCCTTACGGGTCTGCGGCCGCACAGGGTATAAATTAAAACATCAGGGTTTTTTTTACTTTATTTAACATCCTCCATGTTAAATAAAGTTTTTTTTAACTTTATTTAACATGGAGGATGTTAAATAAAGTTGAAAAAAAACCCTGATGTTTTAATTTAAACCCTGTGCGGCCGCAGACCCCTTAGGCCGGCCCTGGTGGGGGCTTCCCGGCCCCTTAGAGCAGGACCGGCCTTTGGGGTGTGCGACCGCACCGGGCGTCACACTCTAGGGGGCGTCACACTCTAGGGGGCGGGGGGGCGGTCCGCACCGGGTGCCGCTCATCAGGGGGTGCCAACTTGCGGCACCCGGCACCCCTCCAGAGACGGACAGTAATGTCCGCCGCTGGAGGAGCAGGTTCGCAAGGGAGCGGTATCGGAGGTCTTTAACAGACCTCCGGTTCCCTTGAGTGATTTTAAGCCGGGTTCAACCCGGCTTAAAATCACTCAAGGGAGCCGGAGGTCTGTTAAAGACCTCCGATACCGCTCCCTTGTGATCTGCACGGCAACAGCTGCTGTGCGCCGGGATCTGACAACAAACCCCGGCGCACAGCAGCTGTTGCCCTCTGAACCGGAAGAAGACAGAGAAGACAGAAGAACTGAAGAAGAGGAGCGAAGAGGAGGAAAAGGAGCTGTAAGGAGAAAAGAGGAAAGGTAGGAAAATATTCAGTGAGAGTGGATTAGTATGTATGTATGTGTGGATTGGTATATATGTGTGGACTGGTGTATGTGTGGATTGGTATATATGTGTGGATTGGTATATATGTGTGGATTGGTATATATGTGTGGATTGGTGTATGTGTGGATTGGTATATATGTGTGGATTGGTATATATGTGTGAATTGGTATACGTGTGGATTGGCATACGTGTGGATTGGTATACGTGTGGATTGGCATACGTGTGGATTGGCATACGTGTGGATTGGCATACGTGTGGATTGGTATACGTGTGGATTGGTATGTATGTGTGGATTGGTATATATGTGTGGATTGGTGTATGTGTGAATTGGTATACGTGTGGATTGGTATACGTGTGGAATGGCATACGTGTGGATTGGCATACATGTGGATTGGCATACGTGTGGATTGGTATACGTGTGGATTGGTATACGTGTGGATTGGTATGTGTGTGGATTGGTATATGTGTGTGGATTGGTATATATGTGTGGATTGGTATATATGTGTGGATTGGTATGTGTGTGGATTGGTATATGTGTGTGGATTGGTATACGTGTGGATTGGTATATATGTGTGGATTGGTATAGGTGTGGATTGGTATACGTGTGGATTGGTATATATGAGTGGATTGGTATATATGTGTGGATTGGTAAGTGTGTGAGAGTGATGGGTGTTATGCTGTACCATTTCCAATGTCTTTTTCATGATCTAATTATGCTCTAAAAGTACATCATAACTCCCATCACTCTATACTGTTCCATACAGTGGCAGAGCTGGGAGGCAGAGGCCTTGCACCCCCACCGCAGGACTCCTGAAAGGTATGTGAACTTCAAAGAGGGAGAGGGTAGATAGTTAGGGGGTAGATAGGGAAAAGGGCGTGAGACGGGGGAAAGAGGGTAGATAGGGAGAAGGGAGTGAGAAGGGGTAGATAGGGGAGAAGGGAGTGAGAAGGGGTAGATGGGGCAGAAGGGAGTGAGAAGGGGTAGATAGGGCAATCATACTCATATCATGCCAAGTCTGCGAGTACATCCTGGAATCTGGGTATGCCTGGGCATGATAGGAATGTGATTGCTGTTAACAATCATATATATATACATATAATATTGTTTTTTAATTGTTTTGTCCTATTTTGGTGTGTTACTTACTTTAAATAAAAGTGTTAGATTTTTTTATGGTGTGGGGAGGTCATATTCGGTTTCGGACAGGTAAATGCTGCATTTTCGGTTTCAGTCCAGAATTCGTTTCGGTGCATCCCTACTACTAAGCCAGACAATGAAGTGGTAGGCCTACACCACATCAATGTTTGGCGTAGTATATAGTGATTGGTGTTATGCTGCACTATTGTCAATGTCTGGCTCAATGTATAGTGATAGGGATTACGCTGTACCACTGTCAATGTGTGCCTCAGTATATAGTGATAGGTGTTATGCTGTACCACCGTCATTGTCTGCCTCAGTATATAGTGGTAGGTGTTATGCTGTACCACCGTCAATTTCTGCCTCAGTATATAGTGATAAGCATTATGCTGTACCACCGTCAATGTCTGCCTCAGTATATAATGATAACAGTGAGAAGAGGCAGAGGTGGTAGATAGTGATACAGGGGGGTAGATAGTGAGAAAGGGGAGTTTTGTTACAAGTTTTTTTACAAGTTCCTTTCTTTTTTTGGGATGGTGGGGCACCAGAGGAGTAGTCCGCACAGGGCGCCAGAACACCTAAGGCCGGCTCTGCCTTAGAGTGGCGGACCCGGTTGCAGTTGCGGCGGGCTTAAGGGGCTCTGCCTTAATGCGGCCATATTTTAAGGTACTAGCCTGGAGCTGCAGCTCCATAACCCCTAAGTCAATCCTGCCCTGCCACAGGCGCGGTCGCAGTTGCTGCTTGCTCTGGCAACAAGGTAAGTAGGGTGAGGGAGGGGGCTGCAGTGAGAAGGGGCAGAGGGGGGTTAGGTAGCGAGAAAGGGGGAGAGGGGATAGATAGAGGCGGTACATATTGATAAGTGGGGAAGGGGGTTACATAGTGAAAAGGGGGAACATAGTGAGAAGGGGCAGATAAGATGATGAGAGGGGGTAGTGTGAATGCGTATGAGAATGAATGAATAAATGTGTGGCTGAATTGTGTGAATGCGTATGACAATTAATGAATTCATGTGTGGATGAATTGCTTGAATGATTTGTGAGACTGCATTAATGAATGTGTTAATGATTTGTGTGAATGATTAAATGCAAAGAAGGTACATGAAGGGTGGGCTTTAACAATAAATAAATAAATAAATAAATAAATATGGGCTGCTCAGGCTTAAATGCCCGGGCCTATTTTTTGTCCCAGTCCGGGCCTGTATATATATATATATATATATATATATATATATATATATATATATATATATATATTTATTTTTTTTTTCTTCCATTACTGGTTAATACAATGATATCACTATTATATACACCATATTATATGGGATATTGCTTGGCGAATAATCCTCATCACATTATGAGGGCACTAATGCAAAATAATCTTAATGTTGTTTTTATTTTTTATAACATTAGAAATTAATTGATTTATACCTTTAATACATCCTTGTGGTCAATACTATATTATAATATGTAGACTATTATATAAACTATTTATAAGATAGGTTTTTTTTTCTTCTATACTAGACACCATATCTGAAGAATCCTCACCCTCTACTACTCATTGCTTAATCCCCCAAATCTCCCCTGCCATGAGCTCAATTTTTTGGATCTCAGGACCGAATTTGCTGACTTTTGCTCAGTTATCTTCGCAGAGTCATGACTCGCATAGTAAGAGCCATGTCCAATATGTTGGAGAGAACCCTTGAGTTTATTCTCAAGGTACTAGTTTTTAAATGTCATGTGTTTTTGTTTTTTGTTATATGGTTGATGTTAATTGAGTGCAGGAGGACTGTGGATAGGGGAGATCAGGAAATATTCCCTTTATACATCTTTTAAAAGATGATTAAAGGCGTATCAGTGAATGTTCAGGGTCTAAATACACCATTTAAAAGAAACAGAATATTTGCGTTTCTAAAAAAAGAAAAAATTGATATTGCTTTCCTCCAAGAAACCCATTGGTTAGATAATGACAACAGAAAATGGGGAGGGAGATTTTTTTCAAGATTTGTCCATGCTTCTACGACTCAAAAAAAAAGGGGAGTAGCAATTATTTTTTCTGATTTATTAAATATAGATATTCAATACCAAGAAAGGGATAAGGAAGGCAGATATATCATCCTAATAGTAAATATAAATGAAATAACATTTACACTTGTAAATCTTTACTTACCTAATAAGGCTCCGTCTAATCTTCTTTCCAAAATAATGTCAAAAATAGAAAAAAATTATAAAAGGTAATCTCCTGATAACAGGGGATTTTAATTGTGTTTTGGATGTTGATCTAGACAAAAAATTAATGAGACCAAATATGGTAAACAAAAGACTAAAAAAAGAAGCAAGAGCAATGAGTAATGAAATCAGAAAAAATGACCTCTACGATCTATGGAGGTTAATGCACCCAGGTGTTAGGGAATACACACACTTCTCAAAAAGACATTGCTCTTATTCTAGAATAGATTTAATTTTAGGTAATTCTACTATGCAAAAATTAATAGGAAAAACGTATATAAAAGACAACGTATGGTCAGACCACAGTCAAGTCTTTTTTGAGTTTAATGACAGAAATTTATTTTTACCGAAAAAAACATGGCGGCTAGAAGATTCTTTACTGTATAAGGATGCTAATAAAGATTATATTCTGGAGACAACAAAAAAAATTTTCCGAGAAAATCAAACGGAAGGTATAACTGCACAAACTATATGGTGCGCATATAAGGCCGTCATCAGAGGGCACTTTATAAAATTAAAAAAAAAAATCCTTTAACATCTTTAAAGAGTTTAATGCTTGAATTAACAAAATATAGCAAAGTCTCTAACTATAAGATTCTTACAAATCTATGATACAATATAGAAATACAGATATATTAACAAAAAATTCAATTAAAAAAGAATATCAATTTAACGATTCTGAAAAAGAAATAACTTATTTAGGTATAAAGATCCCCAAGAATATAGATAGGATTATGGAAGTTAATGTATTAAAACTAATGAAATTTTAAAAGAGTGGAGTCAGGTTGGCCTTTCTTGGTGGGGAAGGATTAATGCTTTAAAATCTTATCTTCTACCAAAATGGACATATCTATTTAGATTAATTCCTTTAATAATTCCAAGCAGCTGGTTAGATATGGTTCAATCTAGTTTTAATAATTTTATTTGGAAAGGGAAAATCCCTAGGATTAGTATGGATATAATGGCGAAGAAGATCTCGCAGGCAGGTACAGGAGCTCCAATTCTTAAAATACACCAGCAAACATATGTTCTCCTCCATATTCTTAGGATGCAGCTTGATGATGCCAACCAAGAAACTTGGTATAAAATCGAAGAAGAATCTTGCACTAAAGGGGACTTAAATTATATTGTCTGGGGGATACAAAAAGAAAGTAAACAAAAAAAAAAATACCTATAACCAGCGATAATATGATTTTGAACCAACTAATACCCAGCTGGACAAAACTAAAAACGAAATTAGGCCTCTGGAATAAAATAACCAGACATGTTGATATTAAAATCTTAGAACATTGTATGGCCGACCTAACTATTTCAGAGTGGAAAAAAAGAGGAATTAACTATATTGGAGATCTGGTACTTAAGACAAGTGTGAAACCCTTCGAGCAATTAAAATCTGAATTTAATTTATCAAATGACGATACAATTAAATATTTAAGGGTTAAAAATTTCTTAAAAAATCATTGTATCTTGGGCACGGAATCAGCAAATATTAAAGCGATTCAGATATTAGAGCAAAAGAAAATTAAAAAAGGTGCTTCAAGATTCCTAGATGCCCTTCAAGCAGAAAAGTATCCGATAAAAAAATATAAAACTATAAAAAAATGGGAAAACCTATTAAAAATTCAGATTAATCCAGAGGATTGGTATAAAGCTTTCAAAAATGTTTCCAAGGCTGTAAGAGATTTGTCTTTATTTGAATTACAGTTTAAGCTCAGTAATAACTGGTATCTAACTCCTAAAAGACTATCCCATATATATCCTCAACACTCTAGTATATGCTGGAGATGCAGAATGGAAGAAGGAAACTATCTGCATATATGGTGGCATTGTAAAAAAATTAGAAATTTTTGGGACATAGCTTTTGATTTTTTAAAACACACTATGAATATTATAATCAAAAGAGAACCAACAACAGCATTGATACATCAAAATTGGCCTTCTCTTACCGCGATCCAGAAAACGTTTACGATACATTGTTTTTTAGCAGTTAAAAAAATAATTGCTAAAAATTGGAAACAAGATGTAGACCTGTCTAGAGCCTTATTAGTTTCACAGGTGAAACACCAAATAATAATGGAAGAAAAAGTTAGTTGGATTCTAAATTCATCAACGAAAGTAAAAAAAATGTGGAATGATATATCTAATGCTATAACAAAATCCCTTGAGATACCCCTGAACCTTTAAAACGAAATATAACTCCTGATCTCTCTTTAAAAACTTCTACTAGCCGGACCTGCACTCTCTCTTAAAGATTGTAATAAGTATGACATATATGTTAAATCAACAACCATTTATATGTCTTGTTTTTTTTGTTTTATGTAATAAAAAAAAAAAAAAAAAAGACTCCTACTTGATCCGGCACCCAGTGCCGAAATCCCTGTTCATCCCAAGCCGAGTTGCTCAGAACGGTTGTCTAAGTCTGTGCTGCCCTTCAATGGTTGATGCAAGAAGAGGCTCCTGCTGGCAACCAATAGAGTCGCTCTTACAGACCTTTAAAATCCTAGCAGCAAAGCTGCTGCATATTTTTATTGCATTAACTCCAGATAATTATCTGTATTAACCTCTGCTAAATAAAACGAATAATGTACACATATATTTCCCCGAAAAGACGGGCACGGGAACAGGCAAATATTCATGGAATACAAATGTGGGGGGTTTTTTTTACACATAGACGAACATGAAGACTTGGCCGGCAAGTCTAGTTATCCGTTTTAAACTATTATACTAATGATTAGTGAATCTCTGCTTAAAGTGGTTCTGAGTATCTCTGTATTTAAAGTAAACTATTCTGACCATCCTTGTTTCATGAAGAACTTTTGGTATTCTGAGTTTGATGAAAATTTTTCTACATTATGTTGTTTTGATGATTTTCTTGAGCCGAACTTCATGGCTCCATCATTGGGATTGTAGACATTTTGCTAGCTGTCTGTCTATACAATTAGTACTTAATGATTAGCTTTGACTTTTGGATCCATGTTTGCACATTTGATTATTTCACATGGAATATTGCTACATTTGTACATTTTTATGTAATTCAATCTTTACACTTTGGTATTTATGCCATCATTTGAAGCCAATTTACACCAATTTACTAAGCAATAATAAATAACAAATCATGAAATATCTCATTTTTATTTATTGTTTTCTATAGTGCCAACAGATTCTGCAGCACTGTACAAAGTGTATACAGGACATGGCAATAAGTATGTAACATAACAAGATGTCATACAGAAAAAACAGTTCAGAAGAACCTTGCTCATAAGAGCTTACAACCTAGAGGATCATTAACTCTTTGATCCGTAGCGAGTGGATCTTCGTATTCATTGTTAGTTGTATTACATGACTGTGGAGACTCCATGCGAGTCTGCTCCTCATAATTAAAATATTTTAGTTACTATTAGGGCGCTGGTCATACTTAACTGATACTTCACTATCATCTGATGTAATAATGTAGTGTGCAGCCGCTGTCTGGTGCGCATGCATCCTGCATTACCTGTGGATCCCTGGCTTTAAAACGTCAATACTTATTTCATGACCCAGAATAGATTTTGTTTGGGAAAATAAAACAAGAATACAGAAGGAAATTATGTATTTATTTAGGTCACATGGAGAGTCGGGAGAGTTTGACCCCGTTATTTTGAACACAATAAGGGTACTTGGTTTCCCGTTACACTCTCCCAATTGGAAATTCTGCTTTAAGATTCGCAAAACAGGAAAAGTAGGAAAATACATCATTATAGAGGTGCAATGTTGATTCTACAAAAAGATTGACAAACTATGCTTCATGTATGATTAAGCATGAATCGTTTTAAAGTGCTTATGAGACAGGATTCAAAGTCACATGAAAAGTTCTTCTTGAGCATGGAATAATATAGAGTAATTGTCAGAATTCTGTAGGATCCTATGTTACTGATCTATACCAGATTCTTTTACTACCCCCTATCCTACTACACTTTATTTAAGATCCAGGTCAGAGATTCCAAAGAGCTAAAAACCCTCATTGAACTCCAGAATAAGATTCAGTCTTTGCTTGAAGACTGCATGTTCTAAGAGTTCCTATCAGTAATTCTGGAAACCTGAACCCCTGACAGAAGCACCCGGTGAGAGGAGTCCATGTTCACTCTGACACTCTGTGTTCCTTCACTGTATGGAGGAATCTTCTCTTCCAAAAGTGTTTCTGATTAAAACATTCAGAAGCCCTGCTGTATCTGGGAAACCTACATCTGAAAGCGATACTTATTTCTTCCGCTTGTAACATTGACCACTTAGCTGCTTCTGTTTCCAGTATCTGCTGAATCTGCAGTATATATAGAGTTAAATCAGTGAGTTGTGATAACCCTGCAATGTCTGCATGATTTCTGGGATTATAGACAAGACACCTCGCCTGTTAATATTGCCATCAATCTAGGGTATTCTTCATCTATCATAAGAGACATTGATGAAGAATGAAAAAACCCTTTTTACCACCTTTTTTCTTCATATTTTGCTTTAATTGGAAACCTGCCAATTATTTTTTTCATTACGTTCTTGTACACATTTAAGAAACAAGAGACTTCTGAAAATAATTATATCATGGACTTAGTTGGAGGTAATGTTTGAAGCCACATTTTGTCAATTATTCTGTCAAACAACGTGCATACTTGGTTTCAATCAGATATTACATTAATATAGGTTAGCATTGACACAAACCTGTTTCAATCATTTTTATTCTAATAAGCTTCCATTGTTGTCAGCCATGTGATACTTTGGGAGAGTTGGTCAAACACCTAATGTATATGATTCTTTATGGCAATGCTAATAAAGACTGTTCCTCCCAGGTGAGAACAAGACATTGTGCTGCATGGGTCCAAGGAGGAAATGCTGACTCCCTCACCCACCACAACCTAACCATGCCCACATCCATTATGTTATATCAATAAATAAAAAATCCTGAGCCTCCGCTACCTGGGAGTTGGGGTACATAAGTGTGGCAGTGTCTACACCCAACGGAGCATCCAGGGTATGGATGTGAGCTCCCGTTGGGAACATAGCCAAGTGATTAATAAAACTGACACAGGGCTAACATAAAATTAACTTTGTATTGCACAGCAAAACAGTATGCATAATTGTAACAGAAACACATGAAATACATTAGAATGAAATATGCAGAATATGCAATATACAATATGAAGTTCACCCACCCACAACAATCACTGCGGCCCACCCTAATCTTCACCCTAGCAGCCGCTGGGTGCCTTTAGTTGGTGCACATAACACAGTTGGGGCCCATAAGTAACTTACTCCACAGTATGGGTTGAATTATATTGGAAACTTCAGGGGCAACAATCAGGGCAGTTCAGCCTTTAACCTCTTCACTGCCAACTCTGCCGCAAACAGCTCTGTATCTTGGACTGTCTGCTGGAAGATTCTGCCAGGGTGTTGCAACACTCCTCTGAGCATGGATTTCAAGCAGGCCTCTGTTCCTAGGCCTCTCTCACTCTCCCTCTCTCTCAGCAAGAGTCCTTCACCTCTGGCATCCAACTCTGAACTCCTCTACCCAAACTCCAATGGCCCCTTTTATTCACCTCATGCCATGTGGTTTTCAGTTCGCCCTCTGCTGGTCACTCCATAAGAACTGCAGGTGAGTCAGTAACAGCAGCAATCACTAAAAACCCTTGAGGGGTTACACTCTCTTTTACATTCCCATTCAAACATTCACGCTTAAGGACAATACTGTTTCTTACTCGTAGTATATGGTGGGACAATGGCTCTTTTAACATTTTTCAGTGTTGCTGTTTAGCTGTGATTTTCTTCTTTCTCATTTTGTGCTTCCACACATATTATACATTGTTTCTTTCAGGACAAACATGGCTTTCTTTAGATACCATTATTTTTATCATATCATCTAATTTACTATAAAAAATGATTAAACATGGTGATTTTTTGTTAAAAAAATTACATTTTCTCACTTTTTAAACAAAATACTTTTACTCGTCTGCAAAAACTAATGAAAAAACCTGCTAAATAGATTCTAATATTTGTCCTAAGTTAAGAAATACCCAATGTTTTTTTTTTTTTTTTCTGCATATTATGGGGCAATAAGTACCAGTAGCGTTTTCCTATTTCAAAACCATTTTTCCCCAAAGCTGGTCATTCTGCCCCATGTGCTATTTCGGGTATCTTTGACGCCAGCCAATGAAATTTAACCCATCAAACCATATATTTTTAAAAACTAGGACACCCCAAGGTATTTCAAATGCTGGTATTTTAACCATTTTCATGCACTAGTTCTACCATCAGCATTTGTCAAACTTTATGGTAGTAAATTATACAAATGGATCAAAAAATAAATGGAAAAAATATTAGTTTTGTTTTTGGTCCATACATTTTCAAAGAACGAAGTTTGGTTACTGATGAAATTAGA
This sequence comes from Spea bombifrons, assembly GCF_027358695.1. Lineage (NCBI taxonomy): Eukaryota > Metazoa > Chordata > Amphibia > Anura > Pelobatidae > Spea > Spea bombifrons. The sequence goes on from NC_071091.1 coordinate 30,285,732, forward strand.
ATGAGCTTTTTCCATTCGGAAAATTCCTTGTAACCCACTTTCAGCCTCTACACCACTGTTAATCAAAGTGAAGAGGCTATCCAAAGCCAGTAATACATTCAATGAATATGTCTATTTAGTGATTTGTGACAAACCAAATATTTGTCTCATTCATCTTATTGTAGATAAACCACATGGGACATGGTAGAGTTAGCAGCACACGATAAGGACATCCAGGAATCCTGCAAGATTTTATGTCTGAACCTCTGAAGATAACCTGGGTGGTAAAGAAACAAGTCAGGGAAAATTATATAAAATGTCAATAAACAGGATAGGAAAGACAGAGATAAGTGAGATAATTCTTTATTTCCTTGTATTAATTTCTGATCTGTATCCCTTTATGGTCTCAGATACTGAAATAACCAGAGCAGCTGAAACGTTGTTACTTTGTTACCTGTGAAGCCTCACAGAGAAGGAACATGAATGGTCACTGAACAGGAGCAAGCAGAGATAATAGATACAACCCCAACCCCACCAACCACCCAAACATTTCATCTTAAAGACATTCATATGAAGCCCAAAAGCAGCTGGCAGGGAAACTTTTAGGCATCCGGTTTTACCACCTACCAAGAACATCATTCCCGTGAGCTGAAACGCCGAATGCGTGAATAATTATAATATATCATGGACACCATTGACTCTGAATTTTTTTATATGATAGCTATAACAATTTTTCTTTATATAGATATATAATTATGTAGCATAGGATGATGATGGTGAAAGCAGAAATTGTAACAAATTAATTACTGATATAACGATATATTTTATTACTCAAAATTAGAATCTGCAGCTTCCTGTGAAAGAATGTATATAACCCTGTTGTAAATAGTAGAGATGCAGTAGATTTCTTAGAATATAAAGGAAGAATCCCAAATATATCCTGATCCTGTCCCAAGTGGAGGCCAAAAATAAGATTTCACTTGGACCCTACATGTTACACGTTGTCTTCTTTGCATCCTAAACAAAAAAATGAGTTCCCTTTCACAACTGTCAACGGTAAAGTCATGGCAAACGCATCTCCTTCCTTCAATCTGGTCAGGATGGTGGAGCGATTAAAGTGAAGGTCGTTACAGCTGCCTCTAGGGTGCTGGATGGGTGTAATGCAGAACCGATGGAGGAAACCGGTTATGGATGTTCAGTTTTATTGATGTTGTATATAATATATATAAATATATATATATATTAACTATAAATAGTGTGCGTGTGAATAAGATGTATACATACAGTATGTAAGTACATCATCTCATATATAGAGACATGTATATTTCCACATAGACCCATCAGACTGATGTACTTACACATATTGTAATGTGAAGATGTTTGTAAATGCATATAAGTGGCTTAAACCTTAATCAATACTTCCTAAAATAAAAAGATGTGCCTGTCCTGGGCATGGCTACATCCCCTTATTGTAATAACCTTAACCAAATTCTGCTGTGAGGCTGTTCTACTTGTCTATCAGCCCTAAGTCCATTTTCTGTTTGATGATGAGCGTGTACTGCCATATTTGTGAAAAATATATACAAAAAAGACAAAATAAATGAGAAATCTTGAAAGTTGACTCTTTATTTAAACTATAAATTATCCAAGGCTTCCTAAGCCTTACCTGCTGGATAAACTTGCATTGTGTGCTAACATTGTCACTGTGCTGTAAACTGCCGCTTTAGTGAATAAGTCACTTGGAGATTAAAAGTCTCCAAGGTCTATGTAACAGTCCAAATAGTGTAATTTGTTTTCTGTGTCCAAACAAAGCTCTACAATATCTTATAACTTTATCCTCATCATTATCACTGCTATAATCTCTTTGGAGATATTCTAAGGTGTGGGTAAGAATACTGAATCATAATAATCTCCATTTCTTCTACTGTATTAAACATCACCTCAGCACTTATAATTCCTATTGCCCCCAGCCTTCTCCTATTATATTTTTATTTACATGGCATATCCATATGATGTTAACATGGGGATCCTCATGCACCTCTGTGGGGTTCTAAACAGTTATGACATCAGTTGCCTGCCAACTGATGTGTTGACCGCAGCCACCAGACTCATTTTCTGTTTATCTGAGGAGACAGCAGAAGCGGTTTAATAAGCGCCTGAAAAATGTGGACGAACGCTATCAACATTTCCATGATGCCTCCAGAGGCCGGGTAAGAGAAGAAAGGGTTGCAGGGAAATATATTTTAGGATGATTTTTGAATCCTGTGCTGTGGGAATTTTGTATTCGGGGCATCATTTTTCCATCAGAATATCACGTGGGCAGATAAAATACATCTTAATTTAGCACATAATATGAGAACTACATCACATTTTAGTTACAGAGCACCAGCAGGTTCTGTGGTATCAACACACGTTAAATATTATCAATGGGTTTCGCCACAAGAGATAATTGGGACAGATGAATGGGACAAACAGCAAGTGACGCGAGTCCCACCATCTCTGAAACACAAATTCATCACTAATTCTTTTTTGCCACTAATGGCAGTAAAATATATAAACTTTTAAAGGAAGGCTTTGGCGTTTAGGCAGATAGGTTCAATGTTTGTTGTACAAAATAATGGTTGCCATAGCAAGAAATGGAATGTTACAAATGATATGGCCATTCCCATAGCTTTGCAGAAACATCACTTTTTATACATAACCCGAATTCCTTCATTATTAAGGCTATGGTGTTGCCAATTCCAATGAGATTTCTTCTATGGATGTTCAACCCTGATCCCCTTTTTACTTTTAGTGTACCCCACAACAGATAGGGATTCTGTGTTATATGAATAGGCCAACAAAACGTTTAACACTACAGAAGATACAATAAAACGTATAAGAAAATATTATTCATTTCATGACAGCAGGGATCATTTTCCTACATACTAGTCACATGAACTAATATATCAGCTGGCAATATGCAGACAGATGTTTTTTTCTCATTCTTCAATTCTTACAGACAATTCCTGGGGCTGTTGATATCTAAAAAGCATCCTTGTAATGGGTTCATAGCAATTATTTATACCAAAGAGACCACAACAATATTCTATTCACTCTATGTTCTGTTTTTGTCCACGATAGGAAAGCTAACAATGGGATCAAATCAGTCCTAAGGGCTCCGCAGCTCATGCACCCAAAGTAAGTAATCACTGAATGTTTGCTGCTTAGGGTTTACTTTGAAATGTGGAGATGAATGCGGTCAAAACATTTACTATTCCAATGTACATATAGGGTAGATTCAACCCTGATCCCCTATTTTACTTTTAGTGTACCCCACAACAGATAGAGATTCTGTGTTATATGAATAGGCCGACAAACCGTTAAACACTACAGAAGATACAATAAAACGTATAAGAAAACATTATTTATTATTTAAGACACATCATTGTAATGGGTTCATAACAATTATTTATAACACGGAGCGCACCACAATATTCTATTCACTTATTGTTTTGTTTTTCCCTTCAATAGAAAAGCTAATGATGGACTTAAACCAGTCCCAAGGGCTCCACAGCTCATGGACCCCGGGTAAGTAACCAATAAATGTTTGTTCTTTATGCTTTACTTATAAGAAACATTCATGTAATGGGATCATAACACTTATTTATACCAAGGAGCACACAAGAATATTCTAATCAATCTTTGTTCTGTTTTTGCCCTCAATAGGAAATCTAAAGATGGGTTCAAATCTTTTGTAAAAGCCCCACAGTTCATATACGACGGGTGAGTAACCAATGAATGTTTGTTCTTTTAGGCTTTTAGGCATTACTTATCTGAAATGTCGAGATGAATGCGCTCAACACTTTTACTATTGCAATGTACATATAGGGTAGATCCAGGCTTACTTTATTAATTCCTATTAAACTCATAAAGCTCCTTAGGATCTTTTATGGCCCAGTCCAAAACCCTAGAGATTTCTTCTTCAAAACTGATCCCCTTGCTTTTTTATTTTTAGTGTACCCCACAACAGATAGGGATTCTGTGTTATATGAATAGGCCAACACAACTTTTAGCACTACAGAAGATACAATAAAAATAATTTGTTTTTCTGCTTACTAGTCACCTCAACTAATGTATCAGCTGGCAATATGCAGATATACCTTGTTTTCCTTTAATTCATTCTTACAGACACATTCTGTGGGTGTTGATATATAAGAAAAATTCTTGTAATGGGTTAATAGCAATTATTTATAACAAGGGGAGCACAACAATATCCTATTCACTTATTGTTTTGTTTTTACCCTCAATAGGAAAGCTAATGATGGACTCACACCAGTCCCAAGGGCTCCACAGCTCATGGACCCCGGGTAAGTAACCAATAAATGTTTGTTCTTTAGGGTTTACTTATAAGAAACATTCTCGTAATGGGATCATAACAATTATTTATACCAAGGAGCACACAAGAATATTCTATCCTTTGTTCTGTTTCTGCCCTCAATAGGAAAGCTAAAGATGGGTTCAAATCTATCTTAAAAGCCCCGCATTTCATGTACGATGGGTAAGTAACCAATTAATGTTTTACTATTCCATTGTATATATAGGATAGATCCAGGCTTACAAGGAGCACACAAGGATATTCTAATCAATCTTTGTTCTGTTTTTGCCCTCAATAGGAAAGCTAATGACAGAATCAGACCAGTCTTAAAGGCCCCACAGTTCATGTACGACAGGTAAGACGGGTAACAAATGAAACCAATTTAGACTTTACTTATTTGAAATGTCACGATGTATGCACTCAAAACTTTTACTATTCCATTGTATATATAGGATAGATCCAGGCTTTCCCTGTTACTTCATATTAAATCCATAAGGCTCTTTACAAGCTTTTATGGTTCTGTCCTAGACATTGCCCGGTTCTACATGTTTCATAAAGATTCACATAGAAAAACACCTTGGGCCAGCATGCAGCTCATTTCAGAGGGATATTATTGGGCTATAATTCTACCCTATTTATTCTCCATACATAATAAGATAACAAACACAGAATGCTCTATGGATATCCATTTCTATTAAAGAGAATGGTAAGAATATCTAATAATTCCAAACTGACATGGAGTTTTTGCGTTCTTTCCAGCAACATCTATAGCTTCAAGAATCCAAAACCAAGGTAGGTTTCACGTTTTCCATCTTTTTGTGGTTATAGCAAGAAAAGGTGAAAAGTTGTTTGTTTCCATTTTATTACAAACCTTCTTCTCTACTGTCTTTCTCAGACCATTGGATCCCGAAGAGCCGATGGAAATCGATATGTAAGTGTTATGGACACTTATAATTTTAGGGTAAAGTTCTAAGATACATATCAGATTATTCGTTTATAAATCGAGCCGCTACTAACCTCTGACGCTGATCAATAGTTTATACATCTCTCCAGCAGTCAGACGGCTGCTGATATTAAATAAGTGGAGTAACGATAAATGCCTACTTATTATTCTCTTTTCCAGAATGTGCGAGGAGGAGCCCATGGACACTTCATAGGAAGAAATGCTTGGGGGGAGGGGGGATATTATGTCAGAGGGGATTAAGATATATTAAATTTAAAAAAAATCTAAAAATGTTGTAATCATGATTGGTCCTTTAAAGTCTCCACATATAATATGATCATTGATCACCATGGATTACGCCACGTTGGACATTGAAGGACAGACCACATCGGAGCGCGTAGCCTGCCTGGTCTTGTCTGTTATGATGTACAGAGTTAGTAGTTTGCTGCTTACACAGTATTATCATTCCCCCAATGCTTTAACTTCCTATCTGTCAATCCATTTTGTAAATCATATGATGTAGTTCTACTCAGGTTTTACTAGATGAAAACTTTCTTATCGTCTTCTGTTTCCTGCAAACTGTTTAACGCAGAGACTGTGCCATTTCTGTTATAGTGTGGAGGAGAGGAGTGCTGGTTACTCTGTATCCGGTGACTTTATATGTGAAATGACATAAAACTTCCACCAAACTAATAATAACGATTGTAAAATAACATTTTATTTAATGTTGGTCAATTCTAAACATTTTAGGTTCAAGAACATAATTAAATAAATAACTTTCTTTTTAATCTATTTTATAGAGCATCAGAGGTTTAGAGGTAATGTAAGAAACTCTACATTTACCAACAGGGTAGTAGATAAATTGAACAGTGTCCCATCAGACGTGGTTGAGGCTAATACAATGACGGAATTTGAACATGTATGGAATATGCATAAAGGCTGAAAAACAATGAGATGATATTTTGTTTCCTTATTTGCTATGTTTTATTTTACCCATTTTAACATAAATTACTGAACACTACCTTTTAGATAACTGCCTCCTCTACTTGACATGATGACTGTAGAATCCTGCATAGAGATGAAACTCTGCACTGTTCTAACCGGCGGCTTTAACTCTTTCATTGCCACTCTTGGTCTTATGCACTTTGAGCAATAATGTAAATATACTAAATATAGTGAAAATACTTAATGATCTGTGTGTAATTACAAATAATATCAACATAAAATCTATATTATTATGTGCAATAGGGTGTTCTCATGTTGTTTATGTGTGGAATGTATACCTGCTCTTGATTTGGGTAACAAACAAGCAATAAACCAGATAAAATAATCCCTCTCTGTGACCCAGAGAAGTGTTTGGGTGAGAGATCCCTGATATACAAGACACCTGCTGGATTACCTGTACAGTAATCGTTATCAGTTTTAAATCTATCACACTAATGATCAGTGAATCTCGGTTTACAGAGGTTCTGAGTATCCCTGTATTTAATGGGAACGGAAAATGTTTTGACCAAAATTGCCAGTTTTTCTACATTATGCTGTTTTGATGGTTTTCGTGAACTGATCTTGATGGCTCCATCATTGGGATGTTAGACCTTTTGCTAGCTATTTGGCTATTTGTACTTAATGATGAGCTTGGATTTTTGGATACATATTTACACATATTTTATTATTTTGCGGGGCATATTACCACATCTGCACATTTTTATGTATGGATATTTATGCCATCACCTGTAGCCAACTTACACCAATTTATTAAGGAGCAATAAATAATAAATCATTTCATATCTCATTTTTTATTGTTTTATATCGCACTAACAGATTCTGCAGTGCTGTACAAAGTGTAGACAGGACATAACAATAAGTATGTAACATAACAAGATGACATATAGAAAAAACAGGTGAGAAGGGCCCTGCTCAAAAGAGCTAGTGTGCAACCGCTTTACCTGTGGATCCAGCATTATCTGTGAATCCCTGGCTTTAAAATGTTTATACTTATTATAAGTATAAAAAATAAAAAAAAAACGTGATAAATTCCAGAGAGACCTTGAGGATTATAAAAGTGGGCATGTCTATAGATGGCAAAGACAGACTGGAATACAAGATAATCTCCGCAACAAACGGCATTTCAGAAGAGATCCTCTCAAAGAGAAACCTAGTATGAAAAGAATGGATGGATCACGGATGAACAGGACTTCAGAACAGCCCAGCACCTCCTCTTCTTTTTTAGGCACTACCCCCCTGTTCAGGGGGGAATCAAGCGAAGAATCAGAAGGGGCAGAGGACATAAGAAAAAACATGAAATTACCCCCATTATGGACACAGAAGAAAGGAGCATCGAAAAGGAAGAAATTCCAATAATAAATTTATCTGACATTGAACTCTCTTCTGATGAACTGTCACTTTTGGATTCAACTTCTCTACTCTCTGCTCTACATGTGCTGATGTCGTTTTATATTAGTTTCAGACCCTCATAATTCACATGATCTCATTGATAATTTAATAGCACTGTGTCACTTTAAGGGATTCTGTGCAAAATAAAAATGTTCTCCTTTTTTAAAATACATCACTGAATGTGTTACACTTTTTTGCCGACCTCTATTAACAATGCACTTTATTAACTTTTTTAGAATTGGTTACATTTATATCTACTTTGCACTTTATTTGATCGTGTCACATTATAATATACCATTGTATATTAATCTAATTTATGGTGATTTGGCCATTTCTTGGTTTTTGTAAATATTCAAGTTTTTTTATCTATATTATAAGAACCAGTGATTTTTATATTTTTATTGTTTCATTCACAATATGTGTCACATAACTAACTATTTTTTCACAATAGATCGTTTTTAACATTTGTCTGGTCTTTATGAGAACAGATGGCGATCTGATGATACATGCACTTGGTAATGTTATTGCACTTTATGAATACACCTGCACTATTTTATCAAAGAGAATGCTCTAACGCATGCATGGAGTAAGCTTGCGCATGCGCAGAGCGTCACCACGCTTTAGTGCTGACAAATGCTTGCCCTTTTTTCTTATTTTAATCAACATTTTTGCTTTTGTTGATTTGATGTTTTGGTTTGATTTAATTCACATTTTTTTTGGAGTATGAACACTGATTGTGTTTACATGGAACTGCACTAGTTAAATCTCTGTAAGTGTCCATTACTAACACTGATTGCACACACTTTATGGGTATTTTCTTAATATATCTTTTTTGGTTATTTAATATATATGGATCTTAATATATTTCTTTATTTGTCACTGGTCTCTTTTAATATCTATAAGTATCATTTATTATGTGATGTATACTTTTGAATATTTACTTATGTTAATACATGATTATTAATTATACTACACATGGTGCCAGATTAGATTGGACTTTTGATTGGCTATTCATTGATTGATATGTGCTATTTAAACCTTTACTTTTTACTTGTGTGGTTAACTTGATAAAGACCTCATTGTGAGGTCGAAACGTTGTTGTCTGTTTCCTACAATAAATCTGTCTGATGGAACCCCTGCGTGCCTGGAGCCTTCTTCTATTTTTGATTTACTGGGGAGCTGGCCCTTCCTGGCACAGCTAAGCACCTGAGTTCCTGTGGGGAGTGAGTGCAGATTCCTAATTCTGGTGACTATACTTATTACTAGACTTGTGCATTCATCTTCGGGCAAACATGAAAACGAACACGAAGAGTGCGTTTTCGTGTTCGTTTCTGAAGAAACGTATAATAGAATATAGTGGCCGTAAAACGTACGCAAAGATGAAGACACACAACACAAATAATCTTCGTCTTCGTCTACTAATCTCCCTGGTCCCTTCCCCATCTAGCTTACCTTATCTCCGCAGCATGGCAGGGGTTGACGGAAGAGGAAATCCGTAGGTTCGGCGTCAGGGGTTAAAGGGGACATGCAAACGACTCTATTGGTCGCCTGAAGGGTCCTCTCCTGGCATCAACCAAGTGCTGGATGCCAGAGGAAGAGCATGCAGGCAACCAATAGGCTCACTTGCACAGCCTTTTTAACTCCTGACGGGGAACCTACGGATTTCTGCTCCCGTTAACCCCTGCAATGCTGCCGAGGTAACGGGAGCGTGAATCCGTAGGTTCCCCGTCAGGTGTTAACTTGGCCAGCAGAGACCACTGGTCTCCCCGCTATAATAGTTAAAGGTCTGTACAAGCGACTTTAGTGGTCGTTCGTACAGACTTTTAACTCTTGCAGCAGGGAGACCAGTGGCCTCTGCCTGCCAAGTTGCTGGGAAAGGATTTTAGAAGTTAATACAAACGACCCTATTGGTCGCCAGCAGGGGCTTCTCTGCCATCAACCAATGAAGTACAGGTGTACTTCATTGGTTGATGGTAGAGGAAGGCCCTGCAGACGACCACTAGAGTTGCTTGTACAGACATTTAAACTCCTGGAGCCAAAGCTGTCGCATAGTCCATACCGTGTTAACCCCCTATCAACCCCTTCTAAAAAAAAACGGAAAAAACATAGTAAAAAACGAACATGAAGAATGCATGCGAACATTCGCCCAAACATAACACAGGAACGGACGAATATTGTTGGAATACGACAATTTTTTTTTCTCCGACGACTACTTATAGAAAATAAAACAAGAATACAGTTGGAAATTATTTATTTATTTACGTGACATGGAGAGTTGGGAGAATTTGACCCAATTATTATGAACACAATAAGGGTACTGGGTTTCCTCTCCCATCTGGAAATTCTGCTTCAAAACACGCAAAACAGGAGAAAAGGGAAATAAATCATTATAGAGGCGCAATGTTGATCCTACAAAAGATTGACAAACTATCCTTCATGTTTGAGTAAGGATGAATCGTTTTAAAGTGCTTATGAGACAGGACTCAAAGCAGAAGTCCCATGAAAAGTTCCTCTTGAGTATGGAATAATATAGAGTAATTGTCAGGATTCTGTAGGATACTATGTTACTAATCCATACCAGATTCTTTTACTACCCCCTATCCTACTACACCTTATTTGAGATTCAGGTCAGAGATTCCAGAGAGCTAAAAACCCTCATTGAACTCCAGAATAAGATTCAGTCTTTGCTTCAAGATTGCATGTTCTAAGAGTTCCTATCAGTAATTCTGGAAACCTGAACCCCTGACAGAAGCACCCGGTGAGAGGAGTCCATGTTCACTCTGACACTCTGTGTTCCTTCACTGTATGGAGGAATCTTCTCTTCCAAAAGTGTTTCTGATTTAAACATTCAGAATCCCTGCTATATCTGGGAAACCTACATCTGAAATGGATACTTATTTCTTCCACTTGTAACATTGACCACTTACCTGCTTCTGTTTCCAGTATCTGCTGAATCTGCAGTATATATAGAGTTGAATCAGTGAGTTGTGATAACCCTGCAATGTCTGCGTGATTTCTGGGATTATAGACAAGACACCTCACCTGTTAATATTGCCATCAATCTGGGATGCCATCTATCATTAGAGACATCATTGAACATGAAAAAAAACCTTTTGACCACCTTAGAGTTGAGCAGTCTCTCCTGCCACACCGGTGACTCATTAATGGTGTCCAGAGAAGGCTTTAAATTGTTTAGAGTTTGAGTGTACTCTGGAGTGCTTTGCCGTGGTGGAAGGCTGAGCAATGATTGGCCATATAGTGTTACCGAATCCCCAATATTTAGATTTGAGGTTTTTTTTTATTGTTTCTACAAGGTATGTGCTAAATGTGTGCTCTGTTTTTTTAACTTATTGATCATAATTATTTTAGCCGCAACCCAGGAATCTGAATGTCTATGCTTTTTATCCTCTTTCAGTATATATTTCCTGAATCTCAGACTTAGCTCTTTATTTCCCTAATTTTAAGAAAGAGATGGGGTTGTGATGTGTCCCCCTCGGTAGTAGTGTGGCAGTTGCACTGAAGACAGGCTGAGACTTCACAGAATAAGTGACTTGCATGTCTGGGTATATTACTGTGTGTGTGTGTCTGTGTATGTGTGTGTATCTGGCTTTGTTAGTGTGCCTATGTGTCTCGGTGTATGTTAGTGAATTTGTGTGTGTGAGTATGTTAATGTTTTACATAATACTGCCTTTAGGGCGTTTGGGAGTAGTGAGGGTTTATATATATATATATATATATATATATATATATATATATATATATATATATATTATATATAATTCACCTTTTGTTTTTCTCTTCATTATTATCTCTGGTATTAGTTCCATATTAATAGGGATCATTTGGCTATCTATCTGCTATGTTATGGATAGCAGTGATATGATGGTGACATCGCTGTGCTCACATTATACAATTATATATGATTATATCTTGCCATTTTATCACTTGATTATATTTTGCACTTAAATGAATTGAATATTTGATTGAAATAAGATGTGGGGTGAATTAAAGTGATATTTAGATATATTAATAGTTACATTTCTAGTTTAATCCTTTCATTAACCAAGTATAGGTATAATAATTAATAATATTAAGCAATATCGCACACGTATTTATTCTAGCATTTTTATAGGTTTTTGTCTCCACTTTAAATACTAATTTGCTGTATATTAGATCTTTATGGTATTCAAGTGAATTGAATGTATCACACTCACCATAAAACAGAACACTGTAATTGTAATTAGATTAATTATTTTTTACACTTACATGTTATTATATTTGGATATTTTATATTTTACCACATGACTATATTCTTCATACATCTTAATATTTTTTCTCTTTTTTTCAATATCTGTTGGAATTAAGATATGGAGTGAATTAAAGAGATATCCAGATATATTAATAGCTGCATTTCTAGTTTCACCCTTACATCAATCATGTATAGGTATAACAATTAATAATATTGAGTAATATTGCATACGTATTTATTTTAGTATTTTCTTCTCTTTTTTTCAAGTTCACTACTTAATAGAACACTTTAATTGTAGTTAGATTAATTAATTTGTACATTGATATATTATTATATCTTGAAATTCGACATCCTTATTTACACATGAATGTATCTTTATATATTCTAATTATATATCTATATTTTTCCCCTCTCTCTCTCGTTTTGACCATTTAATTATAACTGTGTTTAGATCAATAGAAACGATGATCTTCCACAAATATGCTAGGGAAAAGTATTTATGTGTTTACTTAATTTATGTTATATGTGGTATATGGAATAGCGATATTTTATTCCGATGTGGGACTTCTTATTCTTTTAAAGACAGCAAAATAGACGAGAAAGAATATGATCAATATTTAAATAAATGGTTTCGAGAATATTATCACTGGATGTTCAGTAGAGAAGCAGGTAATGCTAGCAGAATGCTTGGTTGTATAGCGAGAGGTATTAGCAGTAGAAAGAGGGGGAGCTCATGCCGTTGTACAGATCACTGGTGAGACCTCACTTGGAGTATTGTGTACAGTACTGGAGACCGTATCTCCAGAAGGATATAGATATGCTGGTTAAAGTTCAGAGAAGGGTTATTAAAAGGTTAATATGTGAAGATTCTCAGGGGGAGCCCACTTAGAAAGTTTCCAAGGATGAACTTACGGTGCCTTATGACAACACTAAAATGATTGTTTCTCCGAAAACAAGGGTGATCCCGATGAAACTAACAAAAACTTATTGCAAAACTACCAAGTGTGTTTATTTATTTGCCTGCAATAGAGGAGTTATCTCTGGCTACACAGTAAATGTCCTGGGGCATGATGAGGATAAGGTGGATGTGTTTGACCCATAAATCATAGATCAGGTAAAGAGCAACAACCTCTCATCATCTGAGATCCCAATAAATGATACCTGCAGCAAAAGAAGGTTGTTAAATTATTTAGCTTGTTGCTATTTTGTTTTTTAAATACTGAGAGAAATGTCTGTTTTAACAATTTATGAACATTTGCTAACAAAATCTTAAAATCAGTAATTGATTGTGTTATTATTGATACATTATTTGGTAATATATATATGCACTGAAAATTATACAAATGGACCAAAAATTATCTGGAAAAAAATCATTTTGGTTCTGACGAAATTGGTTGGGCTTTTTCCATTCAGAAGATTCCCTGTAACCCACTTTCACCCTGTCTCTGTCTCTGTCTCTCTGTCTCTCTCTCTCGTCTGCCGCTTCCATGTCTATGTCTCTTTTACCACAACTACCCTTCTTTTCCAATAACCAGCCCTACCAGAGCTTTTCCGCTAAAGGGCGGAGCCTCCACGCAGACTCTCTTACCTGATTGGAGGAATGGGGGAGAGTTAAAATAGCTTATATATATGCAGAATATTATAAAAAATTCAGTAACTACACAATATAACTTATTTAAACTCCATATATATTATTGTCAATCAGTGACTATTGTTTAAGAGATTTTACTACAGTGAATTAATGCCAGGCAAATCTGTGACTGAATGTGGCACAACCAGCATTATCTAATTAATTTCCTATCTTGGTTTAATCTTTCTACCCCCTTCCCTTAACCCCTTCTGTACCAAAGGATTTTAGTAGCCTGAGTATCTTTTTTATCCAATAATCACAGCCTAGTGAAGCAGCAAAAAAGATTTATATTGTATAAATATAACTATATCAAAGTACATACGAAACAATGTTTTGGAGAAATATAGAGCATATAAATTCAAATACATGATTATTAGTTGATATTCAACAGATCAATATAATGATGAAATACAAAAAACACAAATCCATCTACACAAATCTTCTACACATGTGGTTGCACTGCTGAACAATAGCCCAATTTACTACCGGCTTTAGGGGGCTTGGGAGTAGTGAGGGTTTATATATATATATATATATTACACATTTTGTTTTTCTCTTCATTATTATGCTTTTTGTTTGCACTGGTATCAGTGCCATATGAATAGAAATAATTTTGGCATCTATCTGATATGTTATGGATAGCAGAGGTATGATGGTGACATCACTGTGACCACATTATAGTCTATTTATTTATTTGTTCATTTTGATAATTTTTGTATATTTTATGTTTCTTTGGGGTTTTCTTTTTTACGGAATTGACCACGTGGTCTTAACACTGTTTGAGATGCGCAGGGGTACAATCGTGCGTTATTAGTTGATACGTCCACCGGTACAACATGTATGGACCATGATTAATTCCATATGCTGACCCATATCATGGAACAACAAATAGAAAGGAAACCCCTAGGTAGCCCTGTTAGCCAATGTGGTGGAGAGGCTATCCAAAGCCAGCAACACATTCAATGAATATGTCTATTTAGTAATTTGTGGATTGTCAGACCCTGGAAAACAGACAAACCAGATATTTGTCTGATTCATCCTGTAGTAGATAAACCACATAGGACATGGTAGAGTTAGCAGCACACAATAAAGAAACCCAGGAATCCTTTGAAAAAGTAAGCAAGATTTTATGTCTGAACCTCTGAAGATAACCTGGCAGTGAAGAAATAAGCTACAAGTCAGGGAAAATGACATAAAATGTCAATAAAAAGAATATGAAAGACCGAGATAATTGAGATAATTCTTTATTTCCTTGTATTAATTTCTGATATGTATTTCCTTTATGGTCTCAGATACTGAAATAACCAGAACAGCTGAAACATTGTTACTTTGTTACCTGTGAAGCCTCACAGAGAAGGAACATGAATGGCCACTGAACAGGGGCAAGCAGAGATAATAGATACAACCCCAACCCCACCAACCACCCAAACATTTCATCTTAAAGACATACATATGAAGCCCAAAAGCAGCTGGCAGGGAAACTTTTAGGCATCCGGTTTTACCACCTACCAAGAACATCATTCCCGTGAACTGAAACGCCGAATGCGTGAATAATTATAATATATCATGGACACCATTGGCACTGAATTTTTTTTTTTTTTTTTATTTTTTTTTTTTTCATATAATAAGTTACAACATATAAAAGACATTGACTTAAATATACATTTACATTAATTTGTAGCATATGTATTATCTTGTTGAGTCTCTACTGTAGTTAGAGGTTTATATATTATGTTAGTTGCCTCCAGCTACAAGTTGTATACATAAATAAAACAAATTAAATAAAATACACATAAACAATAAATGTACATAAAAAAAAGAAACAAAACTAATTTATGGTAACTGTGTAATCATTTCATGTATATTTCTCCAAAGTGGGTTACTCTTCTATCTTCTATCTTGTAAGTTTTTTTTATAAGGTTAGTCTTCCCCATATTTCCCAATATTTATAAATAAGCCCGTTCGCTCTATAATATCCATATTCCATGTTTTTTTGATGAAGAATTTGATTTTTAACATATATCCAGGATATTGTCTTTTCCTGCCTCCAATTTCTGGCAATGACAGCTAACATCGCTAGGATCACATGATCTATTAATTTTTTTTGTTTTAACGAAATCATCTCCCAATCTTGGAGTAGTAATGCCCTAATTGGTGACTTATCTATTTGTTTATCTGTTATGCCAGATATTACATTAAATATCTTATCCCAACAATCGATTATTTTGGTGCACGACCACCAGATGTGTATCCACGTGCCCTCAGCTCTTTGACACCTCCAGCATAGATTTGAATTTGCTGGGTTTATCTTGTGGAGCCTTTCTGGGATCATATACCATCGATTTACGATTTTAAAGATTTAAGCAGTGGATATTTTTCATAACTTGATTCCAAGCTATCATCCAGCGGTCTTCTGTAGAGGACAAGATGTCTGTATTTAGATCTCTTTCCCATTTTTTCCAAGCAGGAGGGGGTTTAAGATTATCAATCGTCAGAATGAGGTCTGTACAAAGTTTTAGGGATTTCTGTTTAGTCTGATATTTTCACAATTTTTTTTAGATATTCATTTTTAGTGTCTTCAACAAGGTGATGAGTTAAATAATTCTTAACTCTCATATAATTAAATATTTCTTTGTTAATAAGACCAAACTCAAAACTTAAGGTAGAGAAATCTTTAAGTTTATTTCCTATCATGAGATCCTCTATTCTTTTTATGTTACATTTTGCCCATTCATTAAGATTTATATCCTGGATGTTTTTGTTTAAGAGCTGTATAGGGGCCTTTTTAGTTATAGAGTCATTAAAGCCAATTTTCCTCTTAACTCTTTGCCAGAATGATAATATTGAGTCTAGTAATGTCCCTTTAAGATGTTTCGTATATTTTTTTAATTCTTTTTTCTGCAGCCACAGGGCTACCTCTAAGGCTTGGTTTCCATTTGGGTTTTTTTTGCTAAAAACGCCTATAAAAACGCCAATAGCGCCACCTGGCGTTTTTTTGTGAAAAACGGCTGCAGCCAGATGTTAGCTGTTCTTCAATAGGAAATCGCAAAATGCAATTTCCACTTGGCGTTTTTCTGTCTGGCGTTTTTTCAGTCCTCTTTGGCGTTTTTCTGCTTTTTTGGGCTCTGTGGCAGTTTTTCAAAACTGCAGCATGTTGACACTCTGGCGTTTTTTGCAAGAAATCTTGGCTTTTTTCTCCAATAGAAGTCTATGGGAGAGAAAAAACGCCATGAAAAAGCCATGTGGGTTCATTGCCTTGGCGTTTTTTATGGCATTTTTTCCACAGTTACAATGCAGAGGATGGACCCAGTATCTGTGTGTCCTACGAGAAATAGGCTGAAAACAAACAGTTTCACACAAAACAAAGTCCTGGACTGGTTCATATTGAATTTTACACCATTTGGAACAAACATGCCATTACAAACAAACATACGCGACCGGATCCTGCGTGCCAAAAGCAACAGCAAACAATTTGCACCATCATTTGGGGCCAATCTTCCCAGAGGAGCAGACATTCAGAATAAAGCATGCCTTACAAACCACAGAAAAGAGACAAAAGGGTCTACCAAGTAAATGACATCAGGAGAGGGCAGATACTTGCCATTTATCCTAATCCCTTTTAGCTGGGTGAAACTTCTAACTTGTAAAGGCTGGAAAAACTGCCTAAGGTCAAAAAAAGCAATTTCCACAGAAAGGCTAAAACGCCAGAAAAAACTGCAGAAAAAACGCCAAAACGCAGGTAAATGCAGTGGCAGTTTTCTTGGCAGTTTTCCTGGCGTTTTTCATCAAGAAAAAAACGCCGGACAAAAACCCAAGTGGAAACCTAGCCTTAATCTGTCAGATTTAAGATAGCTTTTTCGATTTTATACCAATCAGACTCCTTGGATTGCAACAATTGCATTTTATATATATGAGACATCATGGATGCATACCAATAGTTAAGCACTTTGGGGAGGCCTAATCCTCCGCGACTCCTAGGTAAAAACAAGGTTTCTTTTTGGATTCTAGGATGTTTGTCACGCCATATAAACTTCATTAATTTTGCTTGTATTATGTTAATCCATTCTTTAGACAATATATCCGGGATCATTCTAAATCTATAGAGCCACGCTGGTAGTATATATGATTTAACAATGTTGATTCTCCCCATCCACGAAATAGGAAGAGACTTCCATTTATTTAATTTCTCTTGTGTCTGTTTTAGAAGGACTTGACAATTTCTTTCCATTATCTTAGTTCCTTCTGCCGAGATTTTTATTCCTAAATAGTCTATACCTGTGTCTGGCCAACAGAAATTAAAACTAAGTTTCATTAGATTTCCCTCTTCTTCTGTCATTGCAATACATATTGCCTGTGATTTCCCCATATTTAACTTATAATTAGATGTATTACCATAAAGCTCGATCTCTTGTAGTAGGGGTGGAATCGAGGCGTTAGGTTTATCTAGGATAAGAAGGATGTCATCTGCATATAAAGACATTTTCATTTCTAGTTGACCAATTTTAATTCCAGCAATATCAGAATTTTGTCTTATTCTAGCTGCAAAGGGTTCTAAAGAAATAATATATAAAATAGGGGCTAAGGGGCATCCCTGTCTAGTGCCATTTGATATGTTAAACCATTGAGATTCAAATCCCTGAGCCACTATTTTAGCTGTAGGAGTGGTGTATAATGCCATTATAGCATCAATTAAACCTAGTCCAAAGCCCATCTCCTTTAAGGTCTCTTCTAGAAATTCCCAGCTGACCCTGTCAAATGCTTTTTCAGCATCTAATGACAGGGCCAGCAGGGGAGCCTGAGTGATATTTGCATAATTGCAAATGTCTATTATCTTTCTAACATTATCGCTAGAGGATCTTGATTTTATAAAGCCTGTTTGATCCTTATGTATTAATGTCTCTAAATGAGGTCTAATCCTATTTGCTATGATCGCCGAATATATTTTAGTATCTAAGTTTATTAAAGATATTGGTCTATAATTTTTAATGTCTAAAGCAGATTTATCGGGTTTCAGAATAGGGCAAATGTGGGCTTGTAACATTTCTCGTGGGAATTTTTTCTGATTTTTTATTTCATTAAACATATTGCAGAGATAGGGAGTCAAACTAGTTTCCAAACTTTGAAAAAATTCAGCAATATATCCATCGGGGCCCGGAGTTTTACCCTTTTTTAGTTGTTTTATTATTTTTATCACTTCATTTTCTTCTATGGGGCGATCTAAAATTTTAGCTTGGGCTAAGGATATTTGTGTTATTTTTGAAGATTTTAAATAGTTCTTAATTAAGTCTCGTTTATTACTGTTGTCTTGGAGATTATATAATTCTGTATAAAATGTACGAAAAGCTTCTCCAATATGTGCTGGTGAAATACAGTTTTTATCTTTATAAATAATTTTATGTATTCCTGAATTGGCTGTTCGAATTGATAGTTGACGGGAAAGCAACTGGTGCGGACGATTCCCCAGGTAGTACCATTTTTGTTTATACTTAGTTAGTATCTTATTTGCCTTTTCCAGCAGTATCTCATTAATAGTTTTTTTTGTTAACTCAATTTGAGATTTTAATTCTAGATTTGATCGTGCCTTATTTTTCCTGCATAAATCTTCTAATTGAATATATAGATCAGTAAGTGTTTTAGATTTTGTTTTATTTAAATGTACTGCTCTGCTAATCAAATGTCCTCGGATAACACATTTATATGTGCACCAGGTATTTGCAAAAGATGTTTCATTAGGGTTATTTTCCTCAAAAAATTGTTTAGTAATTTTTTCCAATTCTTCTTTATATAATACGTTCGTTAATAAATTTTTATTTAATCTCCACGGAGGTCTTATATTTGTTTTAATTCCTTCTAATATTATTATGATTGAATCGTGATCCGACCAAGGGATCTCTTTTATCCATATTCGTTTGCATTCTCTTATTAGTGGTGCATTAACTAAAACCATATCTATCCTAGAAAATGTTTTATGGCAACTTGAATAATAAGTATAGTCTCTCTCTTCTGGATGTAGCGATCGCCATAAATCATATAATCTATTTCTCCCCAAGAAATCGTTAAATGCTTTTCCCTTTTCTAATCTCATCCGATTATTTTTTTTCTTATGTTCAGTAATCGATTTATCCATATCCAAGTCTGCCACACAGTTGAAATCACCCGCCACTATTAATGTACCTTGAATGTATGGCTGAATTTTTATCATAAGGTTATTAAGAAAGGAAATCTGCTTGCTATTTGGAGCGTATAAATTTATTATCGAATATATTCTGTCGTTTAATCTGCAAATTAAAATTAAGTATGGACCCTCCTTATCTCGGTGGACAAAAATCTTCTCATATTTTATCTCTCTTGCGATGAGTATTGCGACTCCTCTCCTTTTCTGATTACCTAGCGAAGCATATTCTATTACCGGATATTTTTTAAAGGAGAGTTTCTGCGCAAATGTATTTGTCCAGTGAGTTTCCTGAATTAATGCAACCTCAATCTTATTCTCTACAAGATGATCAATTAGAGTAATTCTTTTTTGGGGAAGATTCATACCTTGTACATTTAATGAAAGAAACCTTGAAACCATTTTCTTATCGGTAACTTAAGATACCTTTTAAGTTTCTTAATAAGGAAAGAAGGAATGATATCGTGAACCCACTTTGGATTTGACATATTACAGTACCATATACAACATATAACATAACATATAACATAAATTATCCTAAATCTATATTTTCGTCTAATGTGTAGGGTAAATATTCCCTTTTGCCCCATCACTATTAGATAGTTGGTTAGGCGATGCCACAGAACAACAACAAAAAAAAAAATATATATATATATATAATAGTGTTATTCTAAAAAGTAGTGTAATGTAAAATATTCACCTTTACTGTAGTATTTCAGACTATGTTTAATGTGTTTAAAAGTGTCTCAAAAGGAGAGAAAAAAAAAATAAAAAAATAAAAAAATAAATAAATAAAAAATATATATATATATATATATATATATCTAATCGTGTATTAAATAGACAGCCTCTTGTCCAATTATTGAATGATTATGTAAGTGTGTGCAAGTGTATATATCATTCGTGAAATTCTACCAAAAACATTAGTGTACAAGTGGTGGTAATAATTAATTCTGCAGTATTACGAATTATAAAAGTGTTGTAATTCCTCAATAATATTTGTTAGAGGTGTTAATTGTAATAAGTGAAACCAAAATTAGAAATTAAATCAATCTACATAAATAGTGAGTTGTGTATAATTGATATGTGTAAATAATTATGTTAATGCATAAAAAGAGTAATAGTGTTAAACCGAAAAAAAAAAAAAAAAAAAAAATTTATGTATATCTCATCGAGTTGTAAATTAGATTGGTTATCCTTTATTTATCTACACCTTTTCTATCCAGTCTTGCGCATCTTTCGAGTTTTCGAATAGTTTGGATATTCCATTATGCGAAACATAAAGCTTTAACGGGTATCCCCATCGAAATTTTATATCTTTCTTTTTTAATTTCTCAATTATAGTATTGAAGGATTTTCTACCTTGTCGGACATAGAACGGTATATCCTGAAAGAATTGGAGTTTTGAATAGGCTTGGGTATCTGATTTAAATGTACGTGATGCATTCATCACATCATTTTTTATTTTTAAGGAATTAAATCTGACAATTATGTCTCTAGGGGTGTTCCCTGGTACGTTCATTGGTTTTGTTATCCTATAAACCCAATCTATACCAGAACTTATGATTTTATTACAGATATCCATATTATTGATCAGGGTCACCAGAAGATTTATAATTTTATCCTGAGTAATAGTTTCTTCTATTCCTCTAATTCTAATGTTTTTCCTACGAGCCCAGTTCTCGTTATCTTTTATTTTGCATTCCAATACCTCTAATTGATGTTGCTTCCTCTGATTTTCTTTAGCTAACTCATCAATTTTAATTTCAAGTGTTGCTATTTTTTCCTCAGAAACAATTACTCTCTCTTTAAAGTGATTTATATCTGATTTTATTTCTGTCAAGAAGGTAGCCAGTTCGTTTTTTATTAAGTCCATTTGATCATTTAAAGCTTTTTGTAGGTGAATTTGGGATATTCCTGATTGCTCCAATTGACCACAGCTCTCCGTACTTAGATTTGTATAATCCATTTCCGTTGGCTCTAAAGTTGTATCTTGCATTAAAGTTGTTTCTGTAAATTTCTGAGGTTGTGGGGAGAATAAATTATCAATTTTCCTTGTATTTTTTGGAGTTAAATCAGCTTTTTTCCTTTTATCTTTCACCATCTCTTTTCCTTTTTTAACAGGTGAATTATGCTCTATTCCTTTCTTGATTGGCATACCCCCTTCAGTAATTATATGTATTCCTAATTGAATCACACCTTTGATTATATTATTGCTCAGACTAGTAGTTACTTAGATCATGAATACGTAAGTAATGTTAAATTAATAATCAATTTATAATTAAATAACTAACTAAATAAATAAAGAAAATTCATAAATGGATTCTTACTAATTATATATAAAAAAAAAAAATCACTTAATAGCACCAATGGCAGATAATCAGATGGATAATTAGGTATATAATGCAATCAATACGATCATTAGCCGTTGAATGTTTAGTATATATATTTTTTTCAGCTAGTAATCACTTGCCCTATGTCCTATGACCGTATATCCAGTAGTCCATGATCTAAAAAGTCTCTTCTTAAGTTTCTTAATTAGGAAGATATATAAAGTGTTGAGATATATAAAGTGCTAGATAATAAATATATAAAGTGCTAAGATGTTATAAGTTATAAATAGTTATAAATAGTAGATGTTAAAACTTTTTGTCATGATCATAAGTGCCTTAATCAGTAATATTAGTCTTGAATTCATTCATAGTCCATATAATTGTAAGTCATTTAGATCATGATCATAAGGTGCCTTATTCAATAGTAGTAGTCTTAAATTCATTCATAAACCATGTAGTTGCAAATCTCTTATTTCTTCCGTAGATGAGATATTATACTTTATAGTTTTCCAATCTTTAAATGCGAGCCCCGCTTTCCTTTACTTTGCTTCTTCTTCTTACTTGCCGAAAAATGATTATATTCGCCTCCCGTCTCTCTCTTCTCAGCGCCGATAGATCACCTCCGTCGGGTCTGATTAGGATATTCCGGGACGTTATTTCGGCGTGATGGTATTCCGTCTATCCGTCTGTCCTCTCAGAGTGGGTGGATCACCTCCCTCCGTTCCGATTAGAAATCTCCGGACGTAGGTTGACGTTCTGACCGTTCTAGCCGCGTACTTCATACGGGTCCACCAGAAGAAGCACAGCCAAGTTTCAGATTGCCGGGGGCGCAGAAGAATCGAACTCGAAGCTCAAAACTCCGTCTGCAGCATCGCCATCACCAGACGCTCCTCCCAGTCAGCGTCTTACGTCATTTTGCCCTCCTAAAGCCAATTCAAGGAGCTGGATCAGTGGGAAGCTGACACTGAATTTTTTATATGATAGCTATAACATTTTTTCTTTATATAGATATATAATCATATAGCATATGATAATGATGGTGAAAGCAGAAATTGTAACAAATGAATTACTGATATAACGATATATTTTATTATTCAAAATCAGAATTTGCTGCTTCCTGTGAAAGAATGTATATAACCCTGTTGTAAATAGTAGAGGTGCAGTAGATTTCTCAGAATGTACATAAAAAATCCTAAATATATCCTGATCCTGTCCCATGTGGAGGCCAAAAATAAGATTTCACTTGGACCCTACATGTTACACGTTGTCTTCTTTGCATCCTAAACCAAAAAATGCAACGGGGAACACAACTGATATTGGTGAAGTCATTGCAAAACGTAGTCAGGACGGTGGAGCGATTAAAGTGAAGGTCGTTACAGCTGCCTCTAGGGTGCTGGATGGGTGTAATGCAGAACCGATGGAGGAAGCCGGTTATGGATGTTCAGTTTTATAGATGTTGTATATATATATATATATTTACTATAAAGAGTGTGCATGTAAGATGCATACATATAGTATGTAAGTACATCATCTCATCAATAGAGACATGTATATTTCCACATAGACCCATCAGACTGATGTTCTTACACATAATGTAATGTGAAGATGTTTGTAAATGCATATAAGGGGCTTAAAGCTAATCAGTACTTTTCATCTTAAAATCTGAAAAAGTGTGCCTGTCCCAGGAATGGCTACATTCTCTTATTGAATTAACCTCAACCAAATTCTGATGAGAAATCTTCAAAGTTGACTCATTATTTAAACTATAAATTATCCAAGGCTTCCTAAGCCTTACCTGCCGGCTAAACTTGCATTGTGTGCTAACATTGTCACTGTGCTGTAAACTGCAGCTTTAGTGAATAAGTCACTTGGAGATTAATTTGCTTTCAGTGTCCAAAAAGGCTCTGCAGTATCTCATAACTTAGGCTTTGTCCTCATCATTATCTCCGCTATCATCTTTTTGGAGATATTCTAAGGTGTGGGTAAGAATACTGAATCATAATAAACTATCTCCATTTCTTCTGCTGTATTAAACATCACCTCAGCACTTATAATTCCTATTGCCCCCAGGCTTCTCCTATTATATTTTTATTTACATGGCATATCCATATGATGTTAACATGGGGATCCTCATGCACCTCTGTGGGGTTCTAAACAGTTATGACATCAGTTGCCTGCCAACTGATGTGTTGACCGCAGCCACCAGACTCATTTTCTGTTTATCTGAGGAGACAGCAGAAGCGGTTTAAAAAGCGCCTGAAAAATGTGGCTGAGCGCCATTAAAAGTTCTAGGATGCCTCCAGAGGCCGGGTAAGAGAAGAAAGGGTGGCAGGGAAAGATATTTTCGGATGATTTTTGAATCCTTTGCTGTGGGAAATAAAATGGCTGTAAAATGTTTAAACTTTTAAAGTAAGGTTTTGACAATTAGGCAGATAGGTTCAATCTTTGTTGTAGAAAACATGGTTGCAACAATATTATATTCACTAATTATTTGTTTTTGCCCTAAACAGGAAAGCTAAGAATGGGATTAAATCTATTTTAAGTGCCCCTCAGCTGATGTATCCCGAGTAAGTATTATCTTATTTGAAATGGCAAGATGTATGCGGTCAAAACATTTACTATTCCAATGTACATATCGGGTAGATCCAGGCTTATCTTTTTAGTTCTTATTAAATCCATAAGGCTTCTTAGGATCTTTTATGGCTCTGTTCAAAGCCATAGAGATGTTTTCTATTGTTGTTCAACCCTGATCCCCATATTTACTTTTAGTGTGCCCCACAGCAATGTTTAACACTACAAAAAATCCCACATTCTTGTAATTGGTTCATAGAAAGTTTTATTCTATTCACTCTATGTTCTTTTTATGTCCTCAATAGGAAAGCTAACGATTGGCAGAAATCTGTCCTAAGAGCTGCACAGCTGAAGTACCCCGAGTAAGTAACCAATGAATGTTTGTTCTTTAGGCTTTACTCGTAATGGGTTCATTAAAAAATATTTCTACCAAGGAGCACACAAGAATATTCTATCCAATCTTTGTTCTGTTTTTGCCCTTTTTACTTTTAGTGTACCCCACAACAGATAGGGATTCTGTGTTATATGAATAGGCCAGCAAAACATTTAATACTACAGAAGATACAATAAAACATATAAGGACTTATAACACGGGGGACACAACAATATTCTATTGACTCTTTGTTTTTACCCTCAACAGAAAAGCTAATGATGGACTCACACCAGTCCTAAGGGCCCTACAGCTCATGGACCCCGTGTAAGTAACCAATAAATGTTTGTTCTTTAGGCTTTACTTATAAGAAACATTCCCGTAATGGGATCATAACAATTATTGATACCAAGGAACACACAAAAATATTCTAATCAATCTTTGTTCTGTTTTCTCCCTCAATAGGAAAGCTAAAGATGGGACCAAATCTGTCCTAAAAGCCCCGCAGTTCATGTATGATGGGTAAGTAACCAATGAATGTTTGCGCTTAACAAATCTAGGCTTTACTTACTTGAAATGTCAAGATGCATGCCTCCAAACCTTTGCTATTGCAATGCACATTTAGGGTAGATCCAGGCTTACCTTGTGAGTTCTTATTAAACCTATAAGGCTATTTAGGATCTTTTATGGTTCTGTCCTAGACATTGCCCGGTTCTACATGTTTCATAAAGATTCACATAGAGAAACACCTTGGGCCAACATGCAGCTTTTTTTCAGATAACAACAATATTCTATCCACTTATTGTTTTTTTTGCCCTTAATAGGAAAGCTAAAGATGGGACCAGATCTGTCCTAAAAGCCCCGCAGTTCAAGTACGACGGGTAAGTAACCAATGAATGCTTGCTCTTAACAAATTTAGGCTTTACTTATTTAAAATGCCGAGATGTATGCACTCAAAGGTTTTACTATTCCATTGTATATATAGGGTAGATCCAGGATTATTTTTTTTAGTAAATCCATAAGGCTCTTTACAAGCTGTTATGCTTCTGTCTTAGACATTGGCCGGTTTCTACATGTTTCATAAAGATTCACACCTTGGGCTAGCATGCAGCTCATGTCAGAGGGATATAATTGGGCTATAATTCTAGCCTATTTATTCTCCATATATAATAAGACAACAAACACAGAATGCTCCATGGATGTCCATTTCTATTAAAGAGAATGGTAAGAATATCTAATAATTCCAAACTGACATTGAGTTTTTGTGTTCTATCCAGAAACATCTATAGCTTCCTGCATCCAAAACCAAGGTAGGTTTCACGTTTTCCATCATTTTGCTGGTGTTAGCACAAAACGGTGAAAAGTTGTTTGTTTTCATTTAATTACAAACCTTCTTCTCTACTATCTTTTTTAGACCATTGGATCCAGAAGAGCCCATGGATATTGATATGTAAGTGTAATGGACTCTTCTAATTTTGGGATATAGCTAATATTCAGTTGATATCACATTGGTTAAACTAAAGGTCTGACATATTCCTCTGATCAATAGTTTATACATCTCTCCAGCAGTCAGATGACTGCTTCATATGAAAAAAAGTAGATATTAAATAAGTGAAGTAACAATAAATGCCTATTTATTATTCTCTTTTCCAGAATGTGCGAGGAGGAGCCCATGGACACTTCATAGTAAGTTTCATTGACTTGTGAATTTTTAAATATGGATGCATCTTTATTCTTGATGATAAGCTCATTTGAGCAAAGCCCTACTCCCCATTACAGTCTGCTCAGCCAAATATCACCGACAAATGATGGGGTTGGAGTTCCAGAGACTTTCTCTGTTTATAATTATAGACGTGTAAATAACTTTATATATTATTATAGCGTCTCTTTTATTGATTTAATTTTCATGTCTTCTCTTTATCCACAGGTCATGTGATTGGAGATGTGATTGTAGAAGATGAAGGAAGAATTGCTTGGGGGAGGGGGGATTTTACATCAGAGGGGATTGAGATATTATATAAAATTAAAAAAAAAAATTAAAATATTGCACTCATGGTTGATCCTTCAAAATCTTCACAAATAACATGATCATTGATCACCATGGATTACATGGACATTGAAGGACAGACCACATCGGAGCGCGTAGCCTGCCTGGTCTTGTCTGTTATGGTGTACAGAGTTAGTAGTTTGCTGCTTACACAGTATTATCATTCCCCCAATGTTTTACCTTCCTATCTGTCAATCCATTCTGTAAATCATATGATGTAGTTCTACTCAGGTTATACTAGATGAAAACTTTCTTATCGTCTCCTGTTTCCTGCAAACTGTTTAACGCAGAGACTGTGCCATTTCTGTTATAGTGTGGAGGAGAGGAGTGCTGGTTACTCTGTATCCGGTGACTTTATATGTGAAATGACATTAAACTTCCACCAAACTAATAATAACGATTGGGATCTTTGGTATCACTTGGCATAAAGTTAAATAACATTCTATATGTAATATTGGCCAATTCTAAATATTTTAAGTTAAAGAACATAATGAAAAAAAAGCTTCCCTTTTAAGCTATAGAGATTTAGAGGTAATGTAAGAAAGTTTACATGACTCGGGCACAATATATTAACATACAGTGAAACACATAAATAAAACACAAGAGACATGAGGTTGTTGGAAAGTGTAAGGCCACAGCGCTTTATTACTGTGACAAAAATGCAAGAAATTAGTTTTAAGAAATATGAGATAGGTTATGCATCGATTAACCTGTAAAACCATAAACATTGTTAAATAACATTTTGTAGGGATATCCCGCCAAATACCAACGGGTCGCTGGGTCAGAACACCCTACCCTTCAAAAGATCCCCCAGGGACTGAACCCGTGGAGAAATTAAATGAACATACATGTCGGCATAACAGCCAATTGTAAACATATCAAACCTATCTCTAAAATTCAGCCATAGACTACATTAAGATAAAGAAAGGCGAATAAACTGGGGAGGGATGGCGGGGATTCACTGCTTTTAACGGATTCACTGATTTATAACGCTGGTAAATAGTAACTGACCAAAGTCGGGGAAAAAACCCCACCCAACAGGTCCAGGAACCCTATAGGATGTCCCTTAGATGACCCCTACATCCTGACAGCCTGCTTACTGTTAATATAGGCCCAGTCATGCAGCCCTTTCTCTTATTATCCAGGGCTTGTCTTTTACCAAGAGGGTAGTAGATAAATAGAACAGGGTCCCATCAGACATGGTTGAGGCGAACACAATGAAGGAATTTAAACATGCATGGAATATGAATAAAGACTATAAACCAATGAGATTTTATTTTTTATTTCCTTATTTGTTTTATTTGATTTTACCCATACATTACTGAACACTACCTTTTAGATAACTACCTCCTCTATGTGACATGATTACCGTAGAATCCTCAGCTCTGTTGGCGGGTTTAACCCTTTCATTGTCACTGTTGGTTTTATGCACTTTATGCAATAATCTAGATGATGACAAATCCTTTGGTGCAGCTCAACGACTAAAAAATTGTTACTGTTATCTTCATGCCATTTTGCCTACTACCTTATAGACTTTTGCTAATACCCTTAATAATCTGCGTGTAACTAAAAACAATATCAAAATAAAATAGATTATTATGTGCAATAGGGTGTTCTCAGGTTGTTTCATGTGCTGAATGTATGCCTGCTCTTGATTTGGGTAACAAACAAGCGATGAACCAGATAAAATAATCCCTCTCTGTGATGCCGAGAAGTGTTGGGGTGAGAGATCCCTGATATACAAGACACCTGCCGGATTACCTGTACAGTAATGATTATCAGCAGACCCATTCTTTCATATTCGGGAGAACATGAAAACGAACACGAATGGTGCGTTTTTGTTGTTCAAACCGAATACCGAATAAAGTAATATTGTCGGGTAAACGTACATGAAGACGAAGAAGCACAACACGAAGAATCATCTTCACTAATATCTCCTAGCTAATCTCCCTGGTCCCTTCCAACTGGCTCTAGCCTACCTTCTCTATGCTGCCAGAGGGCTTCCAAGCCGTGTGCCCTGCCAGAGGGCTTCCATCTGTGCTCCTACCCCTTGCCTTACTGGTGCACTTTCAGTTTCCTGCTAGTTCTCAGAACACCTGTAGATGGCGCCCAAGAGAAAGACTAAGGCTAAAGTGGAGCGCAGCCCAGAACTGGATACATCATCAGCCTGCCTACAGCCATGCTCTGAATCTGAACCTGCCCCTGCATCAAGACTCCTATTTGATCCGGCACCCAGTTTCCTTACACAGTCTGAAATCCCTGTTCATCCCAAGCCAAGTTGCTCAGAGTGGTTGTCTAAGTCTGTGCTACCCTTCATTGGTTGATGCAAGAAGAGGCTCCTGTTGGCAACCAATAGAGTCGCTCTTACAGACCTTTTAAATCCTGGCTTCATATTTTTACCGCATTAACCCCATATTAACCTCTGCTAAATAAAACATCAAAAAACGAACACGAGGAATGTACAAGAATATCTGCCCGAAAAGAACACGGGAACGGGCAAATATTCATGGAATACAAATTTTTTTTATATACACACAGACGAACACGAAGACGAACATGAAGACTTGGCCGGTGCCCAAGTCTAGTTATCCGTTTTAAACTATCATACTAATGATTAGTGAATCTCTGCTTAAAGTGGTTCTTCTGAGTATCTCTGTATTTGATGGAAGCTATTATGACCATTATTGTTTCATGAAAAACTTTTGGTATTCTGAGTTTGATGAAACTGCCAATTTTTCTACATGTTTTGATGATATTCGTGAGCCGAACTTCATGGCTCCATCATTGGGATTGTAGACATTATGCTAGATATTTGGCTAATTGTACTTAATGATTAGCTTTGATTTTTGGATCCATGTTTGCACATTTGATTATTCCGCAGGGATTATTGCTACAGTTGTACATTTTTATGTAATTAAATATTTATAATTTGGTATTTATGCTATCATTTGAAGTGAATTTACACCAATTTACTAAGCAATAATAAATAACAAATCATGAAATACCTCTTTTTTTATTTTTTTATATAGCGCCAACAGATTCTGCAGCACTGTACAAAGTGTAGACTGGACATAACAATAAGTATGTAACATAACAAGATGACATACAGAAAAAACAGGTGAGGAGGGTCATTAACTCTTTGATCCATGGTGAGTGGAGATTCATGTTTATGGTTAGTTGTATTCCATGACTGTGGAGACTCCATGCGAGCTTGTTCCTCATATTTAAAATATTTTGGTTACTATTATCCGGATGTTAGTCATACTTAATTGATACTTCATTATCATCTGATGTAGTAAAGTAGTTAGCAGCCGCCTTCCGGTGCGCATGCATCCATCATAACCTGTGGATCCCTGGCTTTAAAATGTCAATACTTAAATATAAATAAATTGAAGTAGTCGGCTTCAAAGATATTCCAAAGAGGATATAGAGGCAGAATGACAAAATGACTACCTGAATTACGCATGTCCCAAAAGTAGCCTTTTACCAGCCAAACAATCTGACAAACCTATGCATGTGGGGTATCACCATACTCAGGAGATGTTGCTGAACACATATTGGAGTGTTGTTTGATAGTGACATATACCAGGACCTTTATATTTATAACTAAATTACAATTCGTGTGAAAATAAAATAAAAAAAATTACTATTACAAAGTTTGACAAAGTGTGGTTGTATAATTAGTGCATGGAAAGGGTTAAAATACCAGCATTTGAAATACCCTGGGGTGTCTGTTTTTCAAAAATATATGGTTTGATGGGGATTATTTGAGTTAACCGGCTTCAAAGATGTTCCAAAGAGGAGATGGAGGCAGAATTACCAGATTTGGAAAAAAAGGTTTGGAAATCATAAAACGCTAATGTAACGGGTTCACCAAGAGAGCTGTAGTAACTCCCAGAGATCACCCACATGTATCCTCCTGTTGTCCCCGGAATCACTTCCAGCACCAGCCAGCATGCGCAACTTGGAACCCTGCTATGTGTACCCAATAAGTAGACACAACTACCTTTTTTTTTTTTTTTACCTATACTTTTAATTAAATTATCCCCCCTCCAATATTTGGAAATCTTTCCTATTCCAATAAAATCTAGAGCTCTCCGATCTTTATTGTGCACTTCAGCGAAATGAGCTGATACACTAGTATACCCTCGTCTGATATTTCCGATATGTTCATTAATCCTAGTAAGTATTTTCCTTGTAGTCCAGCCAACATTTTGCATCCCACATGGGCAAGTGAGTAAATATATAACGTTGGTTGATTGACAAGTGATAACACTTTTTATATCATATTTCTTGTTTGTTATATTCGATTTAAAATGTGTAACTCTTTTACTACTAAGATTGTTTCTAGTTACACAGGCTTGGCATTTCCCACAGTGAATAAAACCTTTTACATCGTCTAAAAAATGTGTTGGTTTCTTTTCTTTTATATAGCTCTTAACTAACTTTTTTCTTAAATTTGGAGCTCCTCTAAAAACGATCCTGGGAGAGGGAGTGAGAATTTCATTTAATTATTTGTCTTGAGTTTGTATTATCCTACGTACTTGTTTATGATTTGCATTAAAATCGACAGTCATGGGAAGCTCATTTTGTATAGCTCTTTCTTCTTTTACTTTTGGCTTCAGAAGTTTTTCCCTATCTGTTTGTTTAACTTCTGTTATAATCCTTTCTAATTTTTTGGAATCATATCATTTTTCTTCAAAATCTCTCTGTAATTTAGCCATCTGTGTGTAAGGTATCTATATAGAAACAATTCCTTTTAATCCTATAGAACTGCCACCAATGTAACGGGTTCACCAAGAGAGCTGTAGTAACTCCCAGAGATCACCCACATGTATCCTCCTGTTGTCCCCGGAATCACTTCCAGCACCAGCCAGCATGCGCACCTTGGAACCCTGCTATGTGTACCCAATAAGTAGACACAACTACCTTGAATTGGAGTACAGCAGAAATGAACAGTTTATTGATGTAAAACATAGACTGATATAGCCACAGAACTTCATTAACATAAATCAACATTGATAAACAGGTAGACAACCCAACCTTTAATCCCCTTTAGCTACTGAATATCCCCCTGGTAGCCATCCTGTTAATGGGATTAGTTTAACAATGGAGTTCCTGCCTGTTTGGCAGCCAGGCTGGAGCCATCTCTGGGTACCTTGGGCCCCTGTATGACAGGTCATTCTGTCACAGAAATCATAAAACGCTACTTGTACTTATTGCCCAATAACTTACAAAAAACAGCAAAAAAACATAAAAACATTGGGTATTTCTAAACTCAGGACAAATAGTAGAATCTATTTAGCTAGTTTTTTTACTTCCTTTTGTAGGTGAGTAAAAGATTTTTCAAAGAAAAGTCATAAAAGGTGTTTTTTTTCAAATTTTCACCTTTTTCTATTAATTTTTTTATAGTGAATAAGGTGATATGATCAAAACATATGGTATCTGAGGAAAGCCCATCTTGCCCTGAAAAAAAACAATATATAACATGTGTGGGTACACTAAATGGGTGAGGAGAAAATTAACTTTTTTCTTAAATTTGGAGCTCCTCTAAAAACGATCCTGGGAGAGGGAGTGAGAATTTCATTTAATTATTTGTCTTGAGTTTGTATTATCCTACGTACTTGTTTATGATTTGCATTAAAATCGACAGTCATGGGAAGCTCATTTTGTATAGCTCTTTCTTCTTTTACTTTTGGCTTCAGAAGTTTTTCCCTATCTGTTTGTTTAACTTCTGTTATAATCCTTTCTATTTTTTTGGAATCATATCCTTTTTCTTCAAAATCTCTCTGTAATTTAGCCATCTGTGTGTAAGGTATCTATATAGAAACAATTCCTTTTAATCCTATAGAACTGACTTTTAGGAATGTTTTGGATCCATGGTGGAAAATGGCAGCTAGATTGTTCAATAAAGCTGTTTGTGTCCACCTTTTTTTAAAACAAAAACATACGTTTCTATTTTATTCTCACAAATGTATATTTTTAGATCTAAAAAATTAATTTTACTTTTACTAATCTCTGAAGTAAATTCTACTCCCCATGTATTTGCATTAATGTGTTTTAAGAAAAGGAGTAGCTGTTATTAGTGCCATCAGTACTTTCCTTATTCTTTATATTTTCATTTCTTCCTTTTGAATTTTCTAAGAAAAATTTATTTAAACTGAGTTTTCTAATAAATCTCTGTACATCAATATAAGTGGAGAAGTGGTTAAAGTGATTGGTGGGTGCAAATTTAAATCCATTTTGTAACAGATATTTTTGTGTCTCTGTAAGTGTTTTTGAACTTAAAAATCCCTATATCTAATTATTTATTTATTTTTTCTATGGCGATGTTACTGTTCTGTTTTCTTCCATTGAATTTTTCTCCCAGCTCTCGTTCCTCTACTTCCGGACTTCGTATTCTTTTTGTAGGGGTGTGTGGGCCTAAAAAAAATCATCGTTTTTTTTGTTCTTGCTTCAGAGACATGTGCCCTATCTTTACTTTTATGTTTTAGCTTAACATTTGCAACGTATGTTTTCTGCAGAATTCACTCTGTTTATTTACTCACAGCCATGTTCAAAAGGTCAAGACGTTAAATTTGTATAGCTACGTCTTCGCAAGTGTATTTTTGCCCTCCGTCAGTCTAGAGTTATATAGTAACAGTCATACTATTATTAATGTCATTCACCCTACCTGAAACAAGCAAAGCTTACATCCTGGAATCCGACTTTAGAATTTCACCATATTTCCCCCGCTTATCCCACAACTGGAAGTCGAACATTGTTTTCTTTGTGAAGGGTTTATGTATTTGTAGAGTGCAATACTTTTTTTCATCTTGGAAACATGCATATTCAGCTGAAAACATCTCCCTGTACATGATATACTCACTTCCTGTCTGCTCCAGCATTGGGTCAGAGAAGACTATGGGTGGAGGTCAGTTCTGTGCCCATGTGTGGAAAGCACTCCCATTTATTTCAATTAGAGCACTTTCCACCAGCTGATTGGCTGCTTCAAGAAATGTCGGACCAATAGAGGAGGCAGTCATTGCAGCCGGGCTGCAGCTTCTGTCTCAGATAAGAGCTTTATACTAGGTTTTGGAGTAATGCGTACTGAAAGAGTACTTTAAAGTAACTGGAGTAACAATCTACATGGCGAGCACAATAATAATAATAATATTTATAAGTATTATTATTTATATTATATTATTTTTTTATACAACGGCAACTATTTATTCCGTACTTCTTACAGTACATATATTCAAAATGACAAAACTAGAACTGACAGACTAAGACAAGCCGGTACATTAGGTAGAGAGGGGACCCTGCTTCCAAGATCACAATCGAGAGGATTTAGATCCTGTGCAGTACCGACAACAATAAGAATATTATTGATACAGCCCTGACAATTTACACAGAGCTTCATACAGTTATGGAGTATAAACTCTTTATACACAAGGGCCTACTGCCCTTGTTATATACCGGCAGACCATGATGTCTCTCTGGCACCCTGCCTGACACAAAGAGGGGCATTAATTAATTATAGCTTTAGCACGATACATTTTGGTAGGAATACAAAAACCTGGAATACAAATATCTGGAAATATATTTCTTTTTGTAGGCTTTGCACAGATTCATGTAACAACGAGGAATGTGTATAGAAAGTGACACTGAATAAAGGCCCTTATTTTTATCTCGGAATGCAGAGAACCCATGAAAAAAAGGAGAATATTTTTATAGTGCAATAACGTGATAGATCCCTGTTCTAAGTTGGCGCAACTAGTGTTTTTTTTTAATCAGCCGCAAATAATTTATATATGTAGGAGCAGACAGAAATTATTAGATAAATTAGCCATATTTATTATTAAGTCTCCAAATGTGTAGTTATGATGATGAAGTTCAGTTCTCACAGGAAAATTGCTATTTAACATAATTCCATCATCACTTAAATTTATTTGAATAATAATAGTCAGAACATGCTGAGTCTGAAATAAGGATAGTGTATATTCTACAGAGTTGCACAGCCAGAATACTATTTCCTTGCAGTCCAACCAGAGATTCACGTCTGCTCCTCAGACCTTACTGAGTAGGGGACACCAGGGAGTAACTGAGAAACATCCAATATATATATAGTTAAGTACAGGTAGTACGAAAATGTTAGGGCTTTTTCATTAAGTTGGCCTTGCTATGACAGTAACATAAAACTATTTATAAACTATATAAACTATTTTCTTTTCTGGAAAAACCATCCAAAATTTTAGACAACCACAGTTGCACGTAGAGCACCTCGGAGTCTAGATGGGACAGAGCACAGGTAAAATGGCACCCCTAAAAGTAGTATTTTGGAAAAATGTCTAGCGGGATTAATAGGAAATCTGGTCTGTTTTGGAGAATGTGTAATTAGTGTTTTCCATCACAATGACTTCCAAGCAATCAAGGGTGTTGCGCAGTTCTAAAAAGGACCAAACCTAAAATGTGTTACTTTTAGATCACTTCAGTTTCACTTTATTTTTGCTGTAATGTAACATTCATGCATTTCATTATTTTCAGGTAACAGAGCCTACGGGACGTGAAAAAAGACACCTAAACTACTGTTTTGTGCCACAGATACCAAGCCCAGAAATGATCTCTATCCAGCAACAATAAAAACAAATAAAAAAAAATCAATATTTAGTGTCTTGCCGTAGCATATAATATCCAACATCAATGTGTCAACCAAAAGGTTTATCTTCAGTTAGTAAGCCATATAATCATCGATTATTCTACAGACAATAGTGAAGTAAATTAGATCATTTTCGATATGTTTTCACACTTAGAGAATTATTTTTTTACGTAGATATACTCAAGGTTTACATTGTGTTTGAAGTAGAGTTTTCTTACCTTAGGAACTCATATTCTTCAGACAGACATCCTTTCTTACACTTTGCTAACTTTTAGCCACACCCATTTGTCTTTAAAAACAACACCTTTAAAGCCTTAAAGCCTCCTAAAATTGTTGGTGTTGGTAAACCCAGCCATGCTCATAAAAAGATTACGATCTATTGACATTTGGGTAAAGGTAAAGATAAAGGCGAGGCCCAGGTCTATGTCAACATCGTATGCTGATGGACCTTTACATTCTCTATGGTTATATATAAAAAAACATTTTTAAGTGTTTCATTTAAAGATTGATCTTATCATCATGGAAGCCAATGGGATGACACCAGAAGGTGTTTTTTTTAATGTTGTGACAAGATCACTAACCGTATTTGCTCGATTATAAGACAACCCTGATTATAAGACGACCCCCAAATCTGAATATTAATTTAGGAAAAAAAGAAAAAGCCTGAATATAAGACGACCCTATAGGAAAAAAGTTTTACCAGTAAATGTTAATTCATGTAAACTATTTTTTTTTAATAAAAGCTATGATTGAGAAAAATATTTTGGTTTTATTTCCTTCTATTTTCCAACCTGCCCCCCAGTTATGCACATCTGCCCCAGAAATGCCTTATACCCCCTATATGCCACTGTGCCCCATGATATGCCTTTTAACCCTCTAAATGCCACTGTGCCCCATGATATGCCTTATGCCCCCCATTTAACACTCCCCTGCTCCCCTCAAACTTACCGGTGCTTCTAACTTCCCTGTCATGTAGCCAGGGCAGCGTGTAGATCACACAGACTTACACTGCAGCCGGAAGGAGGCGTGGCTAGCAGCGGGGATTGTCTGCGTCGCAGACCTTCCCGACTGTCAGAGATCAGAGTTCCCCGGTGCGGGGAACTCTGATCTCTGACAGTT
This sequence comes from Spea bombifrons, assembly GCF_027358695.1. Taxonomy (NCBI): domain Eukaryota; kingdom Metazoa; phylum Chordata; class Amphibia; order Anura; family Pelobatidae; genus Spea; species Spea bombifrons. Next base: position 30,322,534 of record NC_071091.1, read on the forward strand.
GGGGAAGGTCTGCGCGATGGACGCAGACAACCCCCGCTACTAGCCACACCTCCTTCCTGCTGCGAATAGCGTAGACATCTACACGCTGCCCCAGCTACACACCGGGGACTCAGAAGCACCGGTAAGTGGGGCGGGGGGGGGAGACAGGAGGATCCAGGTCCCCTGCAGCTGCGGGGGATCTGGATCTTAGTCGTCTCATAGTCAGACCTATTTGAGGTCTGATTATAAGACAGCCCCGATTATAAGACGAGGGGTATTTTTCAGAGCTTTTTTTTCTGAAAAAAACTTCGTCTTATAATCGAGCAAATACGTTATATTCAGTATCATCATTATTTTCCGTTTTGGCAGATTCTATGGGCATGGCAACACTTTTGCTTAACAGTTAACTTTGGTATGAAACTAAATCATATCACATGAGGATGACACGAGCATGAATGATCTGTAAAAAACATAGATTTATCACGGTTGTCAATTTTTTTTTCATGGTTTCACCACTTCTGCTCTGTCAGATGCCTAATATTCATAGCAACACTTTTGAAATGACATTTAGACTTGAACCACAAAATGAAGCTGACTAAAGCAAAGTGGGAAAAAACAGCGTATTATGTACTAAATCCAGGAAAAACTGACAGATTTCTACAGTATATGGAATGTCCCTGCAGACTGCTCCACTTTTAGCACTATGCCCATGAATTATTTCCAGTATATAACCTCAAACGTAGCTTATATATACAATATATGCCACTCACACAGCTCAGGAATAAAACAGAACGTGACTGTGACAGAGTAGTAAATGGCACAGCAGTTGCCATGGACTACCATTCTGAAGGTGCCAAATCTGTAGCCATGGTCAAGCCTGATGGGCCACAGAACGAGCCAACTTGGCCTTGGCAGACAGACAGGGTTTGTCTGAGCCAGTTGTAGCCTGGCTCAGACATGTGGTCTTTCATCCAGCCAGTCTTGCTTGAGTATACACAGGTTCTTCCAGTGATGCCAAACAGACAATGTGGCATAAGATTATGGGAACTGACTTCACAGCAGCTGGGGAACCAGATCGTGTTCATACCTGGCTAGCAGCACACAACCATATACTATCCACACAAAAAAAACCATTTTGATGGCTTCATCGGATTATGGAAACATTGAAACTTCTCGAGAATCACGTAGAATTAAAAAAATGACATTTAGAAAAATATACAGAACCGGCCTAGGGTTGAAAATTTGATTCTGCTATATAACGCCAGAGGCTTATAAATTACATTTTGGCTACATGCTGCACACACATGGCTGCCACCTACAGTTTTGCTGTTCAGAGGCTTGTATGTTCAGTTACATGAGCCGATGAGCCGAGAGCACGTTTCAGGCAAGGGCATTTGTAATGACTACAATTTTAAACAAAAATATTCAACACACTGGCGCAGTTGAATGTGTTAGTTTTTGTTAAAATGTATACGTTTTGCTGTATAATGTGACCCATGCTTATGCAAATAAAATTACATGTTTCTGTATGGCCTATTGCTTTTCTTTGTTCACGCATAATGTTTTTTTTTCTCAAAATCACTGGTCAATAATCACCGCTAATCATTCTCTAAAAGCCTCTGTTCTCAACATGGATCCTAAATATCTTACATTAATATGGAATGTATATTTAAATATAGATGTATTTTATGGTTGTCATTGGCCAGTCTTATCCCCAGGGGTTATGATGATATGATAGTGATGTCCAGGGATGGAGGGAGGAAGCAGCAGTCACTCCAGAAAATGAGCCCCATGTGTAGCAGATCTGGCGTCTGCATGGTGAAGTTTTGAGGTCAATGAGGTGAAGAATCCTCTATATGTACTTGTCTAAAGCAAAGATGGTTATTCATTCTTTATGTTCTTTGTAAAGAGTCCTTTATGTTCTTTGACTCTAGCAAAATGGTTGAAGAGCCGAGCCAGAGCATCTCAAAATTCAGTGGCTAAGAATTTAAATTCTGTCATTTATACCTTTTCAAGATGTAACCCCTTCATGACATGCTCACAATGCATTGGTTTTAAGGGGTTAATTTTCAATGATTTAATGCATGTAAAAAAAAAACAGAATTATATTAAAACAGCTTATCTCAGATACTTCATTAAAAAGCAAGGTTTTACACATAAAAATGGCTTTTAAACAGTAAGAGTATGAAAAAAAGTTTATAAGTTTATTCTTATGCAAATTCTGTGATGAAGCTGTAACAGTAAGTGATTTGGATTGTGTTTTTGGCTGAATCCTAGTTTGAGGAGCATGATGCAAAACCAACACCTACACTCACTGGCCACTTTATTAGGTACACCTGTTCAATTGCTTGTTAACACAAATAGCTAATCAGCCAATCACATGGCAGCAACTCAATGCATTTAGGCATGTAGACATGGTCAAGACAACTTGCTGAAGTTCCAAACCTAGTATTAGAATGTGGAAGAAGGAAGGGGATTTAAGTGACTTTGAACGTGGCATGGTTGTTGGTGCCGGACGGGCTGGTCTGAGTATTTCAGAAACGGCTGATCTACTGGGATTTTCACGCACAACCATCTCTAGGGTTTAGAGAGAATGGTCTGAAAGAAAAGAAAGAAAGAAAATATCCAGTGAGCGGCAGTCGTGTGGATGACAATCAGGGCCAGACTGGCCCACCGGGATACCGGGAAATTTCCCGGTGGGCCGGAAGGTCCGTGGGCTGGGCGGCCGGCAGACTAACCATGAAGACAGCCACTGAGCAGCTGCAAATGGCATTGAACGCCTCCCTCGGTGCCAGGGGCGGGCTGGGCAGGGGGACAATTGCCCCCCAGGCTGCCCGAAATCTAATCAAAGCGGCCGCTGGGTGCTGATGCGGCCGGCCGGCATCAGCACCCAGCAACCGTGTGCGATGGCCGTCTAGTGATGGGAGCAGCGTGAGGGGTGAAAGCTCCGCCCCCTCGCACTGACCTTTCACCCCTCACGCTGCTCCCATCACTATGCAGCAATCAGACTGCCGAGAATGTAATCTAAACGGCTGGTGCGTGCTGATGCCGCCGGCCGCCTCTGCTTTAATACTTTTTTTTTTTTTACTTTATATGGCAAGCCGATCCAGCTTACCATATAAATAAAAACAAAGTGTTAAAGTAGCTCCGGCCGGCGGCATCAGCACGCATCGAGTTGCATATAGAGGTATAAGGCATTTCTGGATGCAGAGTGACATATAGGGGGTCAAAAGGCATATCTGGAGGCAGAGTGGCATAAAGGGGGTTAAAAGGTATATCATGGGGCAAAGGAGCATATAGGAGGGTATAAAGCATATTGGGGAGGCAGAGTGGCATATAGGGGGCATAAAGCTTTTCTGGAGGCAGAGTGCCCCATGATATGCCTTTTAACCCCCTTCATGCCACTCTGCCTCCAGAAATGCCTTATACCCACTATATGCCACTCTGTCCCATGATATGCCTTTTAACCCCCTATATGGCAGAGTGGCATATAGGGGGTTAGAAGGCATATCATGGGACAGAGTGGCATATAGGAGGGTTGAGGCATATCAGGGAGGCAGAGTGGCATATAGGGGGGTATAAGGCTTTTCTGGAGGCAGAGTGCCCCATGATATGCCTTTTAACCCCCTTTATGCCACTCTGCCTCCAGAAATGCCTTATACCACACTATATGCCACTCTGTCCCATGATATGCCCTTTTACCCCCTATATGCCAGAGTGGCATATAGGGGTATAAGGCATTTCTGGATGCAGAGTGACATATAGGGGGTCAACGGCATATCTGGAGGCAGAGTGGCATAAAGGGAGTTAAAAGGGATGTCATGGGGTAGAGGGGCATATAGGAGGGTATAAAGCATATTGGGGAGGCAGAGTGGCATATAGGGGGTTAGAAGGCATATCATGGGACAGAGTGGCATATAGGGGTATAAGGCATTTCTGGGTGCAGAGTGACATATAGGAGTCAAGAGGCATATCTGGAGGTGGAGTGGCAAAAAGGGGGTTAAAAGGCATATCACGGGGCAGAGGGGCATATAGGAGGGTTGAGGCATATCAGGGAGGCAGAGTGGCATATGGGGGGTATAAGGCATTTCTGGAGGCAGAGTGACATAGGGAGTAAAAGGCATTTCTGGAGGCAGAGTGGCATATAGGGGATTAAAAGGCATATTATGGGGCAGAGTGGCATATAGGAGGGTATAAAGCATATTAGGGAGGCAGAGTGGCATATAGGGGGGCATAAGGCTTTTCTGGAGGCAGAGTGCCCCATGATATGCCTTTTAACCCCCTTCATGCCACTATGCCTCCAGGAATGCCTTATACCCCCTATATGCCACTCTGTCCCATGATATGCCTTTTAACCCCCTATATGGCAGAGTGGCATATAGGGGGTTAGAAGGCATATCATGGGACAGAGTGGCATATAGGGGGTATAAGGCATTTCTGGAGGCAGAGTGGCATATAGGGGGTTAGAAGGCATATCAGGGGGGCAGAGTGGCAAGCCTGGGGGCAGAGGTGCATAACTCGGGGGTAGGTTGTCAAATGAAAGGAAATAAAAACCAAACATGTCTCAATCATAGCTTTTATTAAATATGGAAAAAAATAGTCTACATGAATTAATAAAGAAATAAAAGTTTCTTACCAGAATATCGTGAAGAATAATGTGATCAGTGTTTTGTTCCACTGAATAAAATGGAACTCTTTCATCTAAAAATGTTCGCAGTAGTAAATGTTTTGATCCCATTATGTGTAATGTATTTCATTTATTAGGGCCTTTTAACACTTTTGCTTTCTGGCATTTTAATACAAATAATGAGATAAAAAGAATGGCACATAGTGTGACTCGGGTGTGTATAAGGGGTGCGTGTGGGTATAAGAGCTTCACCGTGAGATAAACTATATGGGGCTGGTCTCCAAATTTTTCCAGGGCTGCTTTTCAGTCCCAGTCCGGCCCTGATGACAATGCCTCGTTGAGGTCAGAGGAGAATGCGCAGACTGGTTCGAGATGACAGAAAGACAACAGTAACTCAAATAACCACTCGTTACAACCAACGTCTGCAGAATACCATCTCTGAACGCATAACACGATGAACCTTGAAGCAGATGAGCTACAGCAGCAGAAGACCACACCGGGTGCCACATCTGTCAGCTAAGAATTCGCACAGGCTCACCAAAATTGGACAATGGAAAACTAGAAGTGCTTCCCAAAGTAGACGATACTGCCCCCTGGAGGGCGCTGGAATAATACAGGGGGGCGGTAGTAGCCTCAGGTGTAATTGGGGGGGCATTGAATAAAAATAAGGGAAAGCATAAAGAAAGAAGAGTAGAAAGAGAGTCGTAGTGATTATGTTATTTTCCAAATAAACCCCTGGGGGGCACTTGAACAATCCTGGTGGATTTCAACGGTGTCCGCTGTTTTTCTTTCTTTTTTTTTTTTTTTTTTTTTTTAAGGGGGGCGGTGAGCCAAATAAGTTTGAGAACCTCTGTTCTAATGTATTAAAAGGGTCTACTCAGCCTATCTTGCTGAAGCCCATTCAGAGCTTTCCCGAGTAATTGGAATTTGCAGAAATACACAACCCTCTACCAGTGCAAGTTTACCCCAAAGTAGTGGAAGAGCTACCTCCATAGCCCTGCAAATGACCTAGGATACGGACGGTAATAAACCAGACTAGAATGTGCAAGAAGGAACCCCAGACACCTTACACAAATTTTGTAAGTTGACCCAGTGTGCGTGTCTGCAACCCTGCAACCTCCATAAGTCTTTGAGACTAGGTCTGAGCTCAGGGAGGCTCACCATAGAGGTTGAAGTGACCTCTGGCTGATCTTGCTTCCCATAAAGTGGCTAACCCATCACTGCGATAAAGATCTGGTGGCACTGCTGCATGGAAACCCAATTATTGCATGGGATACTACTGAACAATTGAGATGTTCTCCATGTACAGGATGAAAAATTGACTATATCAAAAGGGGACATAGCTTAAGAAGGGGAAATCATCGACATAAAATTGCTTCAACCTTAAATATTACCGATTTTAAATTCTGGCTACTGAACAAACCTACTGGAGACCCTGTCAGCTATACAGTAACCATATTTTCCGCCAAGCTATTAACAACCAGTTAAGAAGGGATCACGGTGGACTTCAAATTTACATTTTGAAGATTTCTGTTCCAAGAATAAACTTTGGTTGCATTGTATAACTATTTAAATAATTGAAATTATCACCTAACTATTTATAGTGACCCATTATATATTGTATAGTGAATTTAGGAAGTTGTAACCACAACTCTGCTACCAATGACCTCTTTAGTGAATAAATCCCTGTGACTTTAAGAGAGATTCTCTAAAAGCTAAAATTCCCTTTGATCCAAGTGTCTTTTCTTACACCATTATGTTTTTTTCTACTAATTACTATATGGAACAATGCTAAATGACACTGGACACTTTTGGCATATAGGTAGTTCTTTATTAGTAGTATGTGAGAACATAAGTGCAAAACCCATGCCTTTTTCCTTCACTTCTACGGTCTTGTAAATAAACTTTCAAGATGCTTTCAGATTTAAATATCACAGCACAGTTTAGTGAATGTGTTCCTACAAAACCGGATTGCACGTATTCGTTTCATATGTACATTGTACAAAATAGAGAACATTTTTAAATTGTTTAAACTTGCAATATTCTGTAATAATACTATAGGCAGGACATTTCATGTAAAAAGATACGTAGAAAATCTTCTTTTGAGAGCCAAGTTGTTGTATGGTGCCGAAATCCTTATACCACCCCAGCAGCACAAGTCAGCGGCCACCATTCTGGTGGGACCTGAAACGGAGTGCAGTGCACGGTGGGATCCTCCTGCTGCCAAGGGTGGGCTATCAGGGGCCTTCTGAGAATGTTGTAGTCTTCTAGCAATCTTTACTTCCACACTTTTACAATGCCATCCCTAGAAGCAGTTACTATGAATCCTTGTGTGGTTTGGAAAGTGGCCATGTCTGTGATTATGTCATGGTGTCCAGCTGGCAACGACTCTGGCCCTTTTCGGGGTGTATCTTCACTAGGACCAACTGGATGCTTGCTTTGAATTTCCTGTACATTAAGAGATAGAAAGCCAATGTGGAACAGTACAAAAAAGGCATTTTATATTATTTTGAAGTATATTCAGAAATTGTTTTGTATTTTTGCTACTAATTAGGCCACCATAAGAAAATGTCCAAAAGTTTGAAACCAAAACTTGCAACATTGTGCAGCACTGGGAACGCCTACCGTATATAATGTTTTGTTGTACTGTGCTGTAGACGCTGGGTACATGTACTTTGCCTAGTGATGTCACAAATACTCCTAGTTCTTGTATATATATAAAATACCACCAGCTCTGTATATACTTTTAAACATATTTCAATAATAATAAGGTGCCTGGATTTTGGGATAATTCTTCATTAATCCCAAACCTAAATACACAAAAAATATACAATTAATCATCACACTTGTTACTCAACAGTAATAAGAAAAAAAAACCTTAATATGAATCTAGTCCACAAGTCCATATGATTGTGTTGGTTCCCATCGTACTTAATACGATGGCGCTGAAAGGTGTGCAAATTATAGTAAAATTACTTACTTGGACAACCTCGGTGCCCTCGATTATTTTGCTGAAGTACGATACAGGAGGTAGATTATTGGTGCTCCCTGCAATAATGTAAGATCTCTTCGGACAAGCCAAATTCCAAAATCTGAAAGTTACAACCAATTAATTATAATCACGCACAAAACATTCATTTTCAATATTCAGGCGACCTGCATAACCAAATGCAGAACTTACCTGATTTTCATATCAGACCCTGCAGTCAATAATATGGGGTTTCCATCTGCTGGACTACAGTAAATCCCATGAACACTGTGAGGAGACGCCTATCAGAAGGAAGACATGTTGGACAATAGATGATAAACTAAAGGTCTCCTGCCTCAACAACATTATAAGGCATAAAATATTATATTTTAGCCCAGGATGGACACGACACATACCTGTCTTTCAGAAAGTGGGGGAGCGTTACTGGCCCACAATGTAAATCTACGATCTCCAGTTTCCATATCCCACATGGAGACTTCATTATTGCCTTCAACAGCTTGGAGTCAAACAGAACAGGGCTTTTATTAATCGTGTGCCACACACAACAATGTAACCCCTCTCATTGTATTAACATCTAACATCATCTTTAGTGGGCTAGTCCATGTATCCAATATCTTTTTTGTGAATTAACGCTCTCATATGTCATATTAAAGCTTGTGAGCCCCTAGTTTAAGAAAATGACCGATTCCAGACTAGACTTCCCACGTAGCTGAATTGTAATATGTAAAAACACGCAAATATTGTTGCATATCAAATATTAACTATCATAAAAAAACGCAGTTGATGTACAGAAGGAATAGTTCTAACAAAAATTGAATAATGGTCTTTGAAAACTGATGTTCCAAAGCACCGAATTACAAAAGTGAAATAAGCCAGAGAGCTTTCAAAATATGTTCCTCTGATATTCATGAAATTTGTTTAAAATGTACCTGTTAAGGAGACACTCCAGCCATAATATGAACTGTAATGCATATGACAACTGTGCCCCCCATGCAAATGGGGATGCTGCGGGCAGGGGTCTGTTCAGATGCAGAGAAATTTCCTCCTGATGTTAGCAGGGCTTAACATGTCTATACAAACAGGACCCAAGGGCTCCTTTAAGGCATATTTTCTTTATTATTTTAAATTTAGATGCTCATCCTGTACTCACCTGCTATGACCCACGACTGATACATGCTGAGTGGGTGCATCAGAAGGCGCCTGATGCGCGCACGAGCCGGATGAGTGTGGCTGGATATTGGTAACTGGAACCTCATGTCCCAGCACGCCATAGTTCCACTGCTAGTACCTTGAAACACAAAAACACCGAATGAAAATCCCAGATGTGTACATCGACATTTAAATGGAAAAGCAATGGGATATTGCACGTGTCGATACTATTACAATGCCCCTTTAGCAGGGGTTTCAAGCAAGCAGACCACCACCCACATCCAGCCCTTTAAACTTCCTTGTCCAGCCGGTCACACACAGATCTGTAAGTTGAAAACACTGTGGATGCGGTAGACATTTAGGGTGTCCGTCCATGTACAGCCGAAACACTGCGCGGGTGCCTGCACATAACTATGTGGCCGTATGGCGCCTGAGCACCTGCTTAGATGTGGGCACCGCATGTCTAGAAAGAAGATCCTACAAGATAGCAAAATATCTGTAGGTTCAAACTGAATTTGACATCCCTCCACTAAATATTAACAAAATAATGATTACTGTGCATTTTTTTAAGTTATAAATGAAACCATTATAAAAAAAAAAATAACTATAGCCTACAAAATTCCTTGTGATGGCTATTGAGAACCCCATATTGCACGCAGCCTTACCAATACACAGCCAGCACTGATGGATATCTACTGCAAACGAGGTTATAAGACCTAATCTCAGATCATGTTTCAATGTCCAGGCGTTGGAGGAGCATCTCAGATCCCATCCCACCAATGAGCCGTTCACAGTGGCATAGGCCAGCACGGACTGTGACCCCGAATTAAACTGATGCATGTCCACCACGCAGCCGTCTTCCTGTAGATTCAAGGATCTACGGAACAAAACAGATTATACATTTCACATTATACATTTCCTATGGCTCCAACCACAAGCATGTTTTATTAAATGGTTATCACGGGTAACAAAACAAGAAAAACAAGTAGAAGAGATTTTGTAGATATTGAAAAGAAGCACGCGGAGTACAAGATCTCGGGCATTATATACATAGTGTGGGTGCTAATATATATATCATATATATAGGGTGTTTGCTTACTAAAGTCAGAGACTGCAGGCAGGTTTACAAGGAGGGCCGACGTTTGAACTCACCAGCGTCACTATGTGCTACGAGGGGCTATCCCAGGGAAGTCGATTTTCTATGACTGGCTGAGCCGGCCCAGGATAAAAATCTCACTGATTTAACTATGCATTATTCAGGGTCAACCAAGCTTTTCCTTTACCATAATCTCACTGCTGTTGGTGCATAGTGAAGTCAAGGAGTTGAAACTGCAGCTGTACATTGAGTACATGGCAGGCAAGGTATGCTCAGAAGGTCAGCTACATTTCTATTACGTAGTCAATTTCTTCCCTCGATTGATCACTATGGTATGTATTATCTAAGCTTAGTAAGGGGGGGGGTGAAAGATTGGAAACAAAAATATGACTTTACTATCTGAGTAGTAATGTAAGGGGAAATAATGTTTCTTCTGTGGGGCAGAGTTTGTAGTTTTACACCCACAGTGTGCCCTATACATTTAAGTACTGCATGAAAAGTATGAAGTATGAAAACTGGCCCAGCTTCCCAAAGGAGAAAAATGTCCTGACTCCAGCACTCAAAGGGTTAAGCCAATGAGTGTCCTACAATAAGGAACAAGGCATTTTACAATAAATTACATATAATTTTTATAATGCATTATTTGTTATCCATCTAGTGCCAACATGAGAACAAGATGGAAAAAATGGATATATATGCACACACACACACACACACACACACAATACAGTACAAAATACAAGTAAAAACACTCATAGAAAAGTAAAGCATACCTGCTTTGAAGAGGGTGAATTTTGGGAGATTTGGGGGGCTTTGAAGCTTCAATGGCAAGAAGCTGAATGTTGCCGTTGTCTGAAGCCACAGCCAAATAATGCGATGCTTGGCAAAAGGTCATTGTCTTAACATGGCCCCCGATACGGGAATATGTTAATACTGATCTGTTACAAAACATAAAAAGGGCATGCTAAATCACATAACATATGTACATAGCTGGGTTTAAACATTTTCCAAATATCCATTATGTATGGACCACTGCACACTGGTTCCCAGCAGTGGAAGTCACTTCTTTCTTTCTGGTTTAAATCATGATAGTGGCAATTTTGATTATCTTGTATATGAAACCGCACTGGCAAATTAGAGCATTAACATTACAGTACGATGCTTAATGGTAGTTGTGTTGTACAAGAGAGTTAAGACACCCTTATCTTTAAAACAAACATTTGTGAACTATTTAACAATTTGACACACATGACTGTAAATTTAAACAATGTCCTAGTGCAGATCACTTTCTAAGCTTGTTTAATGAAATGACGTGTAAGACACGTCATAGGTCGTTAAGTGACCGTTTTTCCGTGACGTGTCTGACCCGTCAAAAGACCTTAAGGGGTTAAAGCATTGCCAAGTAATTGGGTCAACATGTGTTCTCTTTCCATAGAATTAGCCGCACCTTGTGGTCGTTGTCTTTCCTTCCATTTTCTGGCTGTTCCAGATCTTTACTGTCCCATCATTTGAGCACGTGGCAAAAATGGAATGTTCGTCTGAGACTCTTATTCTGTTTACAGGGCCCTTGTGCTCATGTAGATGAGCCACTAGCAGGCCTTTAGGGTGCCATCCTGGCAACAGAAACACTTGTTAAATAGGTATAGCCAATATTATACTTAGGAGAGTATAAAGATAAACTATAAAGGCTAAATATGTGTTAATTCATACAACATGTAGAGCAGATGGGTAAAATCATTTGTCCTATATAAAAGTCAGGCACGCCTCAATGTTTTTATGTTTTCTTCCAATTTTGTGCTCTGATGTTTTGCTCAGTAGAAGTAAAAGTCAAGTTTATTTTACTTCCACTAAGATCTAAGTACATTGAAAGAAGCAGAACCAAAAGAACATTGATCATGATGGATTTTACACCATGGGTTTGATTGCGCAGTGGCTCCATGCTTTCAGTTACCTGTTGGCGGAGGTTTACTCTCCCACTCGGCAGCCTCCATCATGTGTTTGGCGAGTCTCTCTGCATTGCACTGCTCCCGTTTCTGCTGGACGAGGTGCTGAAGTTCACTTTTACATGTTGTCATGCGTATTTGGAAGGCTGAAGGCAAGGATGTGCTGGTGTGGATCTGCAGGGTTGGTCTCCTTGACTGGATACCTGTCCCCTCGGTAGTCTAGGCAAGGTAATAAAGAAAAAACACGAAAAAAGCAAAAGTAGGTATATATTCATGGGTGAAATATTTAAAAAATAATTTCCTTTTTCATTGCGTCATAATGGGAGGAAATTGGTTTACAGGAAAATCCTAATGTACCGAGCACAAAAGAACAAAAAGTTTCTCACCAGTAAAGGTTGTTCTTTCCACTGCCATAGGTGAACTTGCAAATACTAGCCAAGAGAGCCTTTGCGTTAAGGCTCTTTCATTTTTAATAGGAATTATAACGTAATAAGTTTTATTTACAGTATCCCAATTAACAAAATATATATGTTTTTTGGGGGGAAAAAAGAAGATAAACGTGTTCCTCCAAAGTGACACAAACGTTAGGTGCCAAGAATCTTTATAGCCAACTTAGCACTACAGAATACAGGTGATGTTCTATACTGTGATCAGGATAATGCGGTCTTTAAACTTAAATACCTGTGGGGAGGATGACAACGGTACGCAAAGAGCAGCAGAAGACTCAGATCGAAGTGGCTTCCCAGACTCCTGCTCGGACGGCAATGTTCTTGTGCCTGCCTGGTTCATGCTCGATGGCTCCATTGCCCCAAACATGCTCCTCCACTCTTCATTCACATTAGAATCTTGTTTTACATGTTTCCGGGCTAAAATATAAACAACATAACTGTAATCAAACAAAAATATTTGTAGAGGATGTAAAGGCACCACAACTAGATTTGTAATAAAAAAAAAAATACTATTTTAATTCTTATTGTATAATACCAGTTCTCTGTAATTCTCAATGGATGCAATTAAGAATTGTTAAGATGATCACATACATACACACACTGGCCACTTTATTAGGTACACCTGTTCAATTGCTTGTTAACACAAATAGCTAATCAGCCAATCATATGGCAGCAACTCAATATATTTAGGAATGTAGACAACTTGCTGAAGTTCAAACCGAGCATCAGAATGGGGAAGAAAAGGGATTTAAGTGACTTTGAACGTGGCATGGTTGTTGGTGCCAGACGGGCTGATCTGAGTATTTCAGAAACTGCTGATTTACTGGGATTTTCACGCACAACCATCTCTAGGGTTTACAAAGAATGTTCCGAAAAAGAGAAAATATCTAGTGAGCGGCAGTTGTGTGGACGAAAATGCCTTGTTGATGTCAGAGGCCAGAGGAGAATGGGCAGACTGGTTTGAGATGACAGAAATGCAACAGTAACTCAAATAACCAGTCATTACAGCCAAGGTATGCAGAATACCATCTCTGAACGCATAACACGTCGAACCTTGAAGCAGATGGGCTACAGCAGCAGAAGACCACACTGAGTGCCACTCCTGTCAGCTAAGAACAGGAAACTGAGGCTACAATTTGCACAGGTTCACCAAAATTGGACAATGGAAGACTGGAAGAATGTTGCCTGGTCTGATGAGTCTCGATTCCAGCTGTGACATTAAGATAGCAAGCTCAGAATTTGGTGTAAACAACATCAAAGCATGGATCCATCCTGCCTTGTATCAACGTTTCAGGCTGGTGACGGTGGTGTAATGGTGTGGAGGACACTTTCTTGGCAAACTTTGGGCCCCTTAGTACCAATTGAGCATCGTTTAAAAGCGACAGCCGACCTGAGCATTCCACGAAGAATAAAGGCAGTTCTGAAGGAAAAAGGGGGTCCAACCCAGTACCAGCAAGGTGTACCTAATAAAGTGGCCAGTGAATGTATATATAATATTTACACATACATACATACACAAAATTTAAGTTTCTTTTTTTTTTTTTGTTTAGATGCAAGTGTAAATAGCTTCATACCAAATTTCACCACTTACTGCGTTTGTCTTCAGTATCCAGTTTTGGTTTAACAAGATCAGCTTGCCTTCCGCTGAGGCCCAAAGCTTGCAGATCAATCAGCCCTTTTATAGAACTTTCATGTGCATGGCTTTGATCTGCTATGTTCGCCTTGGCCTTGTTCGACTTTAACATGAAGTCTTTTAGTGCTAAAAGCTTGTCTTCTTCATCTTCTGTCATCCCCTAAGATATTTTAAAAAATAACGCAGTATGTTTGTAATACATATACATATATATATATACATATATATATGTATATATATATAACTCCATGCTTGAAATCAATGTGCAGTCTTGTTGCAAACCAGGAATCACACAATTATACTGTATACATATCATTATATTATTATTATTATCTTTTATTTATATAGCGCCAACAGGTTACGCAGCGCTTACTACAATACATAAATTCAAGGGGTATGACAAGATGTAAACACAAATGTAATAGATACCATCCATTAATGCAAATCTTCCTATTTCTCCAGATTCTGATCTCACATATCACCTAAGGTCCGGGTTAACTATTCATCCTACTCGTAAGCATTTTATCCAATCTAAATGTAATGAATTAATAGCATACCTGAGACAAGAGCTTCTTTAAGAGCTGAGCGATTGCTGGATCATCGGGAGGAGGACACTCGAGCAGAGAACCGTTTCTCTTCTTCTGGCGCATCTGGAGATGTCTAAAGAGGCTTGCGATGTCCTTTGATCTCAGAGCATAATCAAATATGGAGCGGCTTACTGGTTCCTTCAGCACACTCAGCAGAACTATCTCCTTGTCTATCTGTCATTCAGAGAGGCACACTCTCAAAAAAACAATAGCACCCAACCCAAAACATACGGCGGCAATAAAGTGACTTGTTTCCTTCTTCTAGGATAGCACAGTTCTAGAAACAGCTCAAAATGCAGACATACTTGTATCTAATGCAGATTTTATAGCATTATCAGGATGTATCTGCTAGATGTACACCCATTTCTTGATGTATACACAAACGGGTCAGTTCAGCAGCATTGTTATGCTTGTTATGTCTGTATTTCCCTTTTTGTAATTTTTATACTATGGTTACAGTGATATGATACATAAGATATCGAACATGTTTTAGATCATGTAATAACCACACAGTGATCCCGTACCTGTATAATTGGCTGGGTGATGAATGGATGGAGGTAGGGCATTAGCTTACAGTATACGTCTGCTATGTTTAACTGCTGGGCTACTGTAGTGATAAATCCAACAGCACCATACCGTATCCACAGATTGGGGTGGCATAAAAAGGGTGCTAAGTAGAAACAAGAAATAGAAATAAGACTTTGATATGTAAAATCGATTCAAATTAAAATGCAATATTTCAAGCATGTTACATGGCTATAGTAATAGCTGGAGGGCTCACTTTTATTCAGAAGAAAGGAAAACTAAAGCTCCTAAAGCCTGCAATGCCATTACCCAAATAGAGGCTCAATTTTCCTTAAATGGTAAACGAGAAAAAACAAAAATTCTATTTCTAATCTACAAATTAAACCCAGCATAGCATGGGCCAACAGTTACCCAACAGTGACTCTTACTGATCTGACAGACAGATAGTTCGAGCTAATGTTAGGTCAACTGCAAAAGTGTACATTAAATTAAAGCGAACACCACAGACCTACCGGCACAATAGGCTAAAAGACATCGTTGCTCGATAAAGATTAAACATTGTGATAACTGTGCATCATGTAAGAATTGTACATACAACATATCTATCTAGATCATGCCAATAATGAACGTGCACTGCTTTTAATCCATACCAATGTCACAAGAAAATTCATAGACATGTGGCTTTTGAAGCAGACCCAATTGGCTCATGCAGGTCAGAGCATTGAGAGCTTTAAAGATGACAAACTCTTCGACATCGCTCAGGCCCTGCTGGAGAAGGGGTTTTAAGATCGAGGAGCTTTGCCACCCAACGTACGCGGCTACACCTGCAAGAAAGGATTCCAAGCAGAGGTCAAGCAAACTAGTTTAGACTCAGACACTAAAAGAAAAGTTTCAAACAGATACATTAAAGGGTGTAGTTTAAATCAGAATAATCCAAACAGCTATAAAATAAACTGGGCTACTTTTCTGAGCGTTGAAAAAATGCTTAAGATGGATCTACGGCTCCACTAATTTTATCGTGCGCTATCTGTGGGCCTACGGACCTTGAACGTATAGCGCCCTGATATCAGTATGTCGTAATATCACCAATGATGGGTTCGAATGATCCATTGGGTACCATTATTATTATTAAATATTTAAAATTAAAAATTTTTTTTTCTTTGGGCACTCTTTCTGTTCTGTACTACGCATGTAGACTTATGAATCTGATCAATGTTCTAGAGCACAAACCAGTGGGACTAAAATAGACTGATAGTAAGGGGACCCATCGGCGCTTGAGCAGCTCATTAGGTTCTGCTTCTTGCCCTCTCTCCATAGAGGCAAACAAGAAAGAACCTTCCTGCGTCACTTTTTATAGTAAGAAACAAAAGTCTATATCAGGGGCGTCCAACATGCGGCCCGCGGGCCAAATGCGGCCCGCGAGACCTCGAGGTGCGGCCCGCGTAAGATCGGCAGCCAGGGCAACCGATCTTATGCGAGCCGCACTTCAAGCCCTGCTACTTACTTGTGGGAGGGTCTTCTGGACTGCACACAGAGGAAGCGGAGTTCACGTGACATCCTACTTCCTCTGTGCTTTAGCAGAGAAGGCAGAGGGAGGCCGCGCCCCCTGCTGAAGTCTGTAAGCGGCATCGAGGAGCTGCAGTCCAGGTAAGGGGGTGGGGAGGGTGTTTGAATGAGTGTGTGTGATTGAGGGAATGAATCTGTGAATGAATGATTATATGAATAAGTGTGTGTGTGTGTGTGTGTGTGTGTGTGTGTGTGTGTGTGTGTCTGTGTGTGTGATAGCATGGATGTGTAAGTGCTGGAACCTAGGCATGATGGGACTGTGATTGCTGTTAGCAATCACACTCCTATCATGCCAAGTCAGCCAGTACCAGCTGCCCCCCTTGTGTATTGATGCTGCCAGCAGTATGGGGTCTGCACTTACAGCCACCCTGTACCAGCATGTACTGGCTGACTTGGCATGATAGGAGTGTGATTGCTAACAGCAATCACAGTCCCATAATGCCTAGGTTCCAGTATTTACTGGATGGATGTGTGCTGGAACCTAGGCATGATGGGACTGTGATTGTTGTTAGCAATCACACTCCTATCATGCCAAGTCAGCCAGTACATGCTGAAACCTGGCTAGCTGCCCCCCTTGTGTATTGATGCTGCCAGCAGTATGGGGTCTGCACATCACTTACAGCCACCCTGTACCAGTGTGTATTGGCTGACTTGGCATGATAGGAGTGTGATTGCTAACAGCAATCACAGTCCCATGATGCCTAGGTTCCAGCATTTACTGGATGGATGTTTAAGTGCTGGAACCTAGGCATGATGGGACTGTGACTACTGTTAGCAATCACACTCCTATCATGCCAAGTCAGCCAGTACATGCTGAAACATAGCTAGCTGCCCCCCTTGTGTGGTGATGCTGCCAGCAGTATGGGGTCTGCACATCACTTACAGCCACCCTGTACCAGCATGTACTGGTTGACGTGGCATGATAGGAGTGTGATTGCTAACAGACTTTATTTTAATCTGCATATTTTATTAAAGGCCATATTTTTTGTCACAGTGAAAAATGAGTGCGGCCCGCGCACGTATACAATTCTGATGAAGTGGCCCACTGCAGAAAAAACTTGGACACCCCTGGTCTATATAGTACTAGCCGCTATTTCTGATATCACTGCATCTAATATATTCACGCTGTCTATTACTAACCGACCTGTAATTACAGAATTATGCACAACTATATACAAGTGCTACAGGTTAATATACATATACATGATTAGGTACATCCTTAATGGAATGATGATGTTGATTTCGCTTTGTAGACATATATACTGCCATCAGCTCCTTCTTTCTGAAATGTAAGTAATTCTTCAAGAAAAACAATAATTTTAAATCCTCGCCCTTCTCTTATAGGTAGAAGCCAATAACTGATCTACTGCAATTCAGGAACACACCTAATTTGTTTTAGGACCACAAAGATAACATAAAGGTATGTCCAGAACATGCTATAACAAAAGATACACAATCTAAATTCTATAGCATTCTATTTTTAAATTCCATTTTTTTATTTGTTTAAAATCCTGTGAATTTACAAAGGCCAGAATCATAGATTTCTAAATGGTTATAGGACTGCCAGTTGTATAATAAGAGAAAAGCATTAGATAGGAAAGGGAGTACCCACCAACAATGCTGTCAAAGAAAGCGCCACGGAGGTGCCAGTCATTCTTATCATTCAGAAATGTGATCATGTGAGAAAGGAGGACGTCGTTAGCTTTTTGCCGACCAAAAAAGACACAGAGCCTTGTTATTCCATTCTCCATCAAAGTCTGCTTGACAATATTCTCCGGGTCACTCAGCAATGTCACCACCTTTTGCTGGACCATTTCATGCAAAGCCTGCAACTCTGAACACACAATAAAACAAAATGAAACGTAAATGACTTGCCAGGCAGCACAGTCAGTATAGTAGGGCAAGTCAACAAGCAGCTCTTGTCAAACTAAAGGTTCTCCGATCCTAGTACCGTACTTGCTCGATTATGAGACGACCCTGATAAGACGACCCCCCCAAAATCTGAATATTTATTTAGGAAAAAAAGAAAGAGCCTGAATGTAAGACGACCCTATAGGAAAAAAGTTTTACTAGTAAACGTTAATTAATGTGAACTATTTTTTTTAATAAAAGCTATGATTAAGAAAAAAAAAATTTTTGTTTTTATTTCCCAGCTCCCCATTTATGCACATCTGCCCCCAGGCTTGCCACTCCTATATGGCACTGTGACCCATGATATGTCTTTTAACCCTCTAAATGCCCCTGTGCCCCATGATATGCCTTTTAACCCTCTAAATGCCACTGTGCCCCATGATATGCCTTTTGACCCCCTATGCGCCACTCTGCCTCCCGAAATGCCTTATACCCCTATATACCACTCTGGCATTTAGGGGGTTAAAAGGCATATTATGGGGCAGAGTGGCATACAGGGAGGTATAAGCCATTTCAGGAGGCAGAGTGGCGTATAGAGGGTTAAAAGGCATTTCTGGAGGCAGAGTGGCATTAAGGGGGTTAAAAGGTATTTCATAGAGCACGCTGCCTACAGAAATGCCTTATGCCCCCCCATTTAACACCCCCCACAAACACACTTAGTGGTGCTCTCGACTCCCTGCTGTGTAGCCGGGGCAGTGTGTAGACGTCTACGCGATTCGCATAGGCAACTTCCGCTGCAGCCAGAAGGAGGTGCGGTTAGCAGCGGGGGTTGTCTGCGTCCATCGCGCAGACCAACCCCGTCTACCCGCTACACAGCAGGGAGTCAGAAGCACCGGTAAGTTTGGAGGGGGGGGGTTAAATGGGGGATAAGACAGGAGGATCCAGGTCCACTGCAGAGCTGCGGGGGATCTGGATCTTATTTTATATAGACCTCTATTTGAGGTCTGGTTATAAGACAACCCCAATTATAAGACGATGGGTATTTTTCAGAGCATTTGCTCTGAAAAAAACCTTGTCTTATAATTGAGCAAATACGGTATGTTTGTGGCCAGTCATATGCTAGTTATGGTTTCAAGAGACAGCAACTTAAGACAGTAAGAATATTGTCTGATTGAAGCCAAAATTATTTTCATTGGAATATGAGGACTGGGATACACCTCATATTTTGTACCCGTCTGACATCTTATGTGCCGATGATGTCAGCGCACATGTACGCAAATCAGCTCATACTAGGATTGAGTGATTGTCCATCACTGCTCCTGCAACGAGGATTGCTCTTTTCTCCTCACAAGCGGTAGGGGTATCTAGCTAGGATCCTCTACACTAGGGAAAATTGTGAGTGCCTATCTGAGACCGGATCACCTCCTGCAAGCTTCTTTTGAAGTTATTTTGTAAAGTTAACAGCAACGTCAATGAGGGCAACCTGTAAAAAAGAAAAAAAAAAAAAGAGTACAGTACCTGTGTCATAATTCTCACTGGGGTGTGACACTTCTTCTAGTTCTTCACTGTTTGGATCATTCTCCATGTTTAGGTTCTTCAGCTGCACCAGTTCCAAAAACCTTAGGGCAGTTTCAGCCAGAAGAGCAATATTCTCTGCACAACAAGAACATCAATGTTAAGTTAGGTGATGCAGTGAATGTTAAACAAGGTTTTCAGCAGTACCGTCCGATGGTGGCATGCCAGTATTTTTTATATGGCCACATAAAATCACATAGAATTTATATCTTTCTACTGATTTGATAGACTAGTCTTGTCAATGGCGCACTCTGGCCCACTAAAAAACAAAACACTATTCTAGACAATCCCAGTTGTCATGATCAAAAAGCCTGGTTCAAGCTATTTTTCCCATCTTTACCTGCATAAGCAAGTCTGACAATAGTCGCTTCGTCTTGTGCCAAATGCGCTATGCCTGGCAATATGTACTCTGGATAAATGTTAATGTCATTTCGAGGAACTTCCTTCACGAGGGCAAGAACCTTTGTCAACGTTCTCACAGCTTCAGCCTTCACTCTAGGAACAGAGTCATTGCTAAAATGTAAAAGGTACGGGGTGATACGGTCCAGTAAGACCTCAACGCTCAAGCGCGGAGCCAGATGTAAGATAAGTTCCAGGGCAGCCAGCTTCGAATCGCAGTACTTCAATGTCTGCAAACAGGACGTAATCACAGAGACCAAGATGAGCAGCCCGTGTTCCTTGGTTTCACCCTCGGACTTCTCGCTTTGATCATCGCCACAGAGGTTGTGGATGATGTTGTCTAGATCTTTGCGGATAACAAGGATGCGTTCATCGGCAGAGTGGAACGTTTCTTTCGCGAACTGGGCCATGTACGGCTGTAAAAATGTGTAAAAGATGTCAGGGAAGGCATTCCCTCGCTGTTGTTTTAAATAATCTTCCGCTGCTAATCTTTTCTCCGGTTCACGGCGGATCATTTGTGTGACCTATGTGTAACGTATGCACAGACAAAAAGAAAACGTATATGAATATCATTTTGTTGTACAAAGACATAACGCACTGAACAGGACTAGTAGCAACAGTGGCTTAGTAGAACTTCCATAAACCATTTTGTTTACCTTTGTTTGTATTTACTGCTAGTCCTATAATATTTTGCCTGTACTGAGTGAAAGATTACGCTCTGATTTACATTACAGAGGTTCTAGAACTACGCGTTAATCATTAGCAAAGGTTACACGTGGCGTTCTACATATTGGCTCACTTTCTAATAACTTGATGCTGCTCTCCCCAAAATAATTAAACACCCCAATGCAACCAAACGCCAAAATTCTGATCAAGCATCACCGCTACGTTAGTAACTTCTAGCAGTTTGCGTGTGGATTACAGTGTGTTTACACGCACACTTTTTGGTTGAAATGCCAAATCTGTTTTATACTCTCACATAACAAAAAAAACTACAAGAAACAAAACACAGCATAAATCCCACAAATAACATCATATCTGAGAAGCGACATAAAAGTGGCTTGGGTTGTTTTATTAAGTTATCCATGCTTTCACTGCGGAAAGATAGTTACCAATTGCCGGATAGAGCTGTCTTCAATTTTGCTCAACACCTGATCGGGTGAGAATTGCCCCTTTTTGTAGGCCAACAGCTGAGACAGGTCAAACAACGGCACCCCTTCTGTGAACAGTTCTGCTATAACACAGCCTGAGGAGAGAAGCAAACATGTCGACATTACGGTGATTGTCGCTACGTTGACTCAACTATTCTGCAAGACGTAACAAGACGCCGTTGTCATCTGCCCATTCTACCCATCATTGGTGATGTTATACATACAAGATCATCTATGATATGTGGTTTATTTAAACAACTTTGGAAGTTGCGGTCTTGCTTAGCCAACAACAACATGCCCCTGCTTGAAAAAATAACAATCATTTTAATTTATCATAGAGCCACAACATAAAATGACCACTTTAAACATTGCTGTTTTTTTATGGATAAAAATGGCGTAATTGGCTACATCCTCCTCCGTCCTGACTGTGGCTGTTATATGAACGAAAATATGTACCCTAAGGCTGCTGACCGTATGAATGTCACCAATGTTCTAAGTATGGATATGGCCGGATATGGTGTATGCTGCTTAATGAATCAATTACAGAACATACAGAGGAAACAGTTTAGCATAGTTTAATCTACGTGCCTAAGAGGGAACCCAGTGTTGTCAACATGGTTCCTCCAACACAAATTGATGGTCAATGCTATAAATGAGAAGACCCTGCCATGACACAACCATCATAGAAACACAGAATTTGACGGCATATAGGATCCATCCGGCCCATCTAGTCTACCCATTTTTCCTGACCTTAATCAGTCTTGTCTTAGATTCAGGATAGCTTTATGTCCCATGCATGTTTAAATTCTTTCTAGCGTCTACCAACCATTCACCATTTTGGTAGCCCTCACCTGAGCGTTCATTAAAGATACGTATGCGGTAACGAAATAACTGATAGAAATTGGTAAAAATGACTTGCGCTTTAATTTAGAGCAACCCAGGGAAAAACGTAATTCCTTCACACTGTTCCTACCAAACCGATGATGTTCTCCGCATCCCATTTTCAGAAGATATACCTGCTGAGAAGATATCCATTGCTCGCTTAAGATCCCCTCTTGTTCTTTGGTTGTTGTTTGTAAGATCCACCAAAGGCGTAGATGGATCTTTAATGGACTCAAGTTCTGTGGAGAAGGTGGTGCCGTCAACAAACCTCTCTGGGGCGATGTAACAGGTTCTCCTCCTGGAGGTGTCAAAGAAATAATTGAAGTCCGCAGGATTGTCTTCTGGTAGATAGGTGGGCTTGAAGCTGGCAAAGTCTGTCAGGAGGACCCAGTTCCAGCTGGTCACCATGACATTCTCTGTTTTGATGTCCCCATGCCTGACCCCAGACTTGTGTGCCTGGTCCACAGCAGTCAGGATCTGAAAGGCAATCCATCGCTTCTCAATGTTGTTCAGGAAGGGACGGGTGCTGATCCTGTCATAAAGGTTGTCTCTGACATATTGTCTGAACAGCATGGCTGCCTTCTCGTTGAGGGTGAACTTTTGGAAAGGGAGACAGTTTTGGGAAGAGCACAGCCGGATCTTCAGCTCTTCCAGCTCCTGTTTATAGTTGGTGAGGGGCAGAGATGGGTCCTGTATGGCAAAGACCTTCACCACCACTAGGCCTTCCCGGTGCTTGGCTCGGGCAACCTTAAAGAACCGCGTACTGCCCAGGCTCTTGTCATATTCAAAGTCATGAATGTCCGAGAAATAGCTGTCCACAGAGAGGATCTGGGAAGGGGCTATCCCCGCGAGCTGGTTCCCCATGACTTGCACCCTGCCTGGGCTCAAAGGGTATGCGACTCAGAAACCAGGAAACCGGCTATGTAGTCATCGGCATGGGCACTTCATATGTACGCGTAAGCAGCGCCTAAAGCATTCGCGTGAAAACGCATAAATGTATGTATAAATGTAAGCATGTATGTAATGTATGTTATGTATGCGGCTCTTCAGACAGCAGATCTTCTCTTCCTGTTTGGGAGGCCGTCCTACTGTCAGCGTGCGCGTTCACGATTAGGCGAACGCTGTGCAAGGCAGAGAAGCACTGGCTCTCGGGAGCGTGCTGACTGTGCACGAGCAGAGGGGAAGCCGCTAAGTTACAAAACAAAGCGGGGCCGGGGCGCGCTCGGCTAGTCGGCTACAGGGCGGAGTTACAGAGACAGGAGTGGAAGTGGAGGAATGATCATGTCACAACAGAACAACGTCGGTTTTCTTAGTTGATGTATGAAGTATGCTGTATAACTATATATATAATGTACTATATATACAATATATACTGTAGTATATATATATATGATATATATATACTGTACTATGGTGCTTGTCGACCAAGAGGCAATGCGTGAGGATTGTATGACATGTAGACCTAACACAGCCAGATGTATATTTGACTTTGATGGCGCACCGCAGTCTTTCCAAAGCTTGTAATTATGTGTCTTACAATTATATATGACATTTAAAGGCATTTCACCTGCTTTAGATCAGCTAGTGAGCGTACTTAGGCATTGTGCCTGTAAAATAAAGTACAGGCCATGGTATTACTCCTATAGCATTATTTCTCATGAACTATTCTTGTTATATCTTGTATAAGAGAAGAAAAAGTAACTTTTGAACACGCTAGGATAGGATAGCAAAGCGTTTCCGTCTCCCTTTTTTTCTTCTAATATTCAGGATATCCTTATTCTTTTCCCATGTATGTTTGAATTCACTCACTTTTGCTCGATGTCTGTTCCGCTTCCACAGTCAATGAGGGCCGCTTTTATTTTAGATTTGTTTTCTAAATGTGATGTATACAAGCGTGATGAGAGGCTAAAAGTAAATCCATGTAAGGGCAGTCAGGGTTTATTCGTTAAAGAAGTAGTTTGGTTTCAAATTCCTCACTACACTATTCAACGGAACGTTAGGATCCGTTATCTCAATAACGGGTCGTTTTTATTCCATACACAGGTATAGAGGAGTTGCGCAGCCCTTGGAACTGCAGACCCTCTGGCCATGTGCTGACAAAGCGATTTGAGGATAACCGTTTCCACGCTGCGCATGTTTATTTGAATTGGCCACACATTTCTTGTCTTTCTTAGTTATTTAAAAACAAAATTCTCGTGCTCACAAGTGTATGTGGAAAATAATAATATAATTGTATAATACTTCCCAGACGACTGCAGCAGCCCAAAGAAACACTCTTTTTCAGGTGTAGATATACCAGTATACAGATGATTGGGGCGCAAATACATACAGGGAAAAAATAATATGATAATAGTGCAATATGTACAGACAATAATCAGTGCTGTGTGTGATGTGATTCGCACTCACAAACAATCTAGATGCATCAGACCCTTCAGCGTGTAGTGGAAAAAATCCTTTTAATAATCTTTGTTAGGAATCTATAAAAAAGCAGACTGCAATGGTGCAGCATCTTTGGGCAAAACAGATGTAAGGAATTGAATTACACTCAAAGTCCGTATGGGCACAACATAAAGAGATGTGCATAAAAGCTCGTAACGCCAAAAGTCCGCGGTAGTTCAGCTTAAAGAGTCCGACTCGATCCTTCTCAACGCGTTTCTTTGGTTCGGCTTCCTCAGGAGAAATGGAGAATAATCGGTAATAACTTAACTAAGTTATTTACTTTGTTCCAATTTCAGCTATTTCTACTGTAAAGAAATGTGAATGAAATCTATATTTTCTCTTCACCTAAAAAGCCCTTCTCTGTGTATTACACCTCAACAGACCTCTTACAGCTACTCCCAGGGCCTTTTAAATTAGAAGACCCTCAAACAAATGCTCCTTCTGTGACATCAGAAGTTGGCAGGCAGAGCAGTGCAGAGGGGACAAGCTTAGAGGTTTTTAAGAAACTACAGAAAAACGGTACATTATTTTAAAACAGGAATTAAGTATTAAGTTTTGATGGCGCAGCACCTTCAAATAAGGGCTTGATATTTTTTTAATGAATAGCTTAATAAAGGTTGGAGAAGGGAATGGTGATTTGTTCAAACAATGGTCTTTCAAGAATGAAAAGAGTTACTTTGGAATTAAAGGGGTCTGAAACGATTTCTAATATCTTCTCTTTGCCTGTTTGTACAGTGATTAGGAAGACACGTCAAAATGAAACATTGCATGACTTGGCTGGTTGTGTTCAGTGAGTGTAATTGATAATTATTTTATTAGCTTGGGTTTCATGTCAAAGGGGATTTTATGAACAGTGAGAACTGTTTGATATCCTGCGGCAATAGACATTGTTTTAATGAGTATGCATCTTTTATCATAACAAAATTTTTGTGTGGTAATGTAATAACATTCAATAAAGTACTTTTACATTAACTGACCAAAATATAGTGCTGCATGGTCTGAAGGATAAAGAGATCCATAACCAGATATTTATGAAACTGGCTGATTGGCTGGCTGATATCTGCAATGGTGCGTCGTTAGGCCTTTGGATTTGAGCTGTCTTGTCCAAAGAGGTTCTGTGTATCCCACATTGGATGGCCCAAAAAGACTGGTAACTAGAATGCATTTTCATCCTTTTTGCCAGACTTCAGAGTTCCAGCACAGACAAGGTGATCAGATGAGACTTGACAGGTCTTATGACTGGCACCCCGAAGAGCCTCTAGGGACCAGGCTGCTAGGGGTAACACCTTCTGGTGTAGAGGGAGAGGAGAGAGGTTCCTGTTTACCAAGTCTTCTACAAGACGCTAGGCATTCAGTAGGAGGAAGGTTAACTGTGTTCAGAGACGTCTCGGCTACCCTTACCCGAAACGTGTGGATAAACAGTATTGCGTCAAGGGGATATTGTCTCGAACTCAGAGAGAACTCTCCCATCTTACCACAGAACCACAACAAAATTTTGCTGCAGATGATTGGTTCCTTTTGATCAAATCCCAGGAAAGACAGGTTTTGTATTGTCTGGTTTTTGCAATTCCAAAGGCCTCAGGAGGTTTCTGTCTTATTGTGGACTTGAGATTTTTACAATCTCAGCTGCGGCAGTCACATTTCCATATGGAGACTATCAAGTCTACCCCTGGGAGACTTTATGGCAACTATGGACTTAAAGGACACTTACCTTCATGTGCCGATTGCTCAGGCCTGCCAGAAGTAGCTTTGTATATCTGTCCTGCTGTCACAGGATGATCCGTCTCTATCACTAGATCATCACGTCTGTCTGCCTCTGTGAGTACTAGTTTCTCTGGACTGGTGGTTAGAATCGAGCCACCTTGTCTCCAGCAAAGTTTCGTTGACACCCGCACCTCTAGTAATCATCACTATGGATGCCAGTAGCGGTGATTGGGGTGCTCTTTTTGCTGGGTAATTCAGGATGGCTGGAGGAGTGCTGTGAACCTGCATTAGTGAGCCCTACAATATTTACCACTAAAACAAATAGTATTGTCTCTAGAAGAGACAAAGAAGTATTTTATTTTCTGGTTATTATCCAGTTTCCCTTACTTTCTGGATGTAATACTTTTGGACAGGTGAAGTCAGTGGAGCATTTGCATTTAATGCAAATTAACAAAAGACTTTTTCCAAGAAGTTACTTTAGTTATGCCAGAGGCAACTCAGAGATTAGTTCTACCTTAATTATGTGGTATTTGTATGTCATCACACTGATTAAGAAAAGGGACATCATTGTTTCATAGTGTAAAGTTTCCAGAATATTACATAGAGGCTTTACTGTGGTGTTGAAGGACCGGGATGTGGTTTGGTACATAATAAAAATTAAGCTGATCATAAACTAAATAGCTAAGTGGTAATGCCAGTTTGTAGTTTATATACACATCAGAATTTCAGGGACATAATGGTACTTAGCATGCTACTTATTGATACAAAATATGAACATTTATTACATATTACAGATATTTAAAGTCTTTGACAGGATTATCCACCAACGTTCAAATGCAAACCCTTTGAGCTGAAGTAATGGATTCTCGAACGTTGTTGCCTATATGGTATGTAATTTTAAAGACATCATTGTGGCTAGGCATTTGTCAATATGGCGAAGGTTTTATTGCAATGTCCCAAGTGGCAATAAAGCACTGCATAAAAATGACTGTATATGTTCAGCATTGCAGGTGAGTTTACCCTTTAATTTTCAATTAAATATGATATACGTGGCTCACAAAGTGGTCCTAGGATGCCAATCATTTATCTTAGAGGTGGTGACATTGTTGAACCCCCTTCCCATGTTGAATCAACAACACTTTATCCTGTTCACTAGTTGTTTTAATATACACACAAGATTATACACTGAATGTTAAAAGGTGAGAACACCAAAAAAGAAGGGGATAATTCTACTAATGTGTAAGTGACGGATCAGCAGGCCCTGAAAGCAGAAAGAAAGGAAACATAGCAAAAAAGGTCCCAGCTTGCCGACAGCTGATCAATATTTAGGTCAGATTGCCATCATGCACAAAAAGTGATCAGATCCCCACCGAGATTGGATCAAACATAATGACACGTTTTGTCTCGTGTTGCTGAATATGACTCTTAGCAGCTCAGGGGTTTGCCTATAGCGGGGGTGAGCAGCTATGCTTCCCCAGGTGCACAAAGCAGAAGGCACAGGCATAGAGCTAGAGATGGACTGGCCTACTGGAATTCCAGGAGATTTCCTGGTAGGCTGGCCCCAGGGGAATGGGTGCTGAACCGGAGACCTCAGGGAGAAGCCCAGGTATGCATATGTGTGTGTATGGGCAGGCGTGTGTAAGGGGAGTGAAATTTTATTCTGCCCGGGCGACAGTAACTCTAGTTAGCCCACTGGCCTCGAGTGCCATGTTTGTAGAAACACCGGAGGAGGCAAAAGTGAAATGTTAAAAGAGCTTAACTAGCTGAAGCCTCCACCTAGCTTGCTTGGTACATAACCGTTTAGTTGGAAGGCTCCCCCGCTACCTGAGCAGCACGCTCACTCTTACTCCCCACATGACCTACAATCTCAGATCTAGCACCAGCCTCTTACTAGGTGTCCCAGGTTTTAAAGAGGAAGCAGGCGGAGGTGCATTCTCCTTCAGAGCTCCCCATATATGGAATAGCTTCAAAGATTCCATCAGGTCGTCAAATAGCCTAAAATCCCTGAAAATATTTGTCTCCCAACATCTAAAAACAGAATGTACCTGTTAGAAGATTACTAATTCATATTTATTCTGTTCATGTCCATTATTGTTTTTTTTTTTCTATTTTTTACCTTTATTTGATCTGTTTACTATGTATGTAAAACCGTTTCTGAACTTGGCTCCCCAGAAAAACGAAAAGTATTCTTCTTGGTAAAACACTTTCTAAATGAAATAAATACATTTTGACAATCTATACATAATATCACTGTTTTGATCCTAAAGGGAATAGATTGATTCATTCTAGCACATGTTTAACCCAGGGGGACTACTTAGTATAGTTTTAAATAAAAATGATAGTGGGCTTCGCTAAAGAATAAGTGTGTGTGGGGGGGGTGACAGTGTACAAGTTAAACTGTGTACAGTATTAGACTGTGTGTTTCACCATATAGTGTGTGTGAGTAGAGTGTCAATGCATGGTGCTACAATAAGTATGTATGTTACTGTACAATTGTGGAGCTAAATTATACTAATGATGTGGGTTGATTAATTGATAGCTATGCAGCAAACTGCTGGTGTAATATAGTTTTTGACCACTAGATGGTACTACAAGTATCTTGATTTTAGAAATAACTGATCCAGGAAGACATAGGTGTGGGTCAAATGAGTAGAACCTTCCAATCCAAACATTAATGGCATAGCTGAGCAACATGAGGATATATAGCAGAACATCATCTACAACAACCTCATGATGAGCACTATTTACAAAGAGTAATTCCAATGTTTTAAGTTTGAATTGTAGATTTATTACCTTAGCAACTAATGGAACAGTTAAAAATAAAAATATTCCGTAGGTTGCTAGTTCTAAGACCACTTCTATATGTTTGTAATTGCATGTACATAATACATTCATCAGTCTCTAAATCACAACTTCTGTATACGTTTATATTTCTAGTTGAACAGATATCCAGTCATTTATTTCCCACCAGTGCAATGTATTGTACAGTGCTTTCTGCCACTACATATAATTTATTTTGCATATCTAAGGTACAATTCTGTAAACGCTAGTAAATAGGACTTTCTGCAAAGCCTGGCCCTATCTATTTCAATATTCCACAGTTATGCTTGACTCCCCTTTGTCCAGTGCTGCGGGATCTGCTGCCACTATAGAAATAGCACAAGTGGATTTGGAAGATTCTGCAAAGGAAACAAGAATTACATTTGTAGGCAAGCATCTTATCTCTAGTTCAAAGACATAGTCAAAATCTTAAGTACCTTAGAGTATCAACAGGAAGCATATACAGCCAGTGATCTCTCCTGACCCAGCCAACTATGGTGGCAAGTCCAGGGGGTTCCCCTTGGACGATCAGGAGTGAGAAGTGAGATTGTTTATCCCCAACCATCCTTTTTACGTGTAATAAGACGTCATATTCTGCGGCGCCTTTTAGTGTATTTGTAATGCCATTGCCGACTGCGGTGGAGGAAGCTAAGGGGGGTCACCCTAGGTCAGGGCTTGAGCAACCACATAGGTAAATACATCACTGTATACATCCTCTATTAAAGTAAATGAAGGTGATCGGTATAACCTGGAGGAAGCGATATATTTATATATATATATATACACACACACACTAACTGGCCAATTTATTAGGTACACCTTGCTAGTACCGGGTTGGACCCCATTTTGCCTTCAGAACTGCCTTCATTCTTCGTGGCATACTTTCTACAAGGTGCTGGAAACATTCCTCAGAGATTTTGCTCCATATGGACATGATGACATCTCACAGTTGCTCCACATCTGTGACGCATATCTCCCGTTCCACCACATCACAAAGGTGCTCTATTGGATTGAGATCTGGTGACTGTGGAGGCCATTGGAGTACAGTGAACTCATTGTCATGTTCAAGAAACCAGTTTGAGATGATGTGAGCTTTGTGACATGGTGCATTATCCTGCCGGAAGTAGCTATCAGAAGATGGGTGTACTGTGGTAATAAAGGGATAGACACGGTCTGCAACAATACTCAGATAGGCTATCGCATTTAAACAATGCTCAATCGGTACTAAGGGACCCAAAGTGTGCCAAGAAAATGTCTTTGGTTCGATGTGTTGCGCATTCAGAGATGGTATTCTGCATACTTTGGTTGTAACGAGTGGTTATTTGAGTTACTGTTGCCTTTCTGTCATCTCAAACCAGCCTGCCCATTCTCCTCTGACATCAAGACATTTTCATCCACACAACTGCTGCTCACTGGATATTTTCTCTTTTTCGGACCATTCTCTGTAAATCCTAGAGATGGTTGCGTGTGAAAATCCCAGCAGTTTCTGAAACACTCCGACCAGCCCATTTGCATGCCATGTTCAAAGTCACTTAAATATGCCTTTTCTTCCCCATTCTGATGCTCGGTTTGAACTTCAGCAAGTTGTCTTGACAAAGTATAGGGGAAAGTATATTTAGAGGAAACTATTAGACAAAACAAGTTTGAAATGCTCACCGAGAATTGCTTCACAGGCTGTCCTGCATTGCATCTCCATCTTTGAGCTTCTCAAGTTTTACTTCTGTTGTTCCATCAACATATCAGTCTGATCCTGCCCCAAGGGCAGTCCAGAACAGAGAGCTTAGTTTCGGACTTCATGTGGCTCATCAGTGGGGCCCAGTTCGTTTCCCTCTAATCAAAAGTGAGCAAGGAGGTCCACGTGTGGGCTCACCTTTTCCCTTGGGGTGGCCCCAAAGAGATCCATCAAGGGTGGAATACCTCCTTGTGCTCTTGTGCCTAGAAGGATACCAACTCCATCTCACTGAAGAGGCACATGAAGGCCAAAATGTACTTCAGGGGAAATTTGCCTCACATTCCATTTCAGGGTTGCACTTGAGACAGGATCAGACTGATATGTTGATGGAGATTTTTCCTCTGTAATAGCACAAGAGAGCTAAAACTTGAGATGTTTGCGAGTGGGGATGCACTGTAGGGTGGGCTATGAAGTGGCTACCCATTATTGGTGAGCATCTCAAATTTTTTTTTGAAAGCAGTTCAAAAATATTAGGACACAAGGTCATAGTCTGAAATTTAAACATGCATGGTATGGATAATAATAATTCTCAATATCTTTTAAATTCTATGAGTGGTTGCCATAGTGAATGCAATACTTACTGCACATTACAGATTAAAAAGAGAATCTCCTTCAAGGCTGGTGTGTTACATTAGGATTGTGTGAAACTTTAATTGATCTCCTGTAGATTTAATCTATTACTGTTTCAAGCTCATTTCCAGTTGTGCTAACACAAGGACAAGCAGAGATACACATAAATAGTTAGAAATCACTAGCCCACAATATTATCGACTTGACGATGTCCAAGTCATGTATTATTGTATTATCTTACTAGCAGGTAAACCCCATATATGTGGCTTTGTGAGAGAATATGTAACCTAATGTGAGATTATTACAAGATATGTGAAGCAGACATCATAATTAACATACTTACTGACTGAAAGAGAAGGTTGCTTTTCAAGTGAATGTCTACTCTGTGGTCAATTAATTCAAACAATCATACCAAAACCCACAACTATGGCGATGTATACTTCATCCCTCTATTAACACTAATCAGGTAAAGACCTTTTGTCCAAAATGTAGATCTTTAGTTAAAAAAAACTGTTTTCAGCCCACACTTTACCATCAGAGTTGGAGAAGGACCTATGACAATAAACTTGAAGAAAGATTGGATGAGGGCATCTCAAGGTCTTGGACACACACACAAAATAATTTTCTTTGAAGAAAAGTGAAATGACACTTGGGTTGAGTTCTGTGTTAAGGATCAAAAGGCTGAGACATAAAAAGCCTGTCCTTTGTCCTATTATCACTGTGTGTCTGTTTTATGTTAGCTAACACATTGTTTCTTACCTTCTTATCACAGATATTCAGTTTGTCTGGAAGTTCGGACATTTTATGGAATGGGATGTTCAACAAGCTCATGTAGGTGTGATGGTTAGGTGTCCAGCCCTCCTGAATCTTACTGGCTCACAGGCCAACAAGTCCCCAACTCTATGTGTGGGGCAAACTTCAACAGGCACAAAAACAATGTATCCAGTATTCATATCGGTGAATCGTTATACACCTAATTGATTGTTCCTGAGCAGAGGATACAGGAGATTAACCCTCCAGCAGTTGATTTATATCTTATATCAATCGACCTGGTAATTGAAAGTAAAAGGTGGAGCCACTATATCCCTGCACATGTATTAATTTTATAGCCATTCTTTTAGAGCAATTAAACAGTCAAATCAAAAGACTATTATACATAAATATACATTTTAATGTTTTTAATATTGATGAGTGTCAGATATGGACAATAGATATATTGTTTTTGTGTCTGTTGAAGTTTGCCCCATATGTTGGCCAAGGGCAGAGTGCTTGTCCCTCTGTACTATTTACATCACAGAGGTTGGATTGGGAGGTACTGTCGACCACTGCTTCCTTTAGAAGGATGACAAGAGATCATGTGCTTGATACCCCTGAGGAAGCCGGCTCAGCTTTCCGCCACTACAGCTCATTAGAATAGGTTCTTTGAATCACTAGGTCAACTAGGTGGATGATTAGATGCAGGACAGGGAGCGGTTTACGGTAGCTGGCTAACAGCTTTCCAAATTAGGTTTCCTCTTTTTAACTATTTAGTGTAAATGCTGAATACTTCATATATATTTCATTTTTATGGTTTTATTTTAGAAATGTTTATTAAAGGTTGAGTCTTACCTACTTAGGATCCCTATTCTTTTTTTGTGTTTGATTTATGGGAGGGGTAGTCCCTCATTATTAGGGAATAGGATACAAAAGGTCTTTTTATTTTTGTTTTCTGCATTTCAAACCGTTAACATTTGGATCATGATTGTTTATTATAGTTTGGAGAATATACAATGTACTTTTTAAAGTAAGCAGAGTTTACTACATCTATTTCAGTGGGACAGATGGTGGCAAGGTATCCGTGTATGCCTACAGCTAGATCAAATGAGAGATCTTGTGCAAAGGTACTTCCAGGGAGAGAAGCCCATATTTTTAGTAATTATCAACAGCTGGCTCTTAGAAGGTGATATACAATCTGTGCTCATCAAAGCTACAGAAACACAAAACCACAGTTGGGCTTAGCAGGATGCAAAGGGATACCTACAGGACAAATGACGAGTTCAGAGACCAATAACAGTAGGGCCCCATGTTGACCTCAAACAAATAATGCAATCTGTTATTGGTAACCTTCATTTTTTTTCCTCCATGTCCTTCCGTCCCTTGGACATGTACAAGAAACAGTTGTAGGCCACCATTGGTGTTTGGGTAGTCATTTGGCCCCTTTACCCTAAGGAATGGTGGTAAAAGCATGAATCACAGGACGAGAGAGAGACTCAAAATGAGTTCTAGTCAGACCAGAACCCATTCAGAGCAACAATGTTTTAGTGTCGATTTGTTTCCAAAATTTGCAAACTAGGCTACTGATGACGCCAACAGGTCTAAGCGGGATTCAAACCCTCGCACCTGGTGCATGCACACAGGAAGGAGCTACTTAAAACGTACGCAAAAGCTAACAACACTCATTTATACCGTATTCAAACAAAAGAAGCCATATTGACATCTTTTAAGCCTAAAAAGGTCATGGCCCTTTAAATCCCATAGTTATTCAGTAATCTCTATAATGATTTCAGTGATTAGACCATAGATACAAACTAGCCCCGGATTTCATAAGGCTTTACTATCCATTTATTCCCACATCGTTGGTATTATATAATTTTTTTCCCTCTCATTTCTATCAGTTAGAAATGTACAGTCCGCAGAGAACTATCCAGCTGCGCTTCTGTAACAGACAATTGTCGGCATCATAATCACGAGCATAAAGGCTGCGGTCACTTCCCAGGACAAACCAGCGTCTGCTTCTCCACAAACGGCAATTTACAAGAATCAGACTTTATCCGCTACTAATTAAGCGGCGACAACTCCTGCGCATGCGCGCTGAACTCGCTCAACAGCCCTGTTTCTGCACACGCGCAGTCATTTATCAAGCCGGCCTCCCGTTCGCGCATGCGCAATTGATTCACGGGAACGCTTTCTGAACAGGAAGGGGAGACAGATTAAAGAGCCAGATGCGGCTCGAAAGCCGTGGAGTGAGTATCACGGGGTTTAAATTGCCTGTGTTGGGGAGCATGTGCCTGATTGAAGATGTGTTACTGATAGTGTGCGTTTTTATTGTAGCTGTGTGGGTTACATAAACATCACGTAGTATATAAAAGCGTATGGTGTATTTGGAGTGAGCTGTGGACTGGGGAGCGTAGTCTGTCTAAGCAGTTTAAAGGATCTGGGTTCCCAATGTGGATTAAGGCTGGGGATGTGCAACCTGTTTGAAGAACTACGGGTCTGCTCTATACCGGATCGTTGCTTTGCTTTGCTTTGTTGTCCGCGATCGTTCATCTGGCTGTTACCAAACATTCCCGGTACCAAGCAGCAAACTACCGGCTGTCTGCCGGTGACTGGAGTCAAGCTATCAGACACTTTCAAATCAGTGGTCATGCCATCAGACGCTTTTTCTTTAGATTAGCAAAAGGTGCATTAGACCTGGAAATGTGATTATAATCATATAATGTTACAATATTTAGTGGATTTATATCTCCCTGCAAAATTAGATACGTTTATCTCCCTGCAAAATTAGATACGTTTATTAAACAATTTAAAGGTAAATATCGCTTTTATTACATTTCTGCATATATGACAAAATTCCACCGTTGGACCAACACATTTACACTGCACATATCTCACACACACACACCCCTATATAATATGTTACAATATGGTGCATTTTTACTGTGGAAATTTAAAGATATAGCACCCCAAATAGCAGTGCAGTACTTGATAAATGTCATATTTCAACATTCTACGTGGGGTTAAAAAAAATTCCCCCATTGGACCAATACAGTTACACTGCACATATCTCAAACACAACCCCCTCTATTATTTCTGAGAATATGGTGCATTTTTACAGTGGAAATTTAAAGCTATAGTGCCCCAAATATCATCCCGGTAGACAGCAACTGCCATTTTTCAACATTCTACAGGGGGTTGAAAAAAATTCCCCCATTGGACCAATACAGTTACACTGCAGATATCTCAAACACATGCCCCTCTATTGTTTCTGAGAATATAGTGCATTTTTACTGTGGAAATTTAAAGATACAGTGCCCCAAATATCAGCCCAATAAATAGCAAATGGGATTTTTCAACATTCTACATGGGGTTAAAAAAAATTCCCCCATTGGACCAATACAGTTACACTGCAAATATCTCAAACAAACCATCCTCTATTATTTCTGAGAATATAGTGCATTTTTACAGTGGAAATTTAAAGCTATGGCGCCCCAAATATCAGCCCAGTGGACAGCTAATGGGATTTTTCAACATTCTACATGGGGTTAAAACAAATTCCCCCATTGGACCAATACAGTTACACTGCAGATATCTCAAACACATGCCCCTCTATTGTTTCTCAGAATATGGTGCATTTTTACTGTGGAAATTTAAAGCTATAGCGCCCCAAATATTAGCCCAATACATAGCAAATAGGATTTTTCTAAAATCGACAGAGGGTTAAAAAAAAATCCTCCATTGGACCAATACAGTTACACTGCAGATATCTAAGGGGTAGTAGAACTATTATTAAACACTCATCTACAGACACCAGACAAGCCAGAAGGCTTGTTTTTCCCTCAGAAAGCTCATGGTGCTTTCACAACCACAAGGGATTCTGGGTAGGCGCATGCAAATAAAGTTAACAATTATCACCTTTGCCTCTATATCCACTTTATACATGGATCCCTTGAAAGTAATTGCCCGCTGTACAAGACAGCCTTTATACAAAACTCGGGAAGAGGTACAATAGCCAGATCACCACTCATGGACAGCTGTTTCGTCCTTCATGGGACTCATCAGCATGAGGTTGTGATACTGGCTTAATAGTTGAGGCTTGGGGTAGCTAAGAAATACCATTACATAAGTTATGGTGGGTAAAAGGTGATGGAAACCCTTCCACTTAAATTTAAGGGGTAGTAGAAGTATTATTAAACACTCATCTACAGACACCAAGTCCCATGAAGGACGAAACAGCTGTCCATGAGTGGTGACCCAGAATCCCTTGTGGTTGTGAAAGCACCATGAGCTTTCTGAGGGAAAAACAAGCCTTCTGGCTTGTCTGGTGTCTGTAGATGAGTGTTTAATAATACTTCTACTACCCCTTAAATTTAAGTGGAAGGGTTTCCATCACCTTTTACCCACCATAACTTATGTAATGGTATTTCTTAGCTACCCCAAGCCTCAACTATTAAGCCAGTATCACAACCTCATGCTGATGAGTCCCATGAAGGACGAAACAGCTGTCCATGAGTGGTGATCTGGCTATTGTACCTCTTCCCGAGTTTTGTATAAAGGCTGTCTTGTACAGCGGGCAATTACTTTCAAGGGATCCATGTATAAAGTGGATATAGAGCCAAAGGTGATAATTGTTAACCTTATTTGCATGCGTCTACCCAGAATCCCTTGTGGTTGTGAAAGCACCATGAGCTTTCTGAGGGAAAAACAAGCCTTCTGGCTTGTCTGGTGTCTGTAGATGAGTGTTTAATAATACTTCTACTACCCCTTAAATTTAAGTGGAAGGGTTTCCATCACCTTTTACCCACCATAACTTATGTAATGGTACTGAAGATATCTCAAACACATGCCCCTCTATTATTTCTGAGAATATGGTGCATTTTTACTGTGGAAATTTAAAGCTATAGCGCCCCAAATATCAGCCCAGTAGACAGCAACTGCCATTTTTCAACATTCTACAGGGGGTTAAAAAAAAATTCCCCATTGGACCAATACATTTACATTGCAGATGTCACAAACACATGCCCCGCTATTATTTCTGAGAATATGG
Organism: Spea bombifrons; assembly: GCF_027358695.1. Classification (NCBI taxonomy): domain Eukaryota; kingdom Metazoa; phylum Chordata; class Amphibia; order Anura; family Pelobatidae; genus Spea; species Spea bombifrons. Next base: position 30,360,003 of record NC_071091.1, read on the forward strand.
TGCATTTTTACTGTGGAAATTTAGAGCTATAGTGCCCCAAATATCAGCCCAGTAGACAGCAACTGCCATTTTTCAACATTCTACAGGGGGTTGAAAAAAATTCCCCCATTGGACCAATACAGTTACACTGCAGATATCTCAAACAAGTGCCCCTCTATTATTTCTGAGAATATGGTGCATTTTTACTGTGGAAATTTAAAGCTATAGCGCCCCAAATATCATCCCAGTGGACAGCAACTGGCATTTTTCAGCATTCTACAGAGGGTTAAAAAAAATTCCCCCATTGGACCAATACAGTTACACTGCAGATATCTCAAACACATGCCCCTATATTATTTCTGAGAATATGGTGCATTTTTACTGTGGAAATTTAAAGCTATAGCGCCCCAAATATCAGCCCAGTAGACAACAACTGCCATTTTTCAACATTCCGCAGGGGGTTAAAAAAAATTCCCCATTGGACCAATACAGTTACACTGCAGATATCTCAAACACATGCCCCTCTATTATTTCTGAGAATATGGTGCATTTTTACTGTGGAAATTTAAAGCTATAGCGCCCCAAATATTAGCCCAATACATAGCAAATGGGATTTTTCAGAAATCTACAGGGGTTGAAAAAAATTCCCCCATTGGACCAATACAGTTACACTGCAGATTTCTCAAAGACATGCCCCTTTCTTATTTCTGAAAATATGGTGCATTTTTACTGTGGAAATTTAAAGCTATAGTGTCCCAAATATCATCCCAGTAGACAGCAACTGGCATTTTTCAGCATTCTACAGAGGGTTAAAAAAAATTCCCCCAATTGGACCAATACAGTTACACTGCAGATATCTCAAAGACATGCCCCTCTATTATTTCTGAGGATATGGTGCATTTTTACTGTGGAAATTTAAAGCTATAGCGCCCCAAATATCAGCCCAGTTGACATCAACTGCCATTTTTCAGCATTCTACAGAGGGTTAAAAAAATTCCCCCATTGGACCAATACAGTTACACTGCAGATATCTCAAACACATGCCCCTCTATTATTTCTGAGAATATGGTGCATTTTTACAGTGGAAATTTAAAGCTATAGCGCCCCAAATATTAGCCCAATACATAGCAAATGGGATTTTTCAGAAATCTACAGGGGTTAAAAAAAATTCCCCCTTTGGACCAATACAGTTACACTGCAGATTTCTCAAAGACATGCCCCTTTCTTATTTCTGAAAATATGGTGCATTTTTACTGTGGAAATTTGAAGCTATAGTGTCCCAAATATCATCCCAGTAGACAGCAACTGGCATTTTTCAGCATTCTACAGAGGGTTAAAAAAAATTCCCCCATTGGACCAATACAGTTACACTGCAGATATCTCAAAGACATGCCCCTCTATTATTTCTGAGGATATGGTGCATTTTTACTGTGGAAATTTAAAGCTATAGCGTCCCAAATATTAGCCCAATACATAGCAAATGGGATTTTTTTAAAATCTACAGGGGTTAAAAAAAATTCCCCCATTGGACCAATACAGTTACACTGAAGATATCTCAAACACATGCCCCTCTATTATTTCTGAGGATATAGTGCATTTTTACTCTGGAAATTTAAAGCTATAGCGCCCCAAATATTAGCCCAATACATAGCAAATAGGATTTTTTTTAAATCTACAGGGGTTAAAAAAAATTCCTCCATTGGACCTATGCAGTTACAGTGCAAATATCTCAAACACACCATCCTCTATTATTTCTGAGAATATGGTGCATTTTTACTGTGGAAATTTAAAGCTATAGTGCCCCAAATATCATCCCAGTAGACAGCAACTGGCATTTTTCAGCATTCTACAGAGGGTTAAAAAAAATTCCCCCATTGGACCAATACAGTTACACTGCAGATATCTCAAACACATTCCCCTCTATTATTTCTGAAAATATGGTGCATTTTTGCAGTGGAAATTTAAAGCTATAGCGCCCCAAATATTAGCCCAACACATAGCAAATGAGATTTTTCAGAAATCTACAGGGGTTAAAAAAGATTCCCCCATTGGACCAATACAGTTACACTATAGATATCTCAAGCAAGTGCCCCTCTATTATTTCTGAGAATATGGTGCATTTTTACTGTGGAAATTTAAAGCTATAGCGCCCCACGTATTAGCCCAATACATAGCAAATGGGATTTTTCAAAAATCTACAGGGCTTAAAAAAAATTCCCCCATTGGACCAATATATTTACACTGCACATATCTCAAGCACACCCCCTTCTAGTATTTCTGAGAATATGGTGCATTTTTACTGTGGAAATTTAAAGCTATAGCGCCCCAAATATCATCCCAGTAGACAGCAACTGGCATTTTTCAGCATTCTACAGAGGGTTAAAAAAAATTCCCCCATTGGACCAATACAGTTACACTGCAGATATCTCAAAGACATGCCCCTCTATTATTTCTGAGGATATGGTGCATTTTTACTGTGGAAATTTAAAGCTATAGCGCCCCAAATATCATCCCAGTGGACAGCAACTGGCATTTTTCAGCATTCTACAGAGGGTTAAAAAAAATTCCCCCATTGGACCAATACAGTTACACTGAAGATATCTCAAACACATGCCCCTCTATTATTTCTGAGGATATAGTGCATTTTTACTGTGGAAATTTAAAGCTATAGCGCCCCAAATATTAGCCCAATACATAGCAAATGGGATTTTTTTAAAATCTACAGGGGTTAAAAAAAAATTCCTCCATTGGACCTATGCAGTTACAGTGCAAATATCTCAAACACACCATCCTCTATTATTTCTGAGAATATGGTGCATTTTTACTGTGGAAATTTAAAGCTATAGTGCCCCAAATTTCATCCCAGTAGACAGCAGCTGGCATTTTTCAGCATTCTACAGAGGGTTAAAAAAAATTCCCCCATTGGACCAATACAGTTACACTGCAGATATCTCAAACACATTCCCCTCTATTATTTCTGAAAATATGGTGCATTTTTGCTGTGGAAATTTAAAGCTATAGCGCCCCAAATATTAGCCCAATACATAGCAAATGAGATTTTTCAGAAATCTACAGGGGTTAAAAACGATTCCCCCATTGGACCAATACAGTTACACTATAGATATCTCAAGCAAGTGCCCCTCTATTATTTCTGAGAATATGGTGCATTTTTACTGTGGAAATTTAAAGCTATAGCGCCCCACGTATTAGCCCAATACATAGCAAATGGGATTTTTAAAAAATCTACAGGGCTTAAAAAAAATTCCCCCATTGGACCAATATATTTACACTGCACATATCTCAAGCACACCCCCTTCTATTATTTCTGAGAATATGGTGCATTTTTACTGTGGAAATTTAAAGCTATAGCGCCCCAAATATCATCCCATTAGACAGCAACCGTCATTTTTCAACATTCTACATGGGGTTGAAAAAAATTCCCCCATTGGACCAATACAGTTACACTGCAGATTTCTCAAAGACATGCCCCTTTATTATTTCTGAGAATATGGTGCATTTTTACTGTGTAAATTTAAAGCTATAGCGCCCCAAATATCATCCCAGTGGACAGCAACTGGCATTTTTCAGCATTCTACAGAGGGTTAAAAAAAATTCCCCCATTGGACCAATACAGTTACACTGCAGATATCTCAAACACATGCCCCTATATTATTTCTGAGAATATGGTGCATTTTTACTGTGGAAATTTAAAGCTATAGCGCCCCAAATATCAGCCCAGTAGACAACAACTGCCATTTTTCAACATTCCGCAGGGGGTTAAAAAAAATTCCCCATTGGACCAATACAGTTACACTGCAGATATCTCAAACACATGCCCCTCTATTATTTCTGAGAATATGGTGCATTTTTACTGTGGAAATTTAAAGCTATAGCGCCCAAAATATTAGCCCAATACATAGCAAATGGGATTTTTCAGACATCTACAGGGGTTGAAAAAAATTCCCCCATTGGACCAATACAGTTACACTGCAGATTTCTCAAAGACATGCCCCTTTCTTATTTCTGAAAATATGGTGCATTTTTACTGTGGAAATTTAAAGCTATAGTGTCCCAAATATCATCCCAGTAGACAGCAACTGGCATTTTTCAGCATTCTACAGAGGATTAAAAAAAATTCCCCCATTGGACTAATACAGTTACACTGCAGATATCTCAAAGACATGCCCCTCTATTATTTCTGAGGATATGGTGCATTTTTACTGTGGAAATTTAAAGCTATAGCGTCCCAAATATTAGCCCAATACATAGCAAATGGGATTTTTTAAAAATCTACAGGGGTTAAAAAAAATTCCCCCATTGGACCAATACAGTTACACTGAAGATATCTCAAACACATGCCCCTCTATTATTTCTGAGGATATAGTGCATTTTTACTGTGGAAATTTAAAGCTATAGCGCCCCAAATATTAGCCCAATACATAGCAAATGGGATTTTTTTAAAATCTACAGGGGTTAAAAAAAAATTCCTCCATTGGACCTATGCAGTTACAGTGCAAATATATCAAACACACCATCCTCTATTATTTCTGAGAATATGGTGCATTTTTACTGTGGAAATTTAAAGCTATAGTGCCCCAAATATCATCCCAGTAGACAGCAACTGGCATTTTTCAGCATTCTACAGAGGGTTAAAAAAAATCCCCCCATTGGACCAATACAGTTACACTGCAGATATCTCAACAACATTCCCCTCTATTATTTCTGAAAATATGGTGCATTTTTGCTGTGGAAATTTAAAGCTATTGCGCCCCAAATATTAGCCCAATACATAGCAAATGAGATTTTTCAGAAATCTAAAGGGGTTAAAAAAGATTCCCCCATTGGACCAATACAGTTATACTATAGATATCTCAAGCAAGTGCCCCTCTATTATTTCTGAGAATATGGTGCATTTTTACTGTGGAAATTTAAAGCTATAGCGCCCCAAGTATTAGCCCAATACATAGCAAATGGGATTTTTCAAAAATCTACAGGGCTTAAAAAAAATTCCCCCATTGAACCAATATATTTACACTGCACATATCTCAAGCACACCCCCTTCTATTATTTCTGAGAATATGGTGCATTTTTACTGTGGAAATTTAAAGCTATAGCGCCCCAAATATCATCCCATTAAACAGCAACCGTCATTTTTCAACATTCTACATGGGGTTGAAAAAAATTCCCACATTGGACCAATACAGTTACACTGCAGATTTCTCAAAGACATGCCCCTTTATTATTTCTGAGAATATGGTGCATTTTTACTGTGGAAATTTAAAGCTATAGCGCCCCAAATATCAGCCCAGTTGACATCAACTGCCATTTTTCAGCATTCTACAGAGGGTTAAAAAAATTCCCCCATTGGACCAATACAGTTACACTGCAGATATCTCAAACACATGCCCCTCTATTATTTCTGAGAATATGGTGCATTTTTACTGTGGAAATTTAAAGCTATAGCGCCCCAAATATTAGCCCAATACATAGCAAATGGGATTTTTCAGAAATCTACAGGGGTTAAAAAAAATTCCCCCATTGGACCAATACAGTTACACTGCAGATTTCTCAAAGACATGCCCCTTTCTTATTTCTGAAAATATGGTGCATTTTTACTGTGGAAATTTGAAGCTATAGTGTCCCAAATATCATCCCAGTAGACAGCAACTGGCATTTTTCAGCGTTCTACAGAGGGTTAAAAAAAATTCCCCCATTGGACCAATACAGTTACACTGCAGATATCTCAAACACATGCCCCTCTATTATTTCTGAGGATATGGTGCATTTTTACTGTGGAAATTTAAAGCTATAGCGTCCCAAATATTAGCCCAATACATAGCAAATGGGATTTTTTAAAAATCTACAGGGGTTAAAAAAAATTCCCCCATTGGACCAATACAGTTACACTGAAGATATCTCAGACACATGCCCCTCTATTATTTCTGAGGATATAGTGCATTTTTACTGTGGAAATTTAAAGCTATAGCGCCCCAAATATTAGCCCAATACATAGCAAATAGGATTTTTTTTAAATCTACAGGGGTTAAAAAAAATTCCTCCATTGGACCTATGCAGTTACAGTGCAAATATCTCAAACACACCATCCTCTATTATTTCTGAGAATATGGTGCATTTTTACTGTGGAAATTTAAAGCTATAGTGCCCCAAATATCATCCCAGTAGACAGCAACTGGCATTTTTCAGCATTCTACAGAGGGTTAAAAAAAATTCCCCCATTGGACCAATACAGTTACACTGCAGATATCTCAAACACATTCCCCTCTATTATTTCTGAAAATATGGTGCATTTTTGCTGTGGAAATTTAAAGCTATAGCGCCCCAAATATTAGCCCAACACATAGCAAATGAGATTTTTCAGAAATCTACAGGGGTTAAAAAAGATTCCCCCATTGGACCAATACAGTTACACTATAGATATCTCAAGCAAGTGCCCCTCTATTATTTCTGAGAATATGGTGCATTTTTACTGTGGAAATTTAAAGCTATAGCGCCCCACGTATTAGCCCAATACATAGCAAATGGGATTTTTCAAAAATCTACAGGGCTTAAAAAAAATTCCCCCATTGGACCAATATATTTACACTGCACATATCTCAAGCACACCCCCTTCTAGTATTTCTGAGAATATGGTGCATTTTTACTGTGGAAATTTAAAGCTATAGCGCCCCAAATATCATCCCAGTAGACAGCAACTGGCATTTTTCAGCATTCTACAGAGGGTTAAAAAAAATTCCCCCATTGGACCAATACAGTTACAATGCAGATATCTCAAACACATTCCCCTCTATTATTTCTGAAAATATGGTGCATTTTTGCTGTGGAAATTTAAAGCTATAGCGCCCCAAATATTAGCCCAACACATAGCAAATGAGATTTTTCAGAAATCTACAGGGGTTAAAAAAGATTCCCCCATTGGACCAATACAGTTACACTATAGATATCTCAAGCAAGTGCCCCTCTATTATTTCTGAGAATATGGTGCATTTTTACTGTGGAAATTTAAAGCTATAGCGCCCCACGTATTAGCCCAATACATAGCAAATGGGATTTTTCAAAAATCTACAGGGCTTAAAAAAAATTCCCCCATTGGACCAATATATTTACACTGCACATATCTCAAGCACACCCCCTTCTAGTATTTCTGAGAATATGGTGCATTTTTACTGTGGAAATTTAAAGCTATAGCGCCCCAAATATCATCCCAGTAGACAGCAACTGGCATTTTTCAGCATTCTACAGAGGGTTAAAAAAAATTCCCCCATTGGACCAATACAGTTACACTGCAGATATCTCAAAGACATGCCCCTCTATTATTTCTGAGGATATGGTGCATTTTTACTGTGGAAATTTAAAGCTATAGCGTCCCAAATATTAGCCCAATACATAGCAAATGGGATTTTTTAAAAATCTACAGGGGTTAAAAAAAATTCCCCCATTGGACCAATACAGTTACACTGAAGATATCTCAAACACATGCCCCTCTATTATTTCTGAGGATATAGTGCATTTTTACTGTGGAAATTTAAAGCTATAGCGCCCCAAATATTAGCCCAATACATAGCAAATGGGATTTTTTTAAAATCTGCAGGGGTTAAAAAAAAATTCCTCCATTGGACCTATGCAGTTACAGTGCAAATATCTCAAACACACCATCCTCTATTATTTCTGAGAATATGGTGCATTTTTACTGTGGAAATTTAAAGCTATAGTGCCCCAAATTTCATCCCAATAGACAGCAACTGGCATTTTTCAGCATTCTACAGAGGGTTAAAAAAAATTCCCCCATTGGACCAATACAGTTACACTGCAGATATCTCAAACACATTCCCCTCTATTATTTCTGAAAATATGGTGCATTTTTGCTGTGGAAATTTAAAGCTATAGCGCCCCAAATATTAGCCCAATACATAGCAAATGAGATTTTTCAGAAATCTACAGGGGTTAAAAAAGATTCCCCCATTGGACCAATACAGTTATACTATACATATCTCAAGCAAGTGCCCCTCTATTATTTCTGAGAATATGGTGCATTTTTACTGTGGAAATTTAAAGCTATAGCGCCCCAAATATCAGCCCAGTTGACATCAACTGCCATTTTTCAACATTCCGCAGGGGGTTAAAAAAAATTCCCCATTGGACCAATACAGTTACACTGCAGATATCTCAAACACATGCCCCTCTATTATTTCTGAGAATATGGTGCATTTTTACTGTGGAAATTTAAAGCTATATCGCCCCAAATATTAGCCCAATACATAGCAAATGGGATTTTTCAGAAATCTACAGGGGTTAAAAAAAATTCCCCCATTGGACCAATACAGTTACACTGCAGATTTCTCAAAGACATGCCCCTTTCTTATTTCTGAAAATATGGTGCATTTTTACTGTGGAAATTTGAAGCTATAGTGTCCCAAATATCATCCCAGTAGACAGCAACTGGCATTTTTCAGCATTCTACAGAGGGTTAAAAAAAATTCCCCCATTGGACCAATACAGTTACACTGCAGATATCTCAAAGACATGCCCCTCTATTATTTCTGAGGATATGGTGCATTTTTACTGTGGAAATTTAAAGCTATAGCGTCCCAAATATTAGCCCAATACATAGCAAATGGGATTTTTTAAAAATCTACAGGGGTTAAAAAAAATTCCCCCATTGGACCAATACAGTTACACTGAAGATATCTCAAACACATGCCCCTCTATTATTTCTGAGGATATAGTGCATTTTTACTGTGGAAATTTAAAGCTATAGCGCCCCAAATATTAGCCCAATACATAGCAAATGGGATTTTTTTAAAATCTACAGGGGTTAAAAAAAAATTCCTCCATTGGACCTATGCAGTTACAGTGCAAATATCTCAAACACACCATCCTCTATTATTTCTGAGAATATGGTCCATTTTTACTGTGGAAATTTAAAGCTATAGTGCCCCAAATATCATCCCAGTAGACAGCAACTGGCATTTTTCAGCATTCTACAGAGGGTTAAAAAAATTTCCCCCATTGGACCAATACAGTTACACTGCAGATATCTCAAACACATTCCCCTCTATTATTTCTGAAAATATGGTGCATTTTTGCTGTGGAAATTTAAAGCTATAGCGCCCCAAATATTAGCCCAATACATAGCAAATGAGATTTTTCAGAAATCTACAGGGGTTAAAAAAGATTCCCCCATTGGACCAATACAGTTACACTATAGATATCTCAAGCAAGTGCCCCTCTATTATTTCTGAGAATATGGTGCATTTTTACTGTGGAAATTTAAAGCTATAGCGCCCCACGTATTAGCCCAATACATAGCAAATGGGATTTTTCAAAAATCTACAGGGCTTAAAAAAAATTCCCCCATTGGACCAATATATTTACACTGCACATATCTCAAGCACACCCCCTTCTATTATTTCTGAGAATATGGTGCATTTTTACTGTGGAAATGTAAAGCTATAGCGCCCCAAATATCATCCCATTAGACAGCAACCGTCATTTTTTAACATTCTACATGGGGTTGAAAAAAATTCCCCCATTGGACCAATACAGTTACACTGCAGATTTCTCAAAGACATGCCCCTTTATTATTTCTGAGAATATGGTGCATTTTTACTGTGGAAATTTAAAGCTATAGCGCCCCAAATATCATCCCAGTGGACAGCAACTGGCATTTTTCAGCATTCTACAGAGGGTTAAAAAAAATTCCCCCATTGGACCAATACAGTTACACTGCAGATATCTCAAACACATGCCCCTATATTATTTCTGAGAATATGGTGCATTTTTACTGTGGAAATTTAAAGCTATAGCGCCCCAAATATCAGCCCAGTAGACAACAACTGCCATTTTTCAACATTCCGCAGGGGGTTAAAAAAAATTCCCCATTGGACCAATACAGTTACACTGCAGATATCTCAAACACATGCCCCTCTATTATTTCTGAGAATATGGTGCATTTTTACTGTGGAAATTTAAAGCTATAGCGCCCCAAATATTAGCCCAATACATAGCAAATGGGATTTTTCAGAAATCTACAGGGGTTGAAAAAAATTCCCCCATTGGACCAATACAGTTACACTGCAGATTTCTCAAAGACATGCCCCTTTCTTATTTCTGAAAATATGGTGCATTTTTACTGTGGAAATTTAAAGCTATAGTGTCCCAAATATCATCCCAGTAGACAGCAACTGGCATTTTTCAGCATTCTACAGAGGGTTAAAAAAAATTCCCCCATTGGACCAATACAGTTACACTGCAGATATCTCAAAGACATGCCCCTCTATTATTTCTGAGGATATGGTGCATTTTTACTGTGGAAATTTAAAGCTATAGCGCCCCAAATATCAGCCCAGTTGACATCAACTGCCATTTTTCAGCATTCTACAGAGGGTTAAAAAAATTCCCCCATTGGACCAATACAGTTACACTGCAGATATCTCAAACACATGCCCCTCTATTATTTCTGAGAATATGGTGCATTTTTACTGTGGAAATTTAAAGCTATAGCGCCCCAAATATTAGCCCAATACATAGCAAATGGGATTTTTCAGAAATCTACAGGGGTTAAAAAAAATTCCCCCATTGGACCAATACAGTTACACTGCAGATTTCTCAAAGACATGCCCCTTTCTTATTTCTGAAAATATGGTGCATTTTTACTGTGGAAATTTGAAGCTATAGTGTCCCAAATATCATCCCAGTAGACAGCAACTGGCATTTTTCAGCATTCTACAGAGGGTTAAAAAAAATTCCCCCATTGGACCAATACAGTTACACTGCAGATATCTCAAAGACATGCCCCTCTATTATTTCTGAGGATATGGTGCATTTTTACTGTGGAAATTTAAAGCTATAGCGTCCCAAATATTAGCCCAATACATAGCAAATGGGATTTTTTTAAAATCTACAGGGGTTAAAAAAAATTCCCCCATTGGACCAATACAGTTACACTGAAGATATCTCAAACACATGCCCCTCTATTATTTCTGAGGATATAGTGCATTTTTACTCTGGAAATTTAAAGCTATAGCGCCCCAAATATTAGCCCAATACATAGCAAATAGGATTTTTTTTAAATCTACAGGGGTTAAAAAAAATTCCTCCATTGGACCTATGCAGTTACAGTGCAAATATCTCAAACACACCATCCTCTATTATTTCTGAGAATATGGTGCATTTTTACTGTGGAAATTTAAAGCTATAGTGCCCCAAATATCATCCCAGTAGACAGCAACTGGCATTTTTCAGCATTCTACAGAGGGTTAAAAAAAATTCCCCCATTGGACCAATACAGTTACACTGCAGATATCTCAAACACATTCCCCTCTATTATTTCTGAAAATATGGTGCATTTTTGCTGTGGAAATTTAAAGCTATAGCGCCCCAAATATTAGCCCAACACATAGCAAATGAGATTTTTCAGAAATCTACAGGGGTTAAAAAAGATTCCCCCATTGGACCAATACAGTTACACTATAGATATCTCAAGCAAGTGCCCCTCTATTATTTCTGAGAATATGGTGCATTTTTACTGTGGAAATTTAAAGCTATAGCGCCCCACGTATTAGCCCAATACATAGCAAATGGGATTTTTCAAAAATCTACAGGGCTTAAAAAAAATTCCCCCATTGGACCAATATATTTACACTGCACATATCTCAAGCACACCCCCTTCTAGTATTTCTGAGAATATGGTGCATTTTTACTGTGGAGATTTAAAGCTATAGCGCCCCAAATATCATCCCAGTAGACAGCAACTGGCATTTTTCAGCATTCTACAGAGGGTTAAAAAAAAATCCCCCATTGGACCAATACAGTTACACTGCAGATATCTCAAAGACATGCCCCTCTATTATTTCTGAGGATATGGTGCATTTTTACTGTGGAAATTTAAAGCTATAGCGCCCCAAATATCATCCCAGTGGACAGCAACTGGCATTTTTCAGCATTCTACAGAGGGTTAAAAAAAATTCCCCCATTGGACCAATACAGTTACACTGAAGATATCTCAAACACATGCCCCTCTATTATTTCTGAGGATATAGTGCATTTTTACTGTGGAAATTTAAAGCTATAGCGCCCCAAATATTAGCCCAATACATAGCAAATGGGATTTTTTTAAAATCTACAGGGGTTAAAAAAAAATTCCTCCATTGGACCTATGCAGTTACAGTGCAAATATCTCAAACACACCATCCTCTATTATTTCTGAGAATATGGTGCATTTTTACTGTGGAAATTTAAAGCTATAGTGCCCCAAATTTCATCCCAGTAGACAGCAACTGGCATTTTTCAGCATTCTACAGAGGGTTAAAAAAAATTCCCCCATTGGACCAATACAGTTACACTGCAGATATCTCAAACACATTCCCCTCTATTATTTCTGAAAATATGGTGCATTTTTGCTGTGGAAATTTAAAGCTATAGCGCCCCAAATATTAGCCCAATACATAGCAAATGAGATTTTTCAGAAATCTACAGGGGTTAAAAACGATTCCCCCATTGGACCAATACAGTTACACTATAGATATCTCAAGCAAGTGCCCCTCTATTATTTCTGAGAATATGGTGCATTTTTACTGTGGAAATTTAAAGCTATAGCGCCCCACGTATTAGCCCAATACATAGCAAATGGGATTTTTAAAAAATCTACAGGGCTTAAAAAAAATTCCCCCATTGGACCAATATATTTACACTGCACATATCTCAAGCACACCCCCTTCTATTATTTCTGAGAATATGGTGCATTTTTACTGTGGAAATTTAAAGCTATAGCGCCCCAAATATCATCCCATTAGACAGCAACCGTCATTTTTCAACATTCTACATGGGGTTGAAAAAAATTCCCCCATTGGACCAATACAGTTACACTGCAGATTTCTCAAAGACATGCCCCTCTATTATTTCTGAGAATATGGTGCATTTTTACTGTGTAAATTTAAAGCTATAGCCCCCCAAATATCATCCCAGTGGACAGCAACTGGCATTTTTCAGCATTCTACAGAGGGTTAAAAAAAATTCCCCCATTGGACCAATACAGTTACACTGCAGATATCTCAAACACATGCCCCTATATTATTTCTGAGAATATGGTGCATTTTTACTGTGGAAATTTAAAGCTATAGCGCCCCAAATATCAGCCCAGTAGACAACAACTGCCATTTTTCAACATTCCGCAGGGGGTTAAAAAAAATTCCCCATTGGACCAATACAGTTACACTGCAGATATCTCAAACACATGCCCCTCTATTATTTCTGAGAATATGGTGCATTTTTACTGTGGAAATTTAAAGCTATAGCGCCCAAAATATTAGCCCAATACATAGCAAATGGGATTTTTCAGACATCTACAGGGGTTGAAAAAAATTCCCCCATTGGACCAATACAGTTACACTGCAGATTTCTCAAAGACATGCCCCTTTCTTATTTCTGAAAATATGGTGCATTTTTACTGTGGAAATTTAAAGCTATAGTGTCCCAAATATCATCCCAGTAGACAGCAACTGGCATTTTTCAGCATTCTACAGAGGGTTAAAAAAAATTCCCCCATTGGACTAATACAGTTACACTGCAGATATCTCAAAGACATGCCCCTCTATTATTTTTGAGGATATGGTGCATTTTTACTGTGGAAATTTAAAGCTATAGCGTCCCAAATATTAGCCCAATACATAGCAAATGGGATTTTTTAAAAATCTACAGGGGTTAAAAAAAATTCCCCCATTGGACCAATACAGTTACACTGAAGATATCTCAAACACATGCCCCTCTATTATTTCTGAGGATATAGTGCATTTTTACTGTGGAAATTTAAACCTATAGCGCCCCAAATATTAGCCCAATACATAGCAAATGGGATTTTTTTAAAATCTACAGGGGTTAAAAAAAAATTCCTCCATTGGACCTATGCAGTTACAGTGCAAATATATCAAACACACCATCCTCTATTATTTCTGAGAATATGGTGCATTTTTACTGTGGAAATTTAAAGCTATAGTGCCCCAAATATCATCCCAGTAGACAGCAACTGGCATTTTTCAGCATTCTACAGAGGGTTAAAAAAAATTCCCCCATTGGACCAATACAGTTACACTGCAGATATCTCAACAACATTCCCCTCTATTATTTCTGAAAATATGGTGCATTTTTGCTGTGGAAATTTAAAGCTATTGCGCCCCAAATATTAGCCCAATACATAGCAAATGAGATTTTTCAGAAATCTAAAGGGGTTAAAAAAGATTCCCCCATTGGACCAATACAGTTATACTATAGATATCTCAAGCAAGTGCCCCTCTATTATTTCTGAGAATATGGTGCATTTTTACTGTGGAAATTTAAAGCTATAGCGCCCCAAGTATTAGCCCAATACATAGCAAATGGGATTTTTCAAAAATCTACAGGGCTTAAAAAAAATTCCCCCATTGGACCAATATATTTACACTGCACATATCTCAAGCACACCCCCTTCTATTATTTCTGAGAATATGGTGCATTTTTACTGTGGAAATTTAAAGCTATAGCGCCCCAAATATCATCCCATTAAACAGCAACCGTCATTTTTCAACATTCTACATGGGGTTGAAAAAAATTCCCACATTGGACCAATACAGTTACACTGCAGATTTCTCAAAGACATGCCCCTTTATTATTTCTGAGAATATGGTGCATTTTTACTGTGGAAATTTAAAGCTATAGCGCCCCAAATATCAGCCCAGTTGACATCAACTGCCATTTTTCAGCATTCTACAGAGGGTTAAAAAAATTCCCCCATTGGACCAATACAGTTACACTGAAGATATCTCAGACACATGCCCCTCTATTATTTCTGAGGATATAGTGCATTTTTACTGTGGAAATTTAAAGCTATAGCGCCCCAAATATTAGCCCAATACATAGCAAATAGGATTTTTTTTAAATCTACAGGGGTTAAAAAAAATTCCTCCATTGGACCTATGCAGTTACAGTGCAAATATCTCAAACACACCATCCTCTATTATTTCTGAGAATATGGTGCATTTTTACTTTGGAAATTTAAAGCTATAGTGCCCCAAATATCATCCCAGTAGACAGCAACTGGCATTTTTCAGCATTCTACAGAGGGTTAAAAAAAATTCCCCCATTGGACCAATACAGTTACACTGCAGATATCTCAAACACATTCCCCTCTATTATTTCTGAAAATATGGTGCATTTTTGCTGTGGAAATTTAAAGCTATAGCGCCCCAAATATTAGCCCAACACATAGCAAATGAGATTTTTCAGAAATCTACAGGGGTTAAAAAAGATTCCCCCATTGGACCAATACAGTTACACTATAGATATCTCAAGCAAGTGCCCCTCTATTATTTCTGAGAATATGGTGCATTTTTACTGTGGAAATTTAAAGCTATAGCGCCCCACGTATTAGCCCAATACATAGCAAATGGGATTTTTCAAAAATCTACAGGGCTTAAAAAAAATTCCCCCATTGGACCAATATATTTACACTGCACATATCTCAAGCACACCCCCTTCTAGTATTTCTGAGAATATGGTGCATTTTTACTGTGGAAATTTAAAGCTATAGCGCCCCAAATATCATCCCAGTAGACAGTAACTGGCATTTTTCAGCATTCTACAGAGGGTTAAAAAAAATTCCCCCATTGGACCAATACAGTTACACTGCAGATATCTCAAAGACATGCCCCTCTATTATTTCTGAGGATATGGTGCATTTTTACTGTGGAAATTTAAAGCTATAGCGCCCCAAATATTAGCCCAATACATAGCAAATGGGATTTTTTAAAAATCTACAGGGGTTAAAAAAAAATTCCTCCATTAGACCTATGCAGTTACAGTGCAAATATCTCAAACACACCATCCTCTATTATTTCTGAGAATATGGTGCATTTTTACTGTGGAAATTTAAAGCTATAGCGCCCCAAATATTAGCCCAATACATAGCAAATGGGATTTTTTTAAAAATCTACAGGGGTTAAAAAAAAAATTCCTCCATTGGACCTATGCAGTTACAGTGCAAATATCTCAAACACACCATCCTCTATTATTTCTGAGAATATGGTGCATTTTTGCTGTGGAAATTTAAAGCTATAGTGCCCCAAATATCATCCCAGTAGACAGCAACTGGCATTTTTCAGCATTCTACAGAGGGTTAAAAAAAATTCCCCCATTGGACCAATACAGTTACACTGCAGATATCTCAAACACATTCCCCTCTATTATTTCTGAAAATATGGTGCATTTTTGCAGTGGAAATTTAAAGCTATAGCGCCCCAAATATTAGCCCAATACATAGCAAATGAGATTTTTCAGAAATCTACAGGGGTTAAAAAAGATTCCCCCATTGGACCAATACAGTTATACTATAGATATCTCAAGCAAGTGCCCCTCTATTATTTCTGAGAATATGGTGCATTTTTACTGTGGAAATTTAAAGCTATAGCGCCCCAAGTATTAGCCCAATACATAGCAAATGGGATTTTTCAAAAATCTACAGGGTTTAAAAAAAATTCCCCCATTGGACCAATATATTTACACTGCACATATCTCAAGCACACCCCCTTCTATTATTTCTGAGAATATGGTGCATTTTTACTGTGGAAATTTAAAGCTATAGCGCCCCAAATATCATCCCATTAGACAGCAACCGTCATTTTTCAACATTCTACATGGGGTTGAAAAAAATTCCCCCATTGGACCAATACAGTTACACTGCAGATTTCTCAAAGACATGCCCCTTTATTATTTCTGAGAATATGGTGCATTTTTACTGTGGAAATTTAAAGCTATAGCGCCCCAAATATCATCCCAGTGGACAGCAACTGGCATTTTTCAGCATTCTACAGAGGGTTAAAAAAAATTCCCCCATTGGACCAATACAGTTACACTGCAGATATCTCAAACACATGCCCCTATATTATTTCTGAGAATATGGTGCATTTTTACTGTGGAAATTTAAAGCTATAGCGCCCCAAATATCAGCCCAGTAGACAACAACTGCCATTTTTCAACATTCCGCAGGGGGTTAAAAAAAATTCCCCATTGGACCAATACAGTTACACTGCAGATATCTCAAACACATGCCCCTCTATTATTTCTGAGAATATGGTGCATTTTTACTGTGGAAATTTAAAGCTATAGCGCCCCAAATATTAGCCCAATACATAGCAAATGGGATTTTTCAGAAATCTACAGGGGTTGAAAAAAATTCCCCCATTGGACCAATACAGTTACACTGCAGATTTCTCAAAGACATGCCCCTTTCTTATTTCTGAAAATATGGTGCATTTTTACTGTGGAAATTTAAAGCTATAGTGTCCCAAATATCATCCCAGTAGACAGCAACTGGCATTTTTCAGCATTCTACAGAGGGTTAAAAAAAATTCCCCCATTGGACCAATACAGTTACACTGCAGATATCTCAAAGACATGCCCCTCTATTATTTCTGAGGATATGGTGCATTTTTACTGTGGAAATTTAAAGCTATAGCGCCCCAAATATCAGCCCAGTTGACATCAACTGCCATTTTTCAGCATTCTACAGAGGGTTAAAAAAATTCCCCCATTGGACCAATACAGTTACACTGCAGATATCTCAAACACATGCCCCTCTATTATTTCTGAGAATATGGTGCATTTTTACTGTGGAAATTTAAAGCTATAGCGCCCAAAATATTAGCCCAATACATAGCAAATGGGATTTTTCAGAAATCTACAGGGGTTAAAAAAAATTCCCCCATTGGACCAATACAGTTACACTGCAGATTTCTCAAAGACATGCCCCTTTCTTATTTCTGAAAATATGGTGCATTTTTACTGTGGAAATTTGAAGCTATAGTGTCCCAAATATCATCCCAGTAGAGAGCAACTGGAATTTTTCAGCATTCTACAGAGGGTTAAAAAAAATTCCCCCATTGGACCAATACAGTTACACTGCAGATATCTCAAAGACATGCCCCTCTATTATTTCTGAGGATATGGTGCATTTTTACTGTGGAAATTTAAAGCTATAGCGTCCCAAATATTAGCCCAATACATAGCAAATGGGATTTTTTTAAAATCTACAGGGGTTAAAAAAAATTCCCCCATTGGACCAATACAGTTACACTGAAGATATCTCAAACACATGCCCCTCTATTATTTCTGAGGATATAGTGCATTTTTACTCTGGAAATTTAAAGCTATAGCGCCCCAAATATTAGCCCAATACATAGCAAATAGGATTTTTTTAAATCTACAGGGGTTAAAAAAAATTCCTCCATTGGACCTATGCAGTTACAGTGCAAATATCTCAAACACACCATCCTCTATTATTTCTGAGAATATGGTGCATTTTTACTGTGGAAATTTAAAGCTATAGTGCCCCAAATATC
Source organism: Spea bombifrons (assembly GCF_027358695.1). NCBI lineage: Eukaryota > Metazoa > Chordata > Amphibia > Anura > Pelobatidae > Spea > Spea bombifrons. Next base: position 30,378,368 of record NC_071091.1, read on the forward strand.
ATCCCAGTAGACAGCAACTGGCATTTTTCAGCATTCTACAGAGGGTTAAAAAAAATTCCCCCATTGGACCAATACAGTTACACTGCAGATATCTCAAACACATTCCCCTCTATTATTTCTGAAAATATGGTGCATTTTTGCTGTGGAAATTTAAAGCTATAGCGCCCCAAATATTAGCCCAACACATAGCAAATGAGATTTTTCAGAAATCTACAGGGGTTAAAAAAGATTCCCCCATTGGACCAATACAGTTACACTATAGATATCTCAAGCAAGTGCCCCTCTATTATTTCTGAGAATATGGTGCATTTTTACTGTGGAAATTTAAAGCTATAGCGCCCCACGTATTAGCCCAATACATAGCAAATGGGATTTTTCAAAAATCTACAGGGCTTAAAAAAAATTCCCCCATTGGACCAATATATTTACACTGCACATATCTCAAGCACACCCCCTTCTAGTATTTCTGAGAATATGGTGCATTTTTACTGTGGAAATTTAAAGCTATAGCGCCCCAAATATCATCCCAGTAGACAGCAACTGGCATTTTTCAGCATTCTACAGAGGGTTAAAAAAAATTCCCCCATTGGACCAATACAGTTACACTGCAGATATCTCAAAGACATGCCCCTCTATTATTTCTGAGGATATGGTGCATTTTTACTGTGGAAATTTAAAGCTATAGCGTCCCAAATATTAGCCCAATACATAGCAAATGGGATTTTTTAAAAATCTACAGGGGTTAAAAAAAATTCCCCCATTGGACCAATACAGTTACACTGAAGATATCTCAAACACATGCCCCTCTATTATTTCTGAGGATATAGTGCATTTTTACTGTGTTAATTTAAAGCTATAGCGCCCCAAATATTAGCCCAATACATAGCAAATGGGATTTTTTTTAAATCTGCAGGGGTTAAAAAAAAATTCCTCCATTGGACCTATGCAGTTACAGTGCAAATATCTCAAACACACCATCCTCTATTATTTCTGAGAATATGGTGCATTTTTACTGTGGAAATTTAAAGCTATAGTGCCCCAAATTTCATCCCAGTAGACAGCAACTGGCATTTTTCAGCATTCTACAGAGGGTTAAAAAAAATTCCCCCATTGGACCAATACAGTTACACTGCAGATATCTCAAACACATTCCCCTCTATTATTTCTGAAAATATGGTGCATTTTTGCTGTGGAAATTTAAAGCTATAGCGCCCCAAATATTAGCCCAATACATAGCAAATGAGATTTTTCAGAAATCTACAGGGGTTAAAAAAGATTCCCCCATTGGACCAATACAGTTACACTGAAGATATCTCAAACACATGCCCCTCTATTATTTCTGAGGATATAGTGCATTTTTACTGTGGAAATTTAAAGCTATAGCGCCCCAAATATCAGCCCAGTAGACAACAACTGCCATTTTTCAACATTCCGCAGGGGTTAAAAAAAAATTCCTCCTTTGGACCTATGCAGTTACAGTGCAAATATATCAAACACACCATCCTCTATTATTTCTGAGAATATGGTGCATTTTTACTGTGGAAATTTAAAGCTATAGTGCCCCAAATATCATCCCAGTAGACAGCAACTGGCATTTTTCAGCATTCTACAGAGGGTTAAAAAAGATTCCCCCATTGGACCAATACAGTTACACTGCAGATCTCTCAAACACATTCCCCTCTATTATTCCTGAAAATATGGTGCATTTTTGCTTTGGAAATTTAAAGCTATAGTGCCCCAAATATCATCCCATTAGACAGCAACCGTCATTTTTCAACATTCTACATGGGGTTGAAAAAAATTCCCACATTGGACCAATACAGTTACACTGCAGATTTCTCAAAGACATGCCCCTTTATTATTTCTGAGAATATGGTGCATTTTTACTGTGGAAATTTAAAGCTATAGCGCCCCAAGTATTAGCCCAATACATAGCAAATGGGATTTTTCAAAAATCTACAGGGCTTAAAAAAAATTCCCCAATTGGACCAATACAGTTACACTGCAGATATCTCAAACACATGCCCCTTTATTATTTCTGAGAATATGGTGCATTTTTACTGTGGAAATTTAAAGCTATAGCGCCCCAAATATCAGCCCAGTTGACATCAACTGCCATTTTTCAACATTCCGCAGGGGGTTAAAAAAAATTCCCCATTGGACCAATACAGTTACACTGCAGATATCTCAAACACATGCCCCTCTATTATTTCTGAGAATATGGTGCATTTTTACTGTGGAAATTTAAAGCTATAGCGCCCCAAATATTAGCCCAATACATAGCAAATGGGATTTTTCAGAAATCTACAGGGGTTAAAAAAAATTCCCCCAGTGGACCAATACAGTTACACTGCAGATTTCTCAAAGACATGCCCCTTTCTTATTTCTGAAAATATGGTGCATTTTTACTGTGGAAATTTGAAGCTATAGTGTCCCAAATATCATCCCAGTAGACAGCAACTGGCATTTTTCAGCATTCTACAGAGGGTTAAAAAAAATTCCCCCATTGGACCAATACAGTTACACTGCAGATATCTCAAAGACATGCCCCTCTATTATTTCTGAGGATATGGTGCATTTTTACTGTGGAAATTTAAAGCTATAGCGTCCCAAATATTAGCCCAATACATAGCAAATGGGATTTTTTTAAAAATCTACAGGGATTAAAAAAAATTCCCCCATTGGACCAATAAAGTTACACTGAAGATATCTCAAACACATGCCCCTCTATTATTTCTGAGGATATAGTGCATTTTTACTGTGGAAATTTAAAGCTATAGCGCTCCAAATATTAGCCCAATACATAGCAAATGGGATTTTTTTTAAATCTACAGGGGTTAAAAAAAATTCCTCCATTGGACCTATGCAGTTACAGTGCAAATATCTCAAACACACCATCCTCTATTATTTCTGAGAATATGGTGCATTTTTGCTGTGGAAATTTAAAGCTATAGTGCCCTAAATATGATCCCAGTAGACAGCAACTGGCATTTTTCAGCATTCTACAGAGGGTTAAAAAAAATTCCCCCATTGGACCAATACAGTTACACTGCAGATATCTCAAACACATTCCCCTCTATTATTTCTGAAAATATGGTGCATTTTTGCTGTGGAAATTTAAAGCTATAGCGCCCCAAATATTAGCCCAATACATAGCAAATGAGATTTTTCAGAAATCTACAGGGGTTAAAAAAGATTCCCCCATTGGACCAATACAGTTACACTATAGATATCTCAAGCAAGTTCCCCTCTATTATTTCTGAGAATATGGTGCATTTTTACTGTGGAAATTTAAAGCTATAGCACCCCAAATATCATCCCATTAGACAGCAACCGTCATTTTTCAACATTCTACATGGGGTTGAAAAAAATTCCCCCATTGGACCAATACAGTTACACTGCAGATTTCTCAAAGACATGCCCCTTTCTTATTTCTGAGAATATGGTGCATTTTTACTGTGGAAATTTAAAGCTATAGTGTCCCAAATATCATCCCAGTGGACAGCAACTGGCATTTTTTAGCGTTCCACAGAGGGTTAAAAAAAAATTCCCCATTGGACCAATACAGTTACACTGCAGATATCTCAAACACATGCCCCTCTATTATTTCTGAGAATATGGTGCATTTTTACTGTGGAAATTTAAAGCTATAGCGCCCCAAATATTAGCCCAATTCATGGCAAATGGGATTTTTCAAAAATCTACAGAGGGTTAAAAAAAATTCCTCCATTGGACCAATTCAGTTACAGTGCAAGTATCTCAAACACACCATCGTCTATTATTTCTGAGGATATGGTGCATTTTTACTGTGGAAATTTAAAGCTACAGCGCCCCAAATATTAGCCCAATACATAGCAAATGGGATTTTTTAAAAATCTACAGGGGTTAAAAAAAATTCCTCCATTGGACCAATTCAGTTACAGTGCAAATATCTCAAACACACCATCCTCTATTATTTCTGAGAATATGGTGCATTTTTACTGTGGAAATTTAAAGCTATAGCGCCCCAAATATCATCCCAGTGGACAGCAACTGGCATTTTTCAGCATTCTACAGAGGGTTAAAAAAAATTCCCCCATTGGACCAATACAGTTACACTGAAGATATCTCAAACACATGCCCCTCTATTATTTCTGAGGATATGGTGCATTTTTACTGTGGAAATTTAAAGCTATAGCGCCCCAAATATTAGCCCATTACATAGCAAATGGGATTTTTTTTTAAATCTACAGGGGTTAAAAATGATTCCCCCATTGGACCAATACAGTTACACTGAAGATATCTCAAACACATGCCCCTCTATTATTTCTGAGGATATGGTGCATGTTTACTGTGGAAATTTAAAGCTATAGCACCTCAAATATTAGCCCAATACATAGCAAAAGGGATTTTTCAAAAATCTACAGGGCTTAAAAAAAATTCCCCCATTGGACCAATATCTTTACACTGCACATATCTCAAGCACATCCCCTTCTATTATTTCTGAGAATATGGTGCATTTTTACTGTGGAAATTTAAAGCTATAGCGCCCCAAATATCATCCCATTAGACAGCAACCGTCATTTTTCAACATTCTACATGGGGTTGAAAAAAATTCCCCCATTGGACCAATACAGTTACACTGCAGATTTCTCAAAGGCATGCCCCTTTATTATTTCTGAGAATATGGTGCATTTTTACTGTGGAAATTTAAAGCTATAGCGCCCCAAATATCATCCCAGTGGACAGCAACTGGCATTTTTCAGCATTCTACAGAGGGTTAAAAGAAATTCCCCCATTGGACCAATACAGTTACACTGCAGATATCTCAAACACATGCCCCTCTATTATTTCTGAGAATATGGTGCATTTTTACCGTGGAAATTTAAAGCTATAGCGCCCCAAATATTAGCCCAATACATAGCAAATGGGATTTTTCAGAAATCTACAGGGGTTAAAAAAAATTCCCCCATTGGACCAATACAGTTACACTGCAGATATCTCAAACAAGTGCCCCTCTATTATTTCTGAGAATATGGTGCATTTTTACTGTGGAAATTTAAAGCTATAGCGCCCCAAGTATTAGCCCAATACATAGCAAATGGGATTTTTCAAAAATCTACAGGGCTTAAAAAAAATTCCCCCATTGGACCAATATATTTACACTGCACATATCTCACGCACACCCCTTCTATTATTTCTGAGAATATGGTGCATTTTTACTGTGGAAATTTAAATCTATAGTGCCCCAAATATAAGCTCAGTAGTTATCAACTGTAATTTTTGCAACATTCTAGAAGGTATTAAAATTCCCCCACTGGATCAAAATATTAACAGCGCAGTAGTGTCACATATACCCCCCTTTATAATATCTTAGAATATGGAAAAGCTTACTGTGCAATTTTAAAGATATAGAGCCCTACATTTTATCCCATTGGTTAAAACCAGACATTTTTCTATATCATATATGGTGAAAAATGTTCCTCCATTAAAACAATATTTTTACACATAGATGTACCTCTATAATATCTTACAATATTGTGTGATTTTACTGTGGAAATTTAAAGATGTAGCACCCCAAGTATCAGCACATTGGTTGTAAAGTTACAGTTTTCAATATCCTATGGGGTTAAGAAACATTCCTCCTACACTACATGTACCTCACACACACCCCCCCTTTAAAATGTTTTTCAATATGGAAAGATTTTACTGTAGAAGTTAAAAGTTATAGTGCTTCAAATATCAGCCCATTGGTTAAAATTGGTAATGTATCTTAATGTTTTCTTTTTTAACCCCTTAAGGACCGGGCTTATTTTTTCTTTTTGTACCCTGTGGGACCGAGGCTGTTTTAACACTTTTGCGGTGCTTGTGTTCAGCTGTAATTTTTTCCTCACCCATTTAGTGTACCCACACATGTTATATATTATTTTTTTTCAGGGCAAGATGGGCTTTCTTCAGATACCATATGTGTTGATCATTTCACCTTATTTACTATAATAAAACATGGTGAAAATTTGAAAAAACACCTTTTATGACTTTTCTTGAAAAATCTTTTACTCACCTACAAAAGGAAGTACAAAAAAATTAGCTATATAGATTCTACTATTTGTCCTGAGTTTAGAAATACCCAATGTTTTTTATGTTTTTTTTGCTGTTTTTTGTAAGTTATTGGGCAATAAGTACAAGTAGCGTTTTATGATTTCCAAACCTTTTTTTCAAAATCTGGTAATTCTGCCTCCATCTCATCTTTGGAACATCTTTGAAGCCGGTTAACTCAATTAATCCCCATCAAACCATATATTTTTGAAAAACAGACACCCCAGGGTATTTCAAATGCTGGTATTTTAACCCTTTCCATGCACTAATTATACAACCACACTTTGTGAAACTTTGTAAAAGTAATTTTTATTTTTATTTTTTCACACAAATTGTAATTTAGTTATAAATATAAAGGTCCTGGTATATGTCACTGTCAAACAACCCCCAATATGTGTTCAGCAATATCTCCTGAGTATGGTGATACCCCACATGTATAGGTTTGTCAGATGGTTTGGCTGGTAAAAGGCTACTTTTGGGACATGCATAATTCAGGTAGTCATTTTGCCTCTATATCCTCTTTGGATCATCTTTGAAGCAGACTACTTCAATTTACCCCATCAAACCATATATTTTTGAAAACTAGACACCACAAAGTATTTCAAATGCTGATATTTTAACCCTTTTATGCATGAGATTCTACCACCTGTCTTTCCCAAAATTTAATTTTGTATTTTTTTCCACACAAATTGTACTTCAGGAATGAATTCATAGCTCCTGGTATGCGTCACTATCAAACCCCAATGTGTGTTCAGCAACATCTCCCGAGTGCAGTGATACCCCACATGCATGGGTTTGTCGGGTTGTTTGAGATTTAAAATCCCACATTTGGGAAGTGCGCTTTTTTCTCTATTTTGGTCAGTCTGTACCTATGCCCTATCTTTGAGACCGGCCACTCCAATTTACCCCATCAAGCCATTTTTTATTAAATTAGACACCCCTTGGTTATTTGAAGTGCTTTTATTTTAACTCTTTGTATGTTGAGATTTTAGCACTTGCTCAAAATAATAAACTTTTTTTTTTTTAATTTTTATTAATTTATTTTTTTACACATTTTGCTGGTACTTGATGGTTCCTCTGGTGACATCACTGCATAATTATTTTTAAATGTTAGCACATTTTTTTTAAGCTTTTATTTTCAATTTTTTTAAAATATTTTACTAATCACATTGTGATTAGAAAGCTGGGCTCCATTGACTTGCATGGTTGAGTGCAGTACCTGTATTCAACCTGCAAGTGGAGCCAGGGTCCATAATATAATATACACTGGTGATTCCTCAGCCCTCAAACAGGGGTATCCAGCCTTGGGTACAGTAACCCTGTAACATTGGTGGCAGCGGTGGGATGAATCCAACGACTTGGGTGAAATCCAAACCACCAGCTGGCCAGAGCATATATGGAGCAGGTCTATGAGAATTGAAGACGAGAGACACCAAGAGATATCCTGGAGGCTTGTAGCAAAACAAAGGCTACCCTAATTGCGGACTGCAGAGAGATGGACCAACACCAGGATGCCCCAGAGAGGAGCCTCAGACCGAGTGCTCTACAAAAGAACATTCTATCCCTGTACCCAGGAGGGGCTACACCGGAGCAAGTGACGGTGGTGATTCAAATATGTCACCAGGAACTGAGCCAGAGTGGGTCTGTATCCCCAGACTAGGGGACCAGACCACCAAAATATCATACCAGGCCATCCAACCCTTCCAAGAACTAGAGGATGAGATAGACCAGGTTACAGCCGAAGTGTGTGAGCTGGAACACCAGCAGTGGCAGTTAGAGTATGTGCCCGCAGACTGGAGGGATGATTTCTCCCATCCCCACTTCGAATCATACTGGGCACAGTACTGGACAATGTGGGATCTATGAGTTCCACTCCTGGGGGAGTACCCGTTGCCGGAGTGGGAAGATGAATTGAGGGGTCTCATTTATGCAGAGCTTGACCTCCAGAGTCGGTACCAGGGTTTCTCCCAGCAGTTAGCAGGGGAAGACCACAGCAACCCTCTGATGCTATATAGCCCCGTCGAACCAGGACTGATATATGATGCCTTCCAATTTGACTCCTTTGGAAGCAATCTGGGACAACAGGGCAGACATCCTGGGTTACGCTATCCCCCCCCCCCCAAGCTTGAGGCTGCTATGGATTTCCTGGTCCAAGAAGAATGGCAGCTCGAGAGGGACTGTAAAGAATTGCTGCGGAGAGTGGAGCTCCAGGAATTACAAGGATACCGAGAGCATGATACCCCAACTTACGGGAGTGGGACCGAGGTCCTCTCCACCTACTCCGCGGCCCCTGCCCCGGTGAGAGGAACCGAGGTCCTCGCCAGCAAGAAGAAGCGGAGGAGGAAGCCAAAAGCTCCGACCCAAATCCCCACCAGCAACCCCGGCTACTCTACCCCGGTGGGAGAGATGACTGTCCCCGCTGCCTGGTTCAAAGTCCCTGGTCGAGTAAGTGGCACAATCCCCCTCACCAAACCCCTAGCTATGCCTATAGAAGCCAGTGCCCCAGACTGTCCCCCTGATTCCCCGAGTGTCCAGTGAGAAGCCCAGGTCACTGCCCCAGAAGTTCCTTCTAAAGTCCCCGGTGACCCGATAGAGGCACTGTTCCCTGACCTAGCGAGGACACCAGAGGGGCTGCCGAGTTCCCTGGGTCCTCTCAGTAGCCTCGCGCAGGCCCTGGTTCCTATCCCTGTGTTCTCCAAAGTGTCCCCTGATTCCCTGAGAATCCTGGGAGAAGCCCAGATCCCTGTTCATATGTATCACCCTTGTCTTCCTGAAATCCCCGCAGAGTTGCCTGGCCCTGCGTGCACCCCTGAATTTCCCTGTGTCCTGGTAGCGGCACTTATCCCAGAGAGGGAGATTGAGGGTCTGCATAGCCCTCCCGGTGCATCAGTAGTGACACCGGTCCCTATCCCCAAAGTGTTTCCTAAGTTCCTGGATGAAATACAGGTCCCTGAGTACACCCCTTTTGTACTCGAGATCCCAGCAGAGCTGCTGAGTGCACCCAGTAACCCCTTAAGGATACTGGCCCCCAGCCATGACAATGCCCCAGACCTGCTCGCAGAGACCCTGGTCCCTGTGCCTCTTTCTACGGTGCTTGGTGGCCCAGGAGTGGCACTGAGTGTAGCCCTTGGGGTAGAGGTTGTTTCCTGTTGGCTTTTCCCAGCTCCCTGCAGAACCACCGGTCTCCAAAGCTACCCTTGGTAGCTCCGTACTAAACCTGGTACCTGTCCTGGCATGTCCCTTAGGTCCCTCCAATATCCCAGTAGAAGCCCCTCTTCCTACCTCAACGTGTTTCTCAGGTTCCCCGAGTGGCCCCAGCCCGATGAACACGGTTTTCTTTCCATGCAACAGCCCTGTCCTGGCAGTTGCCCCAGACCCAGTTCCCAAGTCCAAGACTAGGGAGCAAGAGTCCCCAGGTGCCCCTGTTACCCCAGTGAGGGGGATAACTATGTGCCCCCGGCTGAGCAGGGACCGTCCTCCAATTCACAGAGGACTACTGAATATATTTTTGTGCAACCAGGGCCCTGGCCCACCCTCTATGGATGCTTCTGACAAAGGGGGCCATGAACTAAGGCCTGCACCTTTGAACTTTGTCCACTCGGACAGCCTGCAGCAGACCCGTGTGGATCTGCCTGGTCTGCCGGACCATTGGTCAAGGGGGAGATCTGTGACAAGGCCAGGCTAGCTGGCTCATATGTCATATGAAGTTAACCCGGGTCTTAGAGCACTTTTGTGTCCAGTTCGTGATACCGTGACCCGGTAATATTTTATAAGACATTTTATTGTGTAACCGGCCCAGAGACTGAATGTGGCTGCAGCTCCAGCCTTCAAAGAGACAATCCTGTAACCTGGCTGTGGCTCTTAATCAGCCAGCACAGCCCTGTCTGCCCAGATGGCACCCGCACTACAGGGTGGAATAACACAGGTGGGGGAACCCATTGTATCCCTTAATCCCCTCACCTGATACATCCCCTGTATACTGATGGGATTTGTGAGGGGATGTGGCTGATGGGATTGGGGGTTGGGTTCGGTACACATTGCATTGAGATTGTATATAAGTTCTGTGTGTTTGTAAATAAAAAGAGTTCTTCTTATTTTATTACGAATGGTGGTCTGACTGATCCGTGGATAACAGGAGCTATCCGTATGAGGGACTGACTGTTGATTCCTCAGCCCTCAAACAGGGGTATCCAGAGGTTGAACCCCTTCGTGACAAAGGCTGATTCTATTTTTTGTACCCTTCGTTTCTGCAGTGTTTGTGTTTAGCTCATGGGCATAGGAACCGGGGGGGATGGGGGGGACACATCCCCCCCAGGAAATCATGCGGGGGGGACCGATAATAGAGAAATCCCCCCCAAGGCTGTGTGAGGTAAGTGCCCTCGGTGCACAGCTGCCCGATCAGCATCTGCAGCGTGCAGGACTGGTTGGGGAGATCACGTATTTCCCTAACCAGTCCAACATTAAAGGCACACTTACCGGTGTGATCTCTGTCACTGAGCGCCGGGCGATGGGATATGACGTTTATATCCCAGCCCCGGCGCTCAGCATAAACAGCTGTGCGCAGCAGCACTGCACTAGAGCGGCAAACCAGAAGGAGAGGATGAAGAGAAAGCAGAAAGGAAGAAGAGAAAGGTAAGAGATGTGAAGAACAAAGGGAGGGGGTCTGATGTGCAAAACGAGGGGGGGGTCTGATGTGCAAAACGAGGGGGGGGTCTGATGTGCAAAACGAGGGGGGTCTGATGTGCAAAACGAGGGGGGGTCTGATGTGCAAAACGAGGGGGGTCTGATGTGCAAAACGAGGGGGGGTCTGATGTGCAAAACGAGGGGGGGTCTGATGTGCAAAACGAGGGGGGGTCTGATGTGCAAAACGAGGGGGGGTCTGATGTGCAAAGCGAGGGGGGGTCTGATGTGCAAAACGAGGGGGGGTCTGATGTGCAAAACGAGGGGGGTCTGATGTGCAAAACGAGGGGGGTCTGATGTGCAAAACGAGGGGGGGTCTGATGTGCAAAATGAGGGGGGGTCTGATGTGCAAAACGAGGGGGGGTCTGATGTGCAAAACGAGGGGGGGTCTGATGTGCAAAACGAGGGAGGGTCTGATGTGCAAAACGAGGGGGGGTCTGATGTGCAAAACGAGGGGGGGTCTGATGTGCAAAACAAGGGGGGGTCTGATGTGCAAAACGAGGGGGTTTTGATGTGCAAAACGAGGGGGTTTTGATGTGCAAAACAAGAGGGGGTCTGATGTGCATAACGAGGGGGGCTGATGTGCAAAATGAGGGGGGCTGATGTGCAAAACGAGGGGGGGTCTGGTGGTAGATATGTGTGTGTGCATATATATATGGTGAGGCATGTATACGGGCAATGTCTATGAATGTGTATGGGCACTTGGGCAGGCATATGTGTGTGTATAGGGCCGGTGTGTATATGTGTGTGTATGGTCACGCGCATATAAGGGCAGTGTATGTGCATATGTGTGTATGGGCAGTGTATGTGCATACATGTGTATGGGCAGTGTATATGTGTACGTTTGTATGGGCAGTGTATATGTGTACGTGTGTATGGGCAGTGTATATGTGTACGTGTGTATGGGCAGTGTTTATGTGTACGTCTGTATAGGCAGTGTATATGTGTACGTGTGTATGGGCAGTGTATATGTGTACGTGTGTATGGGCAGTGTATATATGTATGTGTGTATGGGCAGTGTATATGTGTATGTGTGTATGGGCAGTGTATATGTGTATGTGTGTATGGGCAGTGTATATGTGTACGTGTGTATGGGCAGTGTATATGTTTACGTGTGTATGGGCAGTGTATGTGTGTATGGGCAGTGTATATGGGTACGTCTGTATGAGCAGTGTATATGGGTACGTGTGTGTATGGGCAGTGTATATGAGTACGTGTGTATGGGCAGTGTATATGTGTATGTCTGTATGGGCAGTGTATATGTGTGTATCTGTATGGGCAGTGTATATGTGTACGTCTGTATGGGCAGTGTATATGTGTGTATCTGTATGGGCAGTGTATATGTGTACGTCTGTATGGGCAGTGTATATGTGTGTATATTAGGAGTGTATATGTCTTATAGTCTATACGTCTGTGTAAGTATGTGCAAGGGCAGTGTATATTTATGGGGAGGCATGCGTGTGTGAGCAGTTTATGTATGCTTGAGCAGGTGTGTAAAAGGGTAGTGCATATGTGTGAGTACTGGCAAGTGTGTATGTGCAGGCAACTGCAGCGTATATGTGTGTTTTTGTGGGCAGGCATGCGTAAGAGCAGTGCATATGTGTGTGTATGAGCAGGCATGTCGTACTTAAAGGGAAGAGAATGATTCCCTGTAACACATGTTTAACTCAGGGGTGCCTAGGGTTAAATCCAGGCCTATTTCTGGTTAAAATGAGTGTGTGTGTCACTGTATGTAGCATTTGGACACAAGAGAATATTGTGGGGTGCTACTTGGTCTAGGGCATCACTAATACAAAGCGCCACTCGTTAAATCTACGGGTAGGCAGAGTAAGTGAATGATGTGTTTGAATGTGTGTCTGGGTGTGATAGTGTATGTTTGTGGGTATGTTATTGTGCACATCTGTTTTTGTGGGTATGTTAGTCTGTTTTCAGGTGTGTTATGGTGGGCATGTGTCTAGGTATTTTAGGGTGGGAATCTTTTTGGGTGTATTATTGTGTGTGTGTGTGTGTATGTTAGTGTGTGCATGTGTGTGTATGTTATTCAAGTGTTTAAGTGTATGGATATGTTCCTGTGTGCATGATGTGGTAGGAGTCTTAGATGGATCCTTCAATACATCATAGTAGTCTCTGTGGCCGTGTCCAGTGGGGTCCATCTGTGGTTGTAAGATTTTTCTGTTTCTGTGGGAATTTTCTCCCATTCATCTAGTAGAACGTTTTATGAGCTGAAGGTGATATACCAAGACATTTTGGACAGCACTATGCTTCTTACTTTGTGGGAACAGTTTTGGGGAAGGTCTGTGCCCCAGTGTACAAAACAAGGTCCATAAAGGCATGGTTGCAAAAATTCCCCACAGAAACTCTCCAAAATCTTGTGGAAATCGTTCCCAGAAGAGTGGAAGCCGTTATAGCGCCAAAGGGGGACCAACTACATATTAATCTCTATGTATTTATAATAAAAGTCCCTGTTGGTGAAATGGTCAGGTATACCCTACCAGTAAAAAAGCTATCCCCCCCAGATTTTTAGGGGTTCCTACGCCCATGGTTTAGCTGTCATTTTCTCTTAACCCATTTACTGAACCCATACAAGTTATATATTGTTGTTTTCAGGACAAGAAGGGCTTTCTTCAGACACCATAATTTTTTTCATATCATGTAATTTCCTGTAATAAAATTAATAAAAAAACACATTTTCTCACTTTTATTTGAAAAATCTTTTATTCATCATAACAAACTACTGAAAAAACTGCTAAATAGATCCTACTATTTGTCCCGAGTTTAGAAATACCCAATGTTTTTATGTTTTATTGCTTTCTTATGCACTTTGTAGGGGCAATAAGTACAAGTAGCGTTTTGCTAATTCAAAACCATTTTTCTCTGAATCTGGTAATTCTGCCGCCATGTGGTATTTGGGTCATCTTTGAAGCCGGCAAATTAAATTTACCCCACCAAACCATACATTTTTGAAAACTAGACACCACAGGGTATTTCAGATGCTGATAGTTTAACCCTTTCCATGCACTAATCCTACCACCAGCCCTTGTCACTGGTATATGTCACTGTCACACAACAGTTCAGCAACATCTCCTGAGTACAGTGATATCCCACATGCATGGGTTTGTCAGATTGTTTGGGGGCAAAAGGGCCACATTCGGAACATGAGCAATTCAGTTTTTCAACTTGGAAGTTTTACATCTGGGTAAAGAAAATGCTTGTACCCAACTATCAGTAGGGACAGGTTACATTCTTGTAACTTGTCCTATCTCCAAGAAGGGATTTGATCTAGCACCGTTAAGCGATCCCTCAGCCATGGAATAGACAGAGGGGACACTTGTCAGTGCAAATAAAAACTCTTCAAAATGGTAGAACAAATAAAATCTAAAAAAACAGTAAATGTAAAAAATGTAAAAAAAAAAATACAAAAGTGGAGCAGGAACAAAAAAAAAAATGTGAAAGGTACATACCGTATGTGAATAAAAGAGTCAGGAACAAGAGAAAACCAATGTGGATAAATAAAAATGTAAAGGGGGCAATAAATGGCAAAAAAGGCATTTAAGCTACTAAAACAGGAAGGCAGTGAGGAAGCACTAAAAAGCTATCGGGGAAAAAAATAAAATATGTAAAAATCAGATAAAAGCAGCAAAAGTGGAGACAGAAAGACTCATTGCCAAAGAGAGTAAAACAAACCCCAAAATGTTCTTTAACTATATAAATAGTAAAAAGGTTAAAAATGAAAGCGTTGGCCCCTTAAAAAGTAATGAGGGAGAAGTTATAGATGGGGATCAGGAAAAAGCTAATCTATTAAATATATGAAATATATGAAAATGAAATGCCAGGTAATATACAGCAGGATGAGATAAATGCCCCAGTACATGTCGCCTGTCTAACCCAGGAAGAAGTGCAGTGCCGCCTAAAATCAAAACAGACAAATCACCAGGTCCAGATGGCATTCACCCCCGCGTTCTAAGGTTAGTTAAGTCATGTAATAGACAGACCCCTATTTCTAATATTCAAGGACTCTATAGTGACAGGGTCTGTTCCCCAGGACTGGCGCATAGCAAATGTTGTGCCAATATTCAAAAAGGGGGCAAAAAGTGACCCGGGGAATTATAGGCCTGTTAGTTTAACTTCTGTTGTGTGTAAACTGTTTGAAGGTTTCCTAAGAGATGCTATTTTGGAGTATCTCAATGAAAATAAATGTATGACTCCATATCAGCATGGGTTTACAAGGGATCAGTCCTGTCAAACTAACCTGATCAGCTTTTATGAGGAGGTGAGCTCAGAACTGGATCGGGGTGAATCGCTGGATGTCGTATATCTTGATTTTTCCAAAGCATTTGATACGGTGCCACACGGTTAACACAATAGAGGACAGTGCACGATTACAAATGGATCTGCATAGGTTGGAGGCTTGGGCTGGGATGTGGAAGATGAGGTTCAACACAGATAAATGTAAGGTTATGCACATGGGGAAGAAAAATCCAGGCTGGGAATATGTATTAAATGGGAAAACACTGGGGACGACTGACATGAAAAAGGACTTAGGAGTTTTAGTTAACAGTACATTTACCTGTAGCGACCAGTGTCAGGCAGCTGCTGCTAAGGCAAATAAAATCATGGGGTACATCAAAAGGGGCATAGATGCCCACAACAAGGAAATAATTCTACCACTGTACAAGTCACTAGTCAGACCACACATGGAATACTGTGTGCAGTACTGGGCACCAGTGTACAAGTAACATATAGTGGAGCTGGGGAGGATTCAAAGACGGGCAACCAGAGTAATAAGGGGAATGGGAGGACTACAGTACACAGAAAGATTATCAGAATTAGGGTTATTTAGTTTGGAAAAAAGACGGCTTAGGGGGGACTTAATAACTATGTATAAATATATAAGGGGGCAGTACAGAGATCACTCCCAGGACCTTTTTATACCCAGGACTGTATCTATAACAAGGGGACATCCTCTACGGCTGGAGGAAAGAAGGTTTCTACACCAGCACATACGGGGGTTCTTTACAGTAAGAGCGGTGAGACTATGGAACTCTCTGCCAGAGGAAGTGGTAATGGTAAACTCAATAAAAGAGTTCAAAAGGAGCTTGGACGTGTTTCTTGAAAGCAATAATATTACAAGTTATAGATATTAGATTAATAGGAACAGAACGTTGATCCAGGGATTTATTCTGATTGCCATATTTGGAGTCAGGAAGGAATTTTCCTCCTGGTAATGGCATCTGCTTCATAAGGGTTTTTTGCCTTCCTCTGGATCAACACAGTAGGGACACAATATGTATATAGGTTGAACTTGATGGACTTTGGTCTTTTTTCAACCTTATGAACTATGTTACTATGTTATTAAGTTTAACCCTTCTACCTAACCTTTCTATTCTTGATCCAAAAGAAGGCAAAAAAACCAGGGGCATAACTAGAAACCTCAGGGCCCCGGTGCGAGAATCTGTTAAGGGCCCCCCCCACCCCTAACCCATCTATCCCTTTCTCACGATCTCCCCTCTCCCTCCCTAACCCCCCTTCTCAGGATCTCCCCTCTCCCTCCCTAACCTCCCTTCTCAGGATCTCCCCTCTCCCTCCCTAACCCCCCTTCTCAGGATCTCCTCTCTCCCACCCTAACCCCCCTTCTCAGGATCTCCCCTCTCCCACCCTAACCCCCCTTCTCAGGATCTCCCCTCTCCCACCCTAACCCCCCTTCTCAGGATCTCCCCTCTCCCACCCTAACCCCCCTTCTCAGGATCTCCCCTCTCCCTCCCTAACCCCCCTTCTCAGGATCTCCCCTCTCCCTCCCTAACCCCCGTTTTCAGGATCTCCCCTCTCCCTCCCTAACCCCCCTTCTCAGGATCTCCCCTCTCCCTCCCTAACCCCCCTTCTCAGGATCTCCCCTCTCCCTCCCTAACCCCCCTTCTCAGGATCTCCCCTCTCCCTCCCTAACCCCCGTTTTCAGGATCTCCCCTCTCCCTCCCTAACCCCCTTCTCAGGATCTCCCCTCTCCCTCCCTAACCCCCCTTCTCAGGATCTCCCCTCTCCCTCCCTAACCCCCGTTTTCAGTATCTCCCCTCTCCCTCCCTAACCCCCTTCTCAGGATCTCCCCTCTCCCTCCCTAACCCCCGTTTTCAGGATCTCCCCTCTCCCTCCCTAACCCCCCTTCTCAGGATCCCCCCTCTCCCTCCCTAACCCCCCTTCTCAGGATCTCCCCTCTTCCTCCCTAACCCGCCTTCTCACCTCCCTGACGTCATATGCCGGCGCCCAGCGTGAAGCGCCGGCACCCGAGACAAACGCCTCATGCTCCCAACACTGCACTCTGGATTTCTGTCAGTCAGGGGGGCCCAAGAGTTGCCGAGCAGTCGTTTTCAGCAACCGCTCGGCACCCCTTGGGCTCCCCTGACTGGCAGAACTCCAGGGCCCGGTCGCAGTTGCGACCCCTGCGACCCGGTAGTTCCGCCACTGAAAAAAACCCTAATTAAGCTACTTCGAATTCTGCCATCAGGGGAAAAAAATTCCTTCTCGACTCCAAGAGGCAATCGGATTTCTCCTTGGATCAAGAAGCTCTAAAATTTTAATGTTATTCTATTTATATCCCTGTATGTCATGCCTTTCTAAGAAAATATTGAGGCCCCTTTTGAAGGTATTTAATGTATTGGATAACACCACCTCCCTTGGAAGTGAATTCCATACCTTTATTGTCCTCACTGTAAAGAATCCCTTCTTGTTCTTTGTATATTTCTGTTAATGAACAGGTCACTGAAGAGCTCTTTATATTGGCTCTGAATATATTTTTATAATGTTATCATATCCCCTCTGAGACGCCGTTTTTCCAGTGTATATAATTTTAACTTTTTTAGTCTCTCTTCATAACTAGTATCTCCCAATCCCCTTATTAATTTCGTAGCCCTCCTTTGCACTTTTTCTAATTCCATCATTTCCTTTTTAAGGACCGGTGCCCAGAATTGTACCAAATATTCAAGGTTAGGTCTTACCAATGACCTGTAAAGAGGCAAGATGATATCCTCCTCCCTTGAATCAATACCTCTTTTTATGCATGCTAAAACCTTATTGGCCCTCACAGCTGTTTGCTGGCATTGCGCACTGTTATAAAGTCTGTTGTCAACCGTTATTCCTAAATCCTTCTCATTGGTAGTTTCCGCCAAGGATATTCCATTTAAAGAATAGGTTGCATTTTTATTATTTTTACCATAATGCATAACTTTGCATTTCTTTATATTGAACCTCATCTGCCACTTGCACGCCCGGCCCTCAACTCAGTCTAAATCTCCCTGCAAAGAAGAAACATCAAGATTAGTCTGAATTACCCTGCCTAATTTTGTGTCATCAGCAAAAACTGTGACATGGCTCTCAATGCAGCTTGGGAGATCATTTATAAATAAATTCAAAAGAAGAGGACCGAGGACAGACCCCTGAGGCACTCCACTTAATACCTGCGTACAGGCTGAGAAACATCCATTCACAACAACCCTCTGCATTCTATCTTTTAGCCAATTTCTGATCCACATACAGACATTTGCCCCTAAGCCTATTTCTGTTAATTTATAGAGTAGCCTTTAATCAGATAAATCACATCTACCAACATGTACTATGAGCGCTGAATTATCTCCAACCTCTCCCAACAATCTGTCTACCCGGTCCACAAAATGGCAAACCCGAGCACCCAGGAGACAGCATACTGTTCGGCATTCGGGGTCCTGGCGACAGATTACACTATCAACCTTCCTTATAATTGAATCCCCCACCACCAGCACCTGTCTAGCCTCCCTTGCCTTCTGGCTCCCCACTATGCTGGAGAGGCTACTCTCCTCTTCGTACAAACTGGCAAACATGTTGGGGTGATCTAGCCCAGAACAAACCTCCTTATCTCTCCAGGCCCTGCTGTCCCTTACACATCTAACCCAGCTCTCTGCCCTCGAGATCTTCTTTCCCATCTCCACCCTCCTCAGCACTGGCCCCAGCCAATGTCTGCTCTGTAAGCAGTAAGCTCCTCTCCATGTTGTCTATGTCCCTTAGTGTTGCCAGTTGCCTTTTTAGATCTAGTACAGTACATTCCAAAGCAGCAACCTGCTCACACTTGCAAGAGCAGCAATTAATGTAATACACAAAATATATATAAATATATTATATGGAAATACAAGGATTTATACTCTACCCTCCTTCTTGTCTTTTAACTGATTCTTTGCTTGTAACTCCTCACTTAGGGATGTCACTTAGGAGATGGCAGTAAGATTCGCCCCAGCTCAGGATTCGCTTGTGTGTCGAAGCTAAATGCAACTGCAAAAGCAAAGCAGAACTCACAGAGAAGGTTACTTAATTAGCAACACACCTGAAACAGCCCTTTCCCCCTTTTTTTCTTTTCTTTTTTCAACAAAACGTTATACTGAACACCACACAAACAAACACAGTGCTCCCCCTTGCAATAGAAATAAATATACTCACCAAGCAGAACTGGTAATCTTGTTGAGACAGCAATAATCGATGCATGGACGAAGAAGAAGCCTGCACCAGCAGGCGATATAGACCAGCAGATAAACCCTCGGCGAAGGTCCTCCTCTATGTACAATTCCATAGCTTTGGTCTCCGGGATCGAGAGCGGATAAACCCGGCCTCGGGTGGCATGGTCCCAGGAAGCAGGTCAATCGGGCAGTCGTACGGCCTGTGAGGTGGTAACGTTCAAGGACGCTGTCACCGTGGCATGTTTAAAAGGAATGAGGCAATGAGCCTTGCAGGGCGCACTCCAAGCGGTGATCTAAATGGTAGTCCAGTCAATAGCAGGATTGTATACTTGTAACCACGGAAATCCCAATATGATGGGAATGGAGGATGAGTTGAATGTTGAGTGGAGCAGTGGAGAGGGAAATCTGATCAGGAATAAGGGGTCTACCATCGATGGCCTCCACAGACAACGGTACGGGCAGGGATAGGGTGGCAATGCGTTGCTGATCACAAAAAACGGAGTCAATGAAGTTGCCGGCAGCGCCGGAATCCAGAAAGGCCTCCGTATCAACAAAACCAGTGGCCCAGGCCAGACAAACCGGAACCGTCATACGGGTGATGAAAAGGTTAGGGGAAGGATTCACTATGCCTATGGTAGGTTCCCCTGGCCTACCTAGGTGCAGGTGTTTCCCGGCCTGCTGGGACAGTGTCTGATGAGGTGACCAGAGAGACCACAATAAAAACATAGTCCTTCCCACCTCCGCCTGTTTCTCTCAATTTCTTTAAAAACAAAAATCCAACAAAATAACAGTGTGTGACATAGACGGCTGTGTGCTTATGTGCACATTTCACATTTCCATATATAACTTTCCTTTTCAATTGCAATTGCAGGTATATTTTGACATCCTTTATGATACCATTTGAAGCATGATGAGCACTGAACCATTAATTCTCCACAATAAACAAGTCTGCAAATACAATATACTGGGAGCACAGCACTGTCTAGGTCTGCTTCTTCTCTTCTGCTTTCAGTTGGGAATGGTTTTAGTAGTTGATCTTTGAAACATTCTGTAATATGGCGTCTTAACTGTGCTTGCTGAAACATAAGGGTAGTTGGATTTCTGCCAAATGCTAGACTGATTGCAAATGCAATTGCAAATGCTCCACAATCATTTGCATTTGTTTGTTTCTGAACATTCTTAACATTTATTTTGATTTCATCTTTCACAAACATTCTCATCATCCAAGATATCTGCAAAATTTCTTCTGAATCAAGACCAGTGTACATGCTGTCATATATGCTAACTTCGCCATTAGAACATAAAATGTTGCTTACGGTAACCCAATGATTACCATGAACATGCATTATTTGAATGAAATCGTTTGTTGGGGATCCAACTGGTTCTCCATTAGGTACTGTAGCTAGAACCACAGTGCTCTGCAAACCATCAATTTGGGGAAATTGCTTTCCAATTAAATAATGTGCTACATCCATGTGATCAGTGGACAGCCAATTTTGTCCTTGTAGGTCTCTCCACTGACCCCTTGAGATGTGCTGCAGGGAAGAAACTTTTTGATTTTGCATATGTTGCTCCGCGAGATTATTCTTCCACACAGGACCATTGTAATTCTTCATCTACGCAAAAAAATATGAAACATTTTAAATTTTTCTACTGTCTCACCCAAACCTTTACAGTACAACACTATTAAAAAATATATCGACAATTATATACTGTAATACGCTTTAGAGTTTAACTTAACAAATATTATCTACAAAACATAGTTACATTAATTTGTTCTGTTTCCAGAGGATTATTTTAGATTTTTTGTTGGATTGCTGCTTCTGAAGCCTACATTATTAAAGAACTGATTACAACCTTCTTGATAAATGTATTTAGACTTAGGATTTACATTCTTTAATTTATATTATTTTGCATTCAATGATAAAGCATGCAAACCTATATTGTGATCTAAAAACGGTATAATTTTTCATAATTTAAACACATTCAAGATTATAACAAAGAAGGGAGGATGGACATTATTATTATCTTATTGTTTGACACATACTCGAATCATGCACAGTTTATGAATTGAATCTATTCAAATAGTAAGTACATTGTTTACCTTCTGAAGTGGTGAGGTATATTTTTTTGAAGGTCTACTTGTAGTGTAATGATCTGCTGTTGCAGACTCCATAGAGAACATCAGAACAGTCTTTTTTTATAGAAATAAAAAACATATTTTTTTATTATAAACAGATTGTAAATATAATGTTTATAATGCTTAACATTTCTTAGTTCTTCTAGTTTATGTAATCGTGCATGGTGGACTAGTGTATACATATAAATATAGAGAGAGAGCTTTGGAATATGATGTCATATTCCAGCGCTCAGCATGAAATGCCGGCACCGCGACCAAGGCAGAGGCCTCGTGGAGAGTAAGAGGTGCCGAACGGTTGCCGAAAACGTATTCCTGAGGGATCGCTCGCCGCCCCTTCTCTCTCCTCGGCGTTTCAATTGGGGGGGGCACAGGAGGGCACAGCATGATATAGGTAGGCCATGGCCACCTCTGGGCCCCCCTGCCGACGCCACTGGCTGCTATGATCCTTTATTGTCCTTTTTACGATAATAGCCCCACTGTGTAGCTAAGCCTCGGCCACAGTGCCTGCGCAGCTCCGGTGCAATGGCCTCCCCCCTCTCTCTACAGCTCTGGTTCTGTCTTGAACTGAAGGGGTTAATCCCTGGTATCTCAGTAGGAGGAAGCAACGTTTTGCGGGAGTACCCAGTTTTAATTTTAATTCACACAGCTTGAGATGATAAATAGGTTACTAGTTCACATTTCTAACATATTTTATATTATTATAGGATTCTGACAGCCCAAGCCTTTAAATCAGCTAAACTGCATTTGTCCGCTACAAAGTCAGGGGCATACCTAGAAACCACAGGGCCCTGGTGCAAAAATTACCCCGGGGCAACTGAACAGCTGGTCTGTGCCTTCTTTGCACCTTTCACCCCTTTCAACATACACTCTTGTGCACATATGTAAACACACTTACACAAATTACACACACTTAGTAATACTCACTAAAACACATGTACACATTCATTATAACACACACTCCATCTCACCCCAATTATACATCCATGCTCTCACACACACGCATATTCGTGCTAACACCCACACATGCGTACATCCATGCTCACAAACAAATGTACACATCCATGCTCACATTCACACATACATACAAACAACCACCACCGCATATCTCTCAACACTCTGTGTGGGCAGCCTTGGTTTCAACACGGGGTCACATGATGTAACATGACCCCCAATACGCATCTGTCTCCCTGTGTCGGTTCAAAATAAGCTAAAAATTGTCCATTCTAAACTATTTTGAATCAGTAGCAGAAGACACTAAGCGTCGCACTAGGCCCCCTGTACTTACGCCAGTTTAAACAGTTCATGTTTTTCTATGTAATATAATGAATAATATGAATTTTGCTAACTGTAATAATAATTGATGATAAATAAATTGTGGTTACCTCTTCCTCATCATCACTGAATAATTTCTTTGATGCTGTCCTTTTTATTCCTTTCTTTGGTGCACGTATTTCCTGTAAATTCAAAAAACGTGATTTTTTAGACTATATTATTATTATTATTTATTGTTTTATATAGCTCCATCAAATTCCGTAGCACTGTACAATGGGTAGACAGGACATAACAAGTAGTATATAACGTAACAATTTGACTAACGGAGACAACAGGTGAGGAGGGCCCTGCTTACTATATTTTTTATATTTAATAGATATGTAAAAGGTTAAACATAGTTACAAAAAATATATTATGGATACCTCTTCTTCGTCATCGCTGAATGATTTCTTTAATGGTGTCCTTTTTTTACCTTTATCTGGTGCAGAAATCACCTGTAAAATCAGGATATTTATTTAATTACATTTTTTACAAAAATATTGTATTTAATATATGATTTATTAAGAAATAAGATTTAAAAAGGGTACACATAATTGTAATTTGTTAAACACTAGAGTGTCATGTTAAAAAGGAAGTGCAACATGAGAGTTCATTAGCTTCATTTTTATGGAGGGTGGTACGGTCAGTGCTAGGTCTAGTATGCATCTTATTCTTCACTAAGATTTTGGTCTCTTTGTAACACGTTTGGGAAAAATTACAAGTGTTGGATAGAACACAGATTGTGTCTTCTTCTCGTTAAACTGTTTTAAACACTTTGCTGTTTTTTTTTAACAATGCTTCAACTTTTTGAAGGACTACTTTATGTTATCGTTATAGCTTAACCACAGTGCATATATGTACACTGTGTGGGCAGCCTTGGTTTCAACACGGGGTCACATGATGTAACGTGACCCCCAATGTGATTCTATCTCCCTGTGTCGGTTCAAAATAAGCTACAAATTGTCCATTCTAAACTATTTTGAATCAGTAGCAGAAGACACTAAGCAGGCGTCGCACTAGGCCCCCTGTAGTTATGGCAGTTCAAACAGTTCATGTTTTTCTATGTAATATAATGAATAATATGAATTTTGCTAACTGCAATAATAATTGATGATAAATAAATTGTGGTTACCTCTTCCTCATCATCACTGAATAATTTCTTTGATGCTGTCCTTTTTATTCCTTTCTTTGGTGTACGTATTTCCTGTAAATTCAAAAAACGTGATTTTTTAGACTATATTATTATTATTATTTATTGTTTTATATAGCTCCATCAAATTCCGTAGCACTGTACAATGGGTAGACAGGACATAACAAGTAGTATATAACGTAACAATTTGACTAACGGAGACAACAGGTGAGGAGGGCCCTGCTTACTATAGTTTTTATATTTAATAGATATGTAAAAGGTTAAACATAGTTACAAAAAATATATTATGGATACCTCTTCTTCGTCATCGCTGAATGATTTCTTTAATGGTGTCCTTTTTTTACCTTTATCTGGTGCAGAAATCACCTGTAAAATCAGGATATTTATTTAATTACATTTTTTACAAAAATATTGTATTTAATATATGATTTATTAAGAAATAAGATTTAAAAAGGGTACACATAATTGTAATTTGTTAAACACTAGAGTGTCATGTTAAAAAGGAAGTGCAACATGAGAGTTCATTAGCTTCATTTTTATGGAGGGTGGTACGGTCAGTGCTAGGTCTAGTATGCATCTTATTCTTCACTAAGATTTTGGTCTCTTTGTAACACGTTTGGGAAAAATTACAAGTGTTGGATAGAACACAGATTGTGTCTTCTTCTCGTTAAACTGTTTTAAACACTTTGCTGTTTTTTTTTAACAATGCTTCAACTTTTTGAAGGACTACTTTATATTATCCTTATAGCTTAACCACAGTGCATATATGTACACTGTTCGGGGAGCCTTGGTTTCAACACGGGGTCACATGATGTAGCGTGACCCCCAATATGATTCTGTCTCCCTGTGTCGGTTCAAAATAAGCTAGAAATTGTCCATTCTAAACTATTTTGAATCAGTACCAGGAGACACGAAGCAGGCGTCGCACTAGGCCCCCTGTAGTTATGGCAGTTCAAACAGTTCATGTTTTTCTATGTAGTATAATGAATAATATGAATTTTGCTAATCATTTGCAATAATAATTGATGATAAATTGTGGTAACCTCTTCCTCATCATCACTGAATAATTTCTTTGATGTTGTCCTTTTTATTCCTTTCTTTGGTGCACGTATTTCCTGTAAATTCAAAAAACATGATTTTTTAGACTATATTATTATTATTATTTATTGTTTTATATAGCGCCATCAAATTCCGTAGCGCTGTACAATGGGTAGACAGGACATAACAAGTAGTATGTAACGTAACAATTTGACTAACGGAGACAACAGGTGAGGAGGGCCCTGCTTACTATATTTTTTATATTTAATAGATATGTAAAAGGTTAAACATAGTTACAAAAAATATATTATGGATACCTCTTCTTCGTCATCGCTGAATTTCTTTAATGGTGTCCTTTTTTTATCTTTATCTGGTGCAGAAATCGCCTGTAAAATTTACATTTTTTATCAAAAATATTGTATTTAATATATGATTTATTAAGAAATAAGATTTAAAATAGATACACATAATTGTAATTTGTTAAGCACTAGAGTGTCATGTTAAAAGGAAGTGCAACGTGAGAGTTCATTAGCTTCATTTTTATGGAGGGTGGTACGGTCAGTGCCAGGTCTGATTTTGGTATCTTTGTAATACGTTTGGGAAAAATTACAACTACAGATTGTGTCTTCTTATCATCCCTTGACTGAAATCAGTTTTGTAAAATAAATTGCCTTCAATTCAGACTTGTAAATGTTAAACTGTGTTAAACACTTTGATGGGTTTTTTTTTTTAACAATGCTTCAACTTTTTTTGAAGGACTTCTTTATATTATCTTTATAGCTTGACCACAATGTATAAATGCATATCAAATTTGAGATTATTGCCTTTTCTTTGTTTGGAGTTGCCAATACAAATGTCTTCTTGGGTGTTGACAAATATGTTCCTCTTCTTTTCTGATTCCTTAGCTTCCATTTTTCTTCATCAACCCTGTGCTTCTATAATACATAAACAGCTTTAATGTGTTCCATTTGTCAATTGTAGTTATATAATTTGATATATACTTCCAATGGATGCCTTACCTATAGCTAATACAGACCCCTAAGCATCTACCAAACAGTAATGACATTGCGTATAAGTTTATTAAAATAAGAATGTGCATACTCTTGATGTTAGAATTACTGGTCTATAAAACACTTCTCTTTAATTATTACAGAATATGGCAAGATTTGCACCTAGTTGTTATGAGACAGTGTTTGCACACAGGCGATCAGCAGTAAAGACTAGCTTGTTATTGAGCAAGTCATCTAACTCCTTTTTTGGTTTATGTTGTTAATTGTACACAGATATCTTCAAGGCTTGGTTCTCTATATAAAATGGTATCTAAACTTCTTATTCAATGATTAACAAGACCTGCTCTCTGCAACATTACCCTTTGTCAAAATTGAAACAATTAGTCTGGAATACTTAAACATCTGTAATTTGCTATAAATGTAACCTTTTTTTGAACAGTACGGTACGAATCTTCAAACTCCCTTAAAAGTGAGATATGGACTTCTTGGTATGAGGATACAAAATCATCAAGTCTTGCAAATTTTCTTCGCTGAAGCCGAATATGCTTTAAATCCCACTGACTTTTTTCCATGATACCTTGTGTCCTGTTATCGCGAGTGAAATTCTACAATTTAGAATAAAGTGGAATAATTTAATTTGTATTTCATAATTCAGCAGGTTTTATAAGGTAACTTAACTAAATGAGGTATGAATGTAGATACCACCAATGGTCTATCAGGATTATTATCAGTTCAAATCAGGTACAGCTACAGGAATTTATACATTTAAAATAGAGAGGCAAATTTTTAAACGTAATATCATGAAATATAACTTCACTGGGGTTGTAGTGGATGCATAGAATATAATTCCAGCAGAAGTGGCAGAGTTTAATACAGTGAAAAGGTTTAGCATGCATTGTATAGCATAATGCTATACTACATATAACATAAGTCCATGGACTAAGGAAAGTATTCAGAGGTTGAGCAAACTAGATATTCTGAATGGTTCTTATCTGCCGTCACTTTCTATGTTTCTAAGTATGTTACCATGTTTCAAATTTAATGTGAAATCACACATGCACCACACTATGCACACATTTAGACAAACCAGAAATTATCTTATGTATTGATGTACAACATGCAGACAGAGGTATTCTCTATTGCATCAACAATGCAGTACCAATAAATGCCCATTAACCCTCCCGACTCCAAACTGGAAAACATTTTGACATCATGGCTACCCACAAAAAATAACCATAGAGAGTGCATCTAGGATGCAAAGTAAATAAATGCAAGCCAAGTTGAGCTGCTAAATTAAAATGCCTCTGACCCACAGGTGTTATCCTGTTGGAAAGGCAGCATCATAATGTCACAGGCAAATATCTCAAACATTTTTCTTATACCAAAATATAGAGAACCAGTCAGTAAGGATTGTGGTTCAAATTTAAACCTTAATTTGCTCTGCTTGCTTTAATTTATTGTAAAGCATAAGCCTATGTGAACAGTAATAAACTATTTGGGGCGCAGGGACTACACTAAACATATTTCCACACATTATATTCATACATTTATGATGGAAACATTTTCAATGCAACATTTTAGAGCTGTAATTTGAATGTGTCATTCTGAGAGGACACACAGTATGGACAATGTATTTGTTTTCACTCTGTAAGGATTTAGATTTAAATATTTCATAAAATTTGCTTATTATGCATACGTTGTTCTTGATTTGTGTGGCTACAGAGATTTGTATGTCCTAGAGCAGATTCAGACTGCAATGTAGAGAATGTTAGATAAATGGTGTATGTTGGTGATCTTGAAGAAGATACATAAATGTGTGAGCCACGGCTGGGTTCTGCTTGTGTTGGTGAATTGCTTGAATTTGGTTGGTGTGGTGTGGATAAATATGTTTGAAATTGCTCACCTCATGAGTGATGATCTGAATGCTGGTGTTGGCAAGGGTCATGTAGCCAATGTATTTTATGGCAATGTGTGATGCATGTTAAGTATGGTAACCCAAAGCTGGTTGTGTTGCTGAGACAATTGTTTGATGGGATGTGACTTAAGTTAAAATGACATTGATGTGTTTTGGTCCACAAATACGTATGGTGCACCACCCTAAGCATATGTGTGTGTCAGTGATACTGTGATGTGAATAGCAAATTCAAATTAACAGAACAATATATCTAACAATACATATCTATCTATCGATATATATATATATATATATGAAAAAAATATACTATTTTACCTGTGTGTCCCTTTTAGCTATTGTTTTGTACATTTCACTAAATCTGTAGTATACCTTTGTCTTGCCATGTCTTCCAATGTCTCCTTTAACAAAAAACCGTTAATATTGTAATGTGTGTTTAATTAATGAAGCAGATATAAAATGTAATAACAAAACAACAATGGATCTCATAGAATGTAGTCTATACAAATCCTACACAAGACATTAAAGTGAGTTAAAAACAATATACTAAATACTGATGTATCAATATAAACTTATATTTAACAATCAGCAAATGGATACAATACCATATAAGATAAAATAGCTGAACACAAAAATGGATTATAAAAAAAAATTATACCGTAGAGATGTAACTATGTAACTTTACAATCGATTAATCAATAATATTTTTCAAGCAGTACATAGATTACAAGCGGACCTATTCTGGAACACAAGTAAATGCTATGTAATGTAATTTACATATTCAATTTCTATTTTCTAATTTATATTATCCAGTCAAAATGGATGAACAACATTTCATTAACATGTATACTATTGATGTGGGATAATGCATACAATTTTAATGCTTTCATTCTATCTAATGAAAAACTGTTCTTTTGCTGGGTTAATAAATAAAGTGTTTACATTTTAATTGTTAGCAACAACCTTAACTTGGATTTTTTAGGGAAATGGAAACTAATACATATTTCATTATAGTTGTTTATGCAATTTCTTAAAATCAATAAAAAATAATATAAAAAAACAGAAGGCTAGTAAACACCTAACTTTAATCATCACCGTAAATTGTTCATTGTTTCCAGTAGTATTAAAATACATTTTTTGAAACTTTGTAATTAAACATTTCAACCGTAAATATATAATTTCATACCTAGCATTAAAGATGTCCACAGCCCCGCTTGCGGTAAGAAATCCCTCAACATAGTTTGAATGTAAGTTGAACTGAAGTATGGATTTGCTTCGTTGCCTGACTGAGCTAGTTTTGCACCATGGATGACATCACTAAAGTGCCTCTTGAATGGAGTTGAAACTATATCTACCTGAAATTAAAATAAGTTGATAAAATGGATAGTCATAAAGCAGTTAGTGATGATAGCCTTGAGGAGAATACATAATTGTAAAATGCACCTTTTTTACGAAGCATTAAAGTAGAATCGTGTTTCAAACCAAGTTCTGTGCTAATATAAAATATCTGTAATTTACTTGAATACACCGCAGCAAAAAAGAACATAAGAGTGAGCTTATTAGTCATCATCAAGGCAGGCCATCCACTGTGATTTGCTCCATGGAACGTTTATCACACTTGTTGCATTTCTTTTGTAATGACATTCATGACCCAAAGGTATCATGTAGTGTATTTTCCTGCATCCCTCCAAAAGGACAGTCCATTGGTGAAATACCAAGCAATTCATCTGAACAAAGAAAACAGCAAACCCTAGCTGGCATTCTTGGGCCTCATTCGTAGTGTCCAGCTTATTGCTCTTAGCACAGAGAGTAAGGGGTTCCAGTTCAGGGGCTTGAATTTTGGCTGACCATATCGATGAATCCAAAAAAGGCAGAAAAGTGTAGATATATGTTTTGCTGTTTTGCTTTTCAGATGGTTCCTTTAAGATGGTTGCAGGGTGATATACTGCAGGGTATAGGGATTTATATGTGTGTGTGTCAATTGGATTAAATATACTTTTTAAAAATATTAAAGGTAAGCTTACTCATTACTTGTGATACATATTTTGTTTTCCCTTATACACAATTACTATTACCTCTACTATGTCCTCTTGCTTAATATTCACAAGCATCTGCTGCAGCGAATCCATGTCAGACATCTTTGACTGAAGAATTTCAAAATGTTGCTGTACAACAACTCCAAAATATTTACTTGAAAACAATATTGTTGCACTCTGGAGAATTTCATCTAGTTCTTGTAATGAAGAAGAATTTGCCAGCAGGCCAAAAATATACATTCCTAATCTGTAGTGAGATGGCAAGCTGAACAAAAAAATAAGACAAGAGATATAAATTGTTATATTAAAAAATATATGATTTAGGAGTCATTAACTAAATTGGGACTGGCAATTACTTTGTTTATTTAAAGTTTGGTAAAACTGCCTATACATTATTATGTATATATGAAATTCTAAATATTCAACTAGAATTTATAGGAATAAATTACGTTATCATAGCTGGGGCTGACTGCTAACAAGAAAGAAACATGCTTAAAGTAATCTGATTGCACAAATAGAGGGTAAGCCAATGCTACTATGATGATGGTAACCTGACTTCATACCCTCTTAATAAAACTCCAAGTCCAACTATCACATTAACTCAGTAAGGTCACTACCAACAAGACAAGCAAGAAATTGACCAAAAAACCTTATGATAACTTAAAGATGGCAAAATACTTCACTGCCAAGAAAAGCTGAGAACTCTCATCTTAGAAAATTCTGCTACATTAGTGGCATTCTCACAATGACAAACTCCAACTATTTTAGAAATTATGTAATGAAAAAGCAACAATAAAATAACATTGAACTACATACTTAGCATGGAAAAAAAAATATGTATTAACCTATTGCCTGCTAGCCAAATTATCAGGAACTAAATCATACACCTATGTCAATTAGGGCTGTAACTAACGATTATTTTCATAATCGATTAGTTTATATATATATATATATATATATATATACACACACACACACAGTCTTTGTAATACACAACACTAACTTTCCTAAAAGATAAATGAAAAATTAAGTCTTACTGTTTTTTGCACATGGACTTTGCATTCTTCATCAGGTGACTTAGACAACGATGAATTATAGGAATTTCAAAGTCACTGGCGTTGGCCTTTCCAGTAACGATATTAAAATACTTTGTCATTACTGAGTCCAGATTTCCACCACAAAATGAGTAAGAAAGGGATTGTAGCAAAACTATCGATCCATCGCAGATGATCATTTTTGGTCTGGAAATATTTTTCCTTCCGTACATTCTTGCATCATCTGTTCGAAATGCATTGAGGAAGTATTGTACAGATGCTGTAGTGTGATCACATGTTACATATGTTGCAACTGGAATGGGAGAACCACCTTTCTTAGGGTTTCGTACTACAAGCTCATAAACATAATACGAAGCCTTCTTTCCACATCTTCTTTTAATAATACTACCTGTAGCATCAAAATACACAATATCCTGTTTACATCGGGCATGGAATATTTTAATGCTACATCTTGACCATAGCATTACACCCATTGGCTCCAGGAGGACCTTTTGTAAAACCTCATTGTCCTTGTTACTTTTCTCTTCTGTCATTTTTACGAGACTTAAAATCTCATTTGAATCTGCTCTATTTTTTTTCCTGTGCTCCCAAGATAGATTCTTTAATGTAAAACGTGATGGAGCTTCATCTCTATTTCCTGATTCATACACATTATCATCTAATGTCAAGAGGTCTTGCAGATGTTTTTGCCTTGGTAACTGCGATTGTAATGTTCTTGCAATAACTTGTCTTTTATCACCCCGAATTGGTCTTGTCCGCAATTCCTGGCGATTGTGCCTTGCCACGTAACCAGCGAATTCAACTTTGGCTTTTAGTTGTTCCACTGTTGGAATTGTAACTTTTACTGTAATCGAGCAGTCACTAAATGTGCAATAACCTGCACAATTAAATAATAATCCATGTTTTGTAGACCCAATTTCTTGCACTTTGTGCCATGAAAATGCAAAACTGCAAAAAGGAAATAGTCCACGAATACCTTTTGATATCAGATTTGTCCAGTCCATAGTATTAAAATGTGTTCCAGTTTGATTAGCCCTCAGTTTTTTCCACTCATATGGGTCAACATTAAAATAGTAAGGACTGTCTGTAATGGTGTTGGTATATAGATTCCATTTTTCATCCTTTTTGTTTGTTACATGCTTCCAAGAGAGAAATTTGTCAGTTTTATGTTTATCTTCTGTCAAATCCTAAGAAGTACAAATTAGAAAATCATCATGTATGAACAGCAATTTTGTTATAGATAGCTTAACAAATCACAAAAGCCATTTGGTCACTCTGCAATCTTTTATTTCTGGATATTAATTATTACACTTTTAATCATATATCTGTAAGCATTAACCTTTAACTAACTTTCAATAATGAACTTGATAATGACTGGAAGGCAAACTATATTCTCAACTACTCCCAGTAAATTTGTTGTGTCTGGTAATATGTATATTATTAAGTATATTGTTTGAATTGTCTAATTATAGCTGTGAACATTAATTAGGTTAAGCTAACAGACAATACATTTAATTGGCATTTTTTTATATTACATGTAGGCAAGGGAGAAACGTCAGAAACATAAACCAAACATCTGTTGGACATGTTTATACATTAAAATACTCTTAATCTACAAGTAAAATACAAAATTTGTGATATGATAAACATATTGTAAATATTAATGTAATGATGAGTAACTGAAGCATTTCAATAGGAGTAGTTAATTTTAATTGTAACTATTGCTACTGTTTAAGATTTTATATTAGATTATTGTACTAACATTTAAAAATACTGATTTAATTTAATGGTCTTTCAAACCTACCTCATAATCTTCAGTTTCACTTTTGGGATTATCAACGTTTAAATCGGTGATAATTTCTTCATCACTATGAGCAGATGTATTAATCTAAAGAAAAATGCATAGCTTGTAATTAATTGAGTAGCGTTTTTTTAATTTCCAAATGTTTCAATATATACAACCGCATGCAATGCTCCAATGTCAAGAATACAGTGCAATCATGACTGTACCTATGTTTTGACCCATATGTTTTCACAGAGCCATATTGTAGGT
Source organism: Spea bombifrons (assembly GCF_027358695.1). Taxonomy (NCBI): domain Eukaryota; kingdom Metazoa; phylum Chordata; class Amphibia; order Anura; family Pelobatidae; genus Spea; species Spea bombifrons. The sequence goes on from NC_071091.1 coordinate 30,411,299, forward strand.
TGCTGTAAAAATAAAGTTGTATGGCACCTGGAGGTTAAGCTATCTTGTTTCATTCTCTTCTGTGTCTTAGCTCACTCTGGTGAGTTACATAGTGGAACACAGGTTACAAATTATGAAATATAAGTTTGTGTTACACTTTGGGCAACTGCAGTTGACTGACATAAAAGCTTATACAGAGTTATAGTAATTCCTTCTGCTTTATGGCATGGGAAGAAAAAGAAAATGGAAATAAAGAGATACAATTTAAGAAAGAATGAAAGGCTGATAGAGAATGTTTTTTTTATTTACAACAGTCCTATTATTTCTATTCCAATTATTTGGTGTTACAAAAATGCCTTATATTGTGTATATCAATGTGTGTCTGTATGTGTATGTATATATATATATATATATATATATATATATATATATATATATATATATACATATATATATATATAGATATATGTATATATATATACGTTCAAATCATGACAACTTGATCTTTTATACCATGCCTCTCCTCTTGGGCATATTATTAATATGACCAAGTATTTTGGTATATGTTTATAAACCTGTCCTTCTGGAGATGTGGTCTTTAGAAGGAAGCACAATTTTGTAGGTGACTAGTTAAAGTATGTAAACAAACCGGTGCTGCTAAATGCAGTGATACAACAATTGACTGAGCACCACAGTTGTTTCACTATAATAGATGAATAACAAGGAGTAGTAGTGCACATTAATTAAGATAGAACTGTAACACAATACTTATAAATTATCACAAAGTAGTAAAAGTATTGTGTTACCCTTCTATCTTAATTGATGTTTTCTGTTAGCTTTCTTTCTCCAAAATATTTTCTCAACTACTGTCCCAGTAAATTGGTTGTGTCTGGTAATATGTATATTATTAAGTATATTGTTTGAATTGTCTAATTATAGCTGTGAACATTAATTAGGTTAAGCTAACAGACAATACATTTAATTGGCATTTTTTTATATTACATGTAGGCAAGGGAGAAACGTCAGAAACATAAACCAAACATCTGTTGGACATGTTTATACATTAAAATACTCTTAATCTACAAGTAAAATACAAAATTTGTGATATGATAAACATATTGTAAATATTAATGTAATGATGAGTAACTGAAGCATTTCAATAGGAGTAGTTAATTTTAATTGTAACTATTGCTACTGTTTAAGATTTTATATTAGATTATTGTACTAACATTTAAAAATACTGATTTAATTTAATGGTCTTTCAAACCTACCTCATAATCTTCAGTTTCACTTTTGGGATTATCAACGTTTAAATCGGTGATAATTTCTTCATCACTATGAGCAGATGTATTAATCTAAAGAAAAATGCATAGCTTGTAATTAATTGAGTAGCGTTTTTTTTTAATTTCCAAATGTTTCAATATATACAACCACATGCAATGCTCCAATGTCAAGAGTACAGTGCAATCATGACTATTCGCACATCTTGGGTGCAGAGTGGCAGCATATATCGGGGGGGCAGAGTGGCAGCATATCTCGGGGGGTAGAGTGGCAGCATTTCTCGGGGGGGGGCAGAGTGGCAGCATAGCTATTACAAAAAATTTTCATTAATAAAGCACCTTACTTTTAGGGTGCGGCCTATAATCGAGCCAATACGGTATTTGGTGTTACGAAAGTGCTTTATAGTGTGTATATTAATGTGTGTGTCTGTGTATATATACATATATATATTGTAGAACATGTTGACTATGGGCTTGAGCTCATAATCTTTCTGTAGCATAGCAACACCCCTATAAAGATATATAGATACACAGAGTGGATATGAAAGATAGACCCAACTAGTCTTCCAATTATACTCAAAATACAAAAAAAGTGAAGCGCAATATTCTAATTAAATATAAATGTTACACCTTCTGGTGAAGTGGTGCTGCAAAAACACAGGAACAAACTCCCCAAAATGTTCCAAATTAAATACAATCAAAACCACACAAGTCTTCCAATTATATCTAACTTATAAAGCCTAAACTGAATTCTTTATATCCCAGGTGTTCTTAAATTCCTCTACTGTTTTGCAACAAAAAATTATGTTTGAAGGCTACCCTTATATCTTAATTGATGTTTTCTATTACCTTTCTTTTTCCAAGATGTGACTAGTATTTATTAATTTATGTAAGGAGTTTACTACATTCCATTACCTTTTTATAACGCTCATACAGTATCTTCAAACGATGCCTATGATTCAATGTGTTCGGTAGTGCCAAATGATGGCACAGATGTGACCAAAATCCATCTCGAGTACCCTTACAATCAGAGGGCTTTCGGGTGTCATTTGCAGCCAGTAGTTCAATTTGATCAACAATTTCTTGAATATTGAATTTTTTTTTCCGGTTCTAAAAACAAAAGGTTTTTGTTTGTGATTAAACATTTGTAAATTAGACTGTAATGGATAAATAATGGGAGTCCAACATATATTTGACACAACAACTTATTTATATTTAGGTACACAATAGTAGACCTGGTTTCTTTCAAAGCATTCATTAGCTTGTTAATTCAACTACAGTATCATGTATAATAATAATTTATATAACTGTAACTTTTACAATTCAAAACAATAACGTTCATCCACAAAAACACAAATACCACTATAGAAGGATGAAAGGGCGTGTAGGATTCTGCACACTTTCTGTCAAAGCAATATTTAACATACCAATAAGCAAGACCATAGAGCCTTAAATATGCTTTCCCCTTGAACACCTAAAGGTGACCCTGGATATAACCTAACATTGCACGTGAACTTTTTACACTAAAATTTTAATATGACACACAGCTAGTGTGGAGATGCTAGTGTGGAGTTTCACTCTGTGTTTGACATCACCGGCCATACATAAAATAATAAAAAAGGGACATTGATTTTAAACTCAGTTCACCCCAGGAGAAAGCCCTGTTAGGGGACGAAAAGTGTTGCAGACTTTTTCTGACCTGTTTGTTTTTCTTGATTAAATTATTTTTCTTCTGATCATTACTTCAGCATATATTTGTAAGGTCAATATCATTTTTCTATTTTATTGGGAACTCACTTAGTGTCCGAACCACTGTTTCTTGATTATTTGTGTATATTTTTGTGATTAGGGCATGCAGGGGTTTACAGTGCAGCTTTTATATATATATAAAAGATACTCTGCGTGCTTTGCCTGTGCAGAAAAGTTAATCAAGGATAGGCAGACAGTCTGAACCGAGCTCCATATTGCCAAAGCACAACTATTGTTTATTATTTAAAGTGAACTTCTTAGTTAACACACAAAATGGACTTCTGGTCCATCAGATCACATCATATTCCATTCACTGCCCTTAATTCAAAGAGATAGGTACATGCTTTAGCGTTAAAATGGAATGTTCGCTTAAGAAATCAGAATTTTGTTAATTTATAAATGCTTTGCAAAGTGAAAACATAAAAACATTTAGATAGAACTGGGCGGCGCGTTGCGGGCATGCCAGCTCCTTTAACTTCATTAGCCGCCGCCGGCTGGAGGAGGCGGCTTTCAATCCTGCTCGCAGCTGCTTAGCGGCTGTTTTGACGGTCTGCTGACCACCCGGCCCACTAACCTGTCGGCTCACCGGGAAATTTCCCGGTATCCCGGCAGGCCAGTCCGGCCCTGTCAGTGATTCCGGCAGGGTATCGGTTTTGGCATCGATACCGACACCGGTATTGGTGCATCCCTAATATACATACACACACACTATATATATATACAGCTATGTGATACAAATATGCTGCTGCAGATGTAGATTTCTTTCATTCCATCTTTGCCAATGGGAGATCTGTTTTTTAATCACATATAGAATATTGAAAAATTTCATTGTCTAACTACTTTAAGCTTTCCATAGTGTAAGATATTATAGAGGGGGGTGTGTATGAGGTACATGTAGCGGGACATACTAAACAGCATAATTGGATGATGGGATGATTGGCTGCAATGCTAATCACTATCACTAGGTGTCTGTAGTTCATGATACTAAGTTGCAACAACTAATTTGCAAAAAGAAACTGCAAATATTTAACTATTCACTTGCTGAAATAAGTACAGTGCATGTACAATTATAGTAAATTCTATAGAAATATTAGAAAAATTAGTCAAACCATTTGTAGGGCTGGATTATTGATATAATATGGTACATGTATGTGCAAACACCACATTTTACCTGTTTTGATTATCATCATTTTGGGATTATGGAAGGAATGGTTACACATGCCAAGGAACATATTTGACCTGTTTTTCATAAGAATATGGGTATCATAACAGTTCAAATATGTTCCTTGGCATCTGTAACTATAATATTCCATTTATAATCCCCATGTAAAAAAAATATATATTATACCCATATTCTTATCGGAAAAAGTTCAAATGTGTTACTTAGCATGTGTAACTATAATATTCTATCCATAATCCCCATTTAAAAAATGATTAAACCCATATTCTTATCAGAAACAGGTCAAATATGTTTCTTGACATGTGTAACCATGATATTCCACCCATAATCCAAAAAAATATTATACCCCTCCTTGTAGGGTATATACCAAAATGAAGACTACTTTATTTTAGACGCACAGGCCTGGATATATACAGCAAAACACACATTAACATAAAACAAGATATTGGGATACAAACCTCCCCCTTAATCTGCCTCCCAGAGACAACAGGGGCAGTAACGGGATTAACAATACAAAAGGGTCCCAACCTCCACTATCTCTCACTGGCCCAAATCAGTTCCAAGGTTTGGCTGGGATAAATGTCTGTGGTGGTGGAACTGGGGGAGGGTGGAGGACTGAGTTAAACAACATTAAACTAAAACAATGATGGTCACTCCCTGGTGGCAGATCCTGGCTGTCTGCCGGAGATAATCCCCTCAACAAGTAATGGGATGATATACTGCTGGGGGTAGCCACAGAAGTCTTTACAAAGTCAGGGCCCATACTCAATAGGGAGGAGGCTGGCAGTCAGGCATCTCCAGTGGCCCCCAGTGATGGAGGCTTCCGTGATAAGGATGTGTAACTATAATATTCCACCCATAATACCCATGTAAAAAACATTATACCCATATTCTTATCAGAAACAGGTCAAATGTGTTCCTTGGTATGTGTAACAATAATATTCCACCCATAATCCCCATGTAAAAAATATTTATAACCATATTCTTGTCAGAAAGAGATCAAATATTTTATTTAGCATGTGTAACTATAATATTCCACCCATAATCCCCATGTAAAAAATGATTATACCCGTAATCATACCCATGGGTCAAATGTGTTCCTTGGCATGTCTAACCATGGTATTTCACCCACAATCCCTGTGTAAAAAAATATTTATAACCATATTCTTATCAGAAATAGATCAAATGTGTTACTTAGCTTGTGTAACTATAATATTCCACCCATAATCCCCATGTACAAATATTATACCCATATTCTTATCAGAACCAGGTAAAATGGGTTATTTAGCATGTGTAACCATAATATTCCACCCATAATCCCCATGTAAAAATGATAATACCCATATTCTTATCAAATATATATATATATATTATATTTATGTGTGAGTGTGTGTTTAAAATTCACCAATACATACTCAAACACATGTAAAATAGTTGACCCATAATTTATAATAGGAAATATCTACATGAATTTAGCAGATTAAAATGTATTCGTACCGTTAACCAAAAACTTTTTTTAGAATGAAAAATCAAACACAAACCATATGAAATATTTAAAAACACATACAATTCAAATAGTAGTATATGTAGGATATTAACTAACAAAGCAAACAGATTAATTATAATGGAAAAAAGGTAACAGTTACTTACATGTCCAAAAACTTTGAAAGTTATTAATCTGTAATAATAAAAAATGAAAAAGACATGAACATGTATAAATGCATAAAGATAATATTGAAAAAGTCAAACTTCTACATACATAGACTCATATATATTTTCATACTTTTTTATGCACTCTATTTCTTTAGTCCAAAACATTTTTATTAATAAAATAAATAATTTTGTGCTTTTTTAACATAACATATACTATTTTTAAACACTTAAAACATTTATAATACACGATTAGGGAAAATATCAAATAAAAACTTACCCCCTTTCCATTTTTGAGGTGGTAATTGTTTAAATAACCAAAAAAAATTAAAAATAAAAGCTTCAAACGCTTCCAATTTTCTTAACAAGGCAGTAGTGTTCTCTCATCTAAGAAAAACTTCTCATATGCCCAATACGCAACCCTGAAGTCACAAGCTAAAGTGTCAACTAACCAATCATGCCATGCAGGAAGTACCATTTATAGTGAAAAATAGTTCCCTATATCAGGGTTTCTAAGTTACAATTTACAATTTAACAGGATTTACAATTTAACAGGATGCTAATAAACTTATAGTTATCACAATGTCTGGTCTAAACCTGACACATCTTTAAATCTTGGACTGTTAAGTGGCACCTGACGTCTGGAATTGAAAAACACTACACTAAATAGAAAAAAAATATTGTAGCACTGGTGGTATTTGGTGTAATATATATGTATTTTTCTATAAGTATACTATATTATAAGGAATTAAAGAGGAACACAAAAATCTGTGTGATACAAATTTCTTTTTTATTTATTTATAACAAAGTACAAAAACATTAAACAATATATAGTAAAATAACACAGACATAACAAAAAGATAAATCATACATATATATATATATATATATATATATATATATATATATATATATATATATATATAAAAAGACTTACTAGTACAAACACAAGTATTTGTGGATTCTTTATCTCTTTAATAGTATTGTATATAGATTGAATTATTTTAGTACGTTGGACTGTCAAGGGGCCCGAAAGTATACAAGTTTTTATTTCGGTCGACTTTTAGCTAAGTAGATAAGGAGTAAAATAACCATGCCTGTTGTCAAACTAATTTACCCTCAAGTAGGGGTTTTGATCCAATAGTCCCATTTCTCCTGTTTTTTATTATTTCCCCTGTCATATGTTAATAACAATTTCTCCATGTGGCATTGATGTAACATTTGTGAGTTTACTTTTGACCATAATATTGGGTGCGAGGATCTCCAGTTCCTGGCTATTACCATCTTGATAGCTGTCCGGAGGTGTAATAAGATTTGTAAATCTTGGCTTGTTGCTTTAGGCAAATTAATATGTAAAAGGGCTCTGTCTGGGGTTAATGTCCAGTGAGAACCAAATAAGTTTATAAGTTTTCCCGATGCTTTCATCCATATTTTATTTACTATATTGCAACTCCACCAAATGTGGAGAAAGTCTCCCTTAAAATATCCGCACCTCCAGCAGTTCGAGATATTGTTAGCATACATTTTTGCTAATGTTGAAGGGACTAGGTACCAGCGATTCATAAGTTTATATTGCAACTCGTTCAAGTTAAGGCAATGTATATTTTTGTAGGTTAAATTCAACGCTTTATTCCACTCCTCTATTGTTATTTTGCTTCCTATATCATTCTCCCATTTTTTCAAGGCCGAAGGGGTATAATCTTTTTTCAGTAATGTTATTAAATTTACAACTTTTGAAAGGGCTTTTTTTGAATATCTCCTTTGATTAGGTAATCTAGGAGCTCTTGAATTTTAGAGTTCAAATTCCAATTTAATGATTTTAGTAAGAAGCTCTTTATTCTTAGATAATTAAAGGATTCTTCCATCGGTAACTTAAATTCGGTTTGAAGTTGTGTGAAAGATTTAATAGCTACTCCATTAATCAAATGTTTTATTATAAATATACCTCTTCGATTCCAAATTTTTAAATTTAAATTATCGATGTTATTTTCTATGATGGAAATAGGAAGGGTCGTTATGATCTTATCTTTTAGTCCCGCCTTATTTTTTATCCAGTTCCAATTTTTAAGAAGCTGTCTTAAAACTGAGCTATTTATATTTACCAGAATTTCAGTAACCTTTTTGTTCGAGATCCAAAAAAGGGATTGAAGATTTTTATATGGGTAAGTTGGTGGAGTGTGATACAAAATGTATTGCTCCAGATGTAGGTTTCTTTCATTCCATATTTGCCAAGGGGAGATCTTTTTTTATGATATATACAATAATGAAAAATTTAATTTTCTAACAACTGGGCTGATATTTGGGGCACTATATCTTTTCATTTCCACAGTAAAGATGCACCATACTCTCAGATAGAGGGGGTTGTGTGTGAGATATGTGCAGTGTAACTGTGTTGGTCCAATGGGAGATTTTTTTTAACCCCATGTACAATGTTTAAAAATGACATTTACCAAGTACTGGTCTGATATTTGGAGTGCTATATCTTGTCTGAGAATTTCCAAATACTTCTATACCTTGGGGTTTCAAATTATGTAGATATCTTTATCGAGAGGCTTGAGAGAAATCAGACACACAGACAAGACTTGACTGCTTAGGCATATAGCCCAAAGAAAATACCCACCCAATACCCAAAATAAGAGACGAGATAGAATTATTGTGGGTAGGGCATAGGCCACAGCTTTATTTACCCCGCCCTTTATTAACCAGCAGAACATGAACCACCATTAAACTACCTGCCAGCTAACGAACCTTTTGGGCCCTGTAACGGGTTCACCAAGAGAGCTGTAGTAACTCCCAGAGATCACCCACATGTATCTTCCTGTTGTCCCTGGAATCACTGCCAGCACCAGCCAGCATGCGCACCTTGGAACCCTGCTATGTGTACCCAATAAGTAGACACAACTACCTTGAATTGAGTACAGCAGGAATGAACAGTTTATTGATGTAAAACATAGACTCATATATCCACAGAACTGCATTCATAAATTAACAGATACATGAATTCAACCCAACCTTTAATCCTGTGGCAGCAATCCTATTGATGGTATTAATTAAACAATGGAGTTCCTGCCTGTGCTATCTTTGTTTGACAGCCAGGCTGTCATGTCCCCCTTCCTCACTGGGCCAGGGGGCCCCTTTACGTATAATAAAATTTCAGTTTATTACGGCACATTATTACGGCGGATTTCTGGACGGAATATTTTCAAGAGTACTAATTACTCCTGCAGGACTTCTCATTATCTCTTCACCACTATTTTCCCGTCCAGACTCAGCCCCCTAACAACTACATTTTACCTGTGTTCTGTAAAAAAAAAAAAAAAAAAACTAGTACAAATCACTTGTTTCAAGCACTGAATAATTATGGTTCATCTACTTGCAAAAGCCGTTTCATGCATTATCGAGCATATTAATACTTTTCTCTACAGGTACTTGAGCACATTTTCAAAAAATTTGGAATGCATTGGATGCAGCAACATAAGCATATGCATACTACTATAATAGCAATTTGACTACTTAACTGTTACCTCCTCCGTCATCCTGCGGGTAGGGGAGCTCAGACGCAGCCCGCGCATCCAGCCTCCTGCTTGTTCCGTCGGCGGGATCAATGGATCCTGACAGGGCGCATCTCGACGGCATGCGCGAACGGCTAACTCATGAATATTCATGTCGCTTCTTAAAGCGACATTTATCTTTTTTCCTTTTTTTATAACAAAGTACAAAAACATTAAACAATATATAGTACAATAAAACAGACATAACAAAAAGATAAATCATACATATATATATATATATAAAAAAAGACTTACTAGTACAAACACAAGTATTTGTGGATTCTTTATCTCTTTAATAGTATTGTATATAGATTGAATTATTTTAGTACGTTGGACTGTCAAGGGGCCCGAAAGTATACAAGTTTTTATTTCGGTCGACTTTTAGCTAAGTAGATAAGGAGTAAAAAAACCATGCCTGTTGTCAAACTAATTTACCCTCAAGTAGGGGTTTTGATCCAATAGTCCCATTTTTCCTGTTTTTTATTATTTCCCCTGTCATATGTTAATAACAATTTCTCCATGTGGCATTGATGTAACATTTGTGAGTTTACTTTTGACCATAATATTGGGTGCGAGGATCTCCAGTTCCTGGCTATTACCATCTTGATAGCTGTCCGGAGGTGTAATAAGATTTGTAAATCTTGGCTTGTTGCTTTAGGCAAATTAATATGTAAAAGGGCTCTGTCTGGGGTTAATGTCCAGTGAGAACCAAATAAGTTTATAAGTTTTCCCGATGCTTTCATCCATATTTTATTTACTATATTGCAACTCCACCAAATGTGGAGAAAGTCTCCCTTAAAATATCCGCACCTCCAGCAGTTCGAGATATTGTTAGCATACATTTTTGCTAATGTTGAAGGGACTAGGTACCAGCGATTCATAAGTTTATATTGCAACTCGTTCAAGTTAAGGCAATGTATATTTTTGTAGGTTAAATTCAACGCTTTATTCCACTCCTCTATTGTTATTTTGCTTCCTATATCATTCTCCCATTTTTTCAAGGCTGAAGGGGTATAATCTTTTTTCAGTAATGTTATTAAATTTACAACTTTTGAAAGGGCTTTTTTTGAATATCTCCTTTGATTAGGTAATCTAGGAGCTAATGAATTTTAGAGTTCAAATTCCAATTTAATGATTTTAGTAAGAAGCTCTTTATTCTTAGATAATCAAAGGATTCTTCCATCGGTAACTTAAATTCGGTTTGAAGTTGTGTGAAAGATTTAATAGCTACTCCATTAATCAAATGCTTTATTATAAATATACCTCTTCGATTCCAAATTTTTAAATTTAAATTATCGATGTTATTTTCTATGATGGAAATAGGAAGGGTCGTTATGATCTTATCTTTTAGTCCCGCCTTATTTTTTATCCAGTTCCAATTTTTAAGAAGCTGTCTTAAAACTGAGCTATTTATATTTACCAGAATTTCAGTAACCTTTTTGTTCGAGATCCAAAAAAGGGATTGAAGATTTTTATATGGGTAAGTTGGTGGAGTGTGATACAAAATGTATTGCTCCAGATGTAGGTTTCTTTCATTCCATATTTGCCAAGGGGAGATCTTTTTTTATGATATATACAATAATGAAAAATTTAATTTTCTAACAACTGGGCTGATATTTGGGGCACTATATCTTTTCATTTCCACAGTAAAGATGCACCATACTCTCAGATAGAGGGGGTTGTGTGTGAGATATGTGCAGTGTAACTGTGTTGGTCCAATGGGAGATTTTTTTTAACCCCATGTACAATGTTTAAAAATGACATTTACCAAGTACTGGTCTGATATTTGGAGTGCTATATCTTGTCTGAGAATTTCCAAATACTTCTATACCTTGGGGTTTCAAATTATGTAGATATCTTTATCGAGAGGCTTGAGAGAAATCAGACACACAGACAAGACTTGACTGCTTAGGCATATAGCCCAAAGAAAATACCCACCCAATACCCAAAATAAGAGACGAGATAGAATTATTGTGGGTAGGGCATAGGCCACAGCTTTATTTACCCCGCCCTTTATTAACCAGCAGAACATGAACCACCATTAAACTACCTGCCAGCTAACAAACCTTTTGGGCCCTGTAACGGGTTCACCAAGAGAGCTGTAGTAACTCCCAGAGATCACCCACATGTATCTTCCTGTTGTCCCTGGAATCACTGCCAGCACCAGCCAGCATGCGCACCTTGGAACCCTGCTATGTGTACCCAATAAGTAGACACAACTACCTTGAATTGAGTACAGCAGGAATGAACAGTTTATTGATGTAAAACGTAGACTCATATATCCACAGAACTGCATTCATAAATTAACAGATACATGAATTCAACCCAACCTTTAATCCTGTGGCAGCAATCCTATTGATGGTATTAATTAAACAATGGAGTTCCTGCCTGTGCTATCTTTGTTTGACAGCCAGGCTGTCATGTCCCCCTTCCTCACTGGGCCAGGGGGCCCCTTTACGTATAATAAAATTTCAGTTTATTACGGCACATTATTACGGCGGATTTCTGGACGGAATATTTTCAAGAGTACTAATTACTCCTGCAGGACTTCTCATTATCTCTTCACCACTATTTTCCCGTCCAGACTCAGCCCCCTAACAACTACATTTTACCTGTGTTCTGTAAAAAAAAAAAAAAAAAAAAACTAGTACAAATCACTTGTTTCAAGCACTGAATAATTATGGTTCATCTACTTGCAAAAGCCGTTTCATGCATTATCGAGCATATTAATACTTTTCTCTACAGGTACTTGAGCACATTTTCAAAAAATTTGGAATGCATTGGATGCAGCAACATAAGCATATGCATACTACTATAATAGCAATTTGACTACTTAACTGTTACCTCCTCCGTCATCCTGCGGGTAGGGGAGCTCAGACGCAGCCCGCGCATCCAGCCTCCTGCTTGTTCCGTCGGCGGGATCAATGGATCCTGACAGGGCGCATCTCGACGGCATGCGCGAACGGCTAACTCATGAATATTCATGTCGCTTCTTAAAGCGACATTTATCTTTTTTCCTTTTTTTATAACAAAGTACAAAAACATTAAACAATATATAGTACAATAAAACAGACATAACAAAAAGATAAATCATACATATATATATATATATATAAAAAAAGACTTACTAGTACAAACACAAGTATTTGTGGATTCTTTATCTCTTTAATAGTATTGTATATAGATTGAATTATTTTAGTATGTTGGACTGTCAAGGGGCCCGAAAGTATACAAGTTTTTATTTCGGTCGACTTTTAGCTAAGTAGATAAGGAGTAAAATAACCATGCCTGTTGTCAAACTAATTTACCCTCAAGTAGGGGTTTTGATCCAATAGTCCCATTTTTCCTGTTTTTTATTATTTCCCCTGTCATATGTTAATAACAATTTCTCCATGTGGCATTGATGTAACATTTGTGAGTTTACTTTTGACCATAATATTGGGTGCGAGGATCTCCAGTTCCTGGCTATTACCATCTTGATAGCTGTCCGGAGGTGTAATAAGATTTGTAAATCTTGGCTTGTTGCTTTAGGCAAATTAATATGTAAAAGGGCTCTGTCTGGGGTTAATGTCCAGTGAGAACCAAATAAGTTTATAAGTTTTCCCGATGCTTTCATCCATATTTTATTTACTATATTGCAACTCCACCAAATGTGGAGAACGTCTCCCTTAAAATATCCGCACCTCCAGCAGTTCGAGATATTGTTAGCATACATTTTTGCTAATGTTGAAGGGACTAGGTACCAGCGATTCATAAGTTTATATTGCAACTCGTTCAAGTTAAGGCAATGTATATTTTTGTAGGTTAAATTCAACGCTTTATTCCACTCCTCTATTGTTATTTTGCTTCCTATATCATTCTCCCATTTTTTCAAGGCTGAAGGGGTATAATCTTTTTTCAGTAATGTTATTAAATTTACAACTTTTGAAAGGGCTTTTTTTGAATATCTCCTTTGATTAGGTAATCTAGGAGCTCTTGAATTTTAGAGTTCAAATTCCAATTTAATGATTTTAGTAAGAAGCTCTTTATTCTTAGATAATCAAAGGATTCTTCCATCGGTAACTTAAATTCGGTTTGAAGTTGTGTGAAAGATTTAATAGCTACTCCATTAATCAAATGTTTTATTATAAATATACCTCTTCGATTCCAAATTTTTAAATTTAAATTATCGATGTTATTTTCTATGATGGAAATAGGAAGGGTCGTTATGATCTTATCTTTTAGTCCCGCCTTATTTTTTATCCAGTTCCAATTTTTAAGAAGCTGTCTTAAAACTGAGCTATTTATATTTACCAGAATTTCAGTAACCTTTTTGTTCGAGATCCAAAAAAGGGATTGAAGATTTTTATATGGGTAAGTTGGTGGAGTGTGATACAAAATGTATTGCTCCAGATGTAGGTTTCTTTCATTCCATATTTGCCAAGGGGAGATCTTTTTTTATGATATATACAATAATGAAAAATTTAATTTTCTAACAACTGGGCTGATATTTGGGGCACTATATCTTTTCATTTCCACAGTAAAGATGCACCATACTCTCAGATAGAGGGGGTTGTGTGTGAGATATGTGCAGTGTAACTGTGTTGGTCCAATGGGAGATTTTTTTTAACCCCATGTACAATGTTTAAAAATGACATTTACCAAGTACTGGTCTGATATTTGGAGTGCTATATCTTGTCTGAGAATTTCCAAATACTTCTATACCTTGGGGTTTCAAATTATGTAGATATCTTTATCGAGAGGCTTGAGAGAAATCAGACACACAGACAAGACTTGACTGCTTAGGCATATAGCCCAAAGAAAATACCCACCCAATACCCAAAATAAGAGACGAGATAGAATTATTGTGGGTAGGGCATAGGCCACAGCTTTATTTACCCCGCCCTTTATTAACCAGCAGAACATGAACCACCATTAAACTACCTGCCAGCTAACGAACCTTTTGGGCCCTGTAACGGGTTCACCAAGAGAGCTGTAGTAACTCCCAGAGATCACCCACATGTATCTTCCTGTTGTCCCTGGAATCACTGCCAGCACCAGCCAGCATGCGCACCTTGGAACCCTGCTATGTGTACCCAATAAGTAGACACAACTACCTTGAATTGAGTACAGCAGGAATGAACAGTTTATTGATGTAAAACGTAGACTCATATATCCACAGAACGGCATTAACATAAATTAACAGATACATGAATTCAACCCAACCTTTAATCCTGTGGCAGCAATCCTATTGATGGTATTAATTAAACAATGGAGTTCCTGCCTGTGCTATCTTTGTTTGACAGCCAGGCTGTCATGTCCCCCTTCCTCACTGGGCCAGGGGGCCCCTTTACGTATAATAAAATTTCAGTTTATTACGGCACATTATTACGGCGGATTTCTGGACGGAATATTTTCAAGAGTACTAATTACTCCTGCAGGACTTCTCATTATCTCTTCACCACTATTTTCCCGTCCAGACTCAGCCCCCTAACAACTACATTTTACCTGTGTTCTGTAAAAAAAAAAACAAAAAAAAACTAGTACAAATCACTTGTTTCAAGCACTGAATAATTATGGTTCATCTACTTGCAAAAGCCGTTTCATGCATTATCGAGCATATTAATACTTTTCTCTACAGGTACTTGAGCACATTTTCAAAAAATTTGGAATGCATTGGATGCAGCAACATAAGCATATGCATACTACTATAATAGCAATTTGACTACTTAACTGTTACCTCCTCCGTCATCCTGCGGGTAGGGGAGCTCAGACGCAGCCCGCGCATCCAGCCTCCTGCTTGTTCCGTCGGCGGGATCAATGGATCCTGACAGGGCGCATCTCTACGGCATGCGCGAACGGCTAACTCATGAATATTCATGTCGCTTCTTAAAGCGACATTTATCTTTTTTCCTTTTTTTATAACAAAGTACAAAAACATTAAACAATATATAGTACAATAAAACAGACATAACAAAAAGATAAATCATACATATATATATATATATATATATATATATATATATATATATATATAAAAAAGACTTACTAGTACAAACACAAGTATTTGTGGATTCTTTATCTCTTTAATAGTATTGTATATAGATTGAATTATTTTAGTACGTTGGACTGTCAAGGGGCCCGAAAGTATACAAGTTTTTATTTCGGTCGACTTTTAGCTAAGTAGATAAGGAGTAAAAAAACCATGCCTGTTGTCAAACTAATTTACCCTCAAGTAGGGGTTTTGATCCAATAGTCCCATTTTTCCTGTTTTTTATTATTTCCCCTGTCATATGTTAATAACAATTTCTCCATGTGGCATTGATGTAACATTTGTGAGTTTACTTTTGACCATAATATTGGGTGCGAGGATCTCCAGTTCCTGGCTATTACCATCTTGATAGCTGTCCGGAGGTGTAATAAGATTTGTAAATCTTGGCTTGTTGCTTTAGGCAAATTAATATGTAAAAGGGCTCTGTCTGGGGTTAATGTCCAGTGAGAACCAAATAAGTTTATAAGTTTTCCCGATGCTTTCATCCATATTTTATTTACTATATTGCAACTCCACCAAATGTGGAGAACGTCTCCCTTAAAATATCCGCACCTCCAGCAGTTCGAGATATTGTTAGCATACATTTTTGCTAATGTTGAAGGGACTAGGTACCAGCGATTCATAAGTTTATATTGCAACTCGTTCAAGTTAAGGCAATGTATATTTTTGTAGGTTAAATTCAACGCTTTATTCCACTCCTCTATTGTTATTTTGCTTCCTATATCATTCTCCCATTTTTTCAAGGCTGAAGGGGTATAATCTTTTTTCAGTAATGTTATTAAATTTACAACTTTTGAAAGGGCTTTTTTTGAATATCTCCTTTGATTAGGTAATCTAGGAGCTAATGAATTTTAGAGTTCAAATTCCAATTTAATGATTTTAGTAAGAAGCTCTTTATTCTTAGATAATCAAAGGATTCTTCCATCGGTAACTTAAATTCGGTTTGAAGTTGTGTGAAAGATTTAATAGCTACTCCATTAATCAAATGCTTTATTATAAATATACCTCTTCGATTCCAAATTTTTAAATTTAAATTATCGATGTTATTTTCTATGATGGAAATAGGAAGGGTCGTTATGATCTTATCTTTTAGTCCCGCCTTATTTTTTATCCAGTTCCAATTTTTAAGAAGCTGTCTTAAAACTGAGCTATTTATATTTACCAGAATTTCAGTAACCTTTTTGTTCGAGATCCAAAAAAGGGATTGAAGATTTTTATATGGGTAAGTTGGTGGAGTGTGATACAAAATGTATTGCTCCAGATGTAGGTTTCTTTCATTCCATATTTGCCAAGGGGAGATCTTTTTTTATGATATATACAATAATGAAAAATTTAATTTTCTAACAACTGGGCTGATATTTGGGGCACTATATCTTTTCATTTCCACAGTAAAGATGCACCATACTCTCAGATAGAGGGGGTTGTGTGTGAGATATGTGCAGTGTAACTGTGTTGGTCCAATGGGAGATTTTTTTTAACCCCATGTACAATGTTTAAAAATGACATTTACCAAGTACTGGTCTGATATTTGGAGTGCTATATCTTGTCTGAGAATTTCCAAATACTTCTATACCTTGGGGTTTCAAATTATGTAGATATCTTTATCGAGAGGCTTGAGAGAAATCAGACACACAGACAAGACTTGACTGCTTAGGCATATAGCCCAAAGAAAATACCCACCCAATACCCAAAATAAGAGACGAGATAGAATTATTGTGGGTAGGGCATAGGCCACAGCTTTATTTACCCCGCCCTTTATTAACCAGCAGAACATGAACCACCATTAAACTACCTGCCAGCTAACGAACCTTTTGGGCCCTGTAACGGGTTCACCAAGAGAGCTGTAGTAACTCCCAGAGATCACCCACATGTATCTTCCTGTTGTCCCTGGAATCACTGCCAGCACCAGCCAGCATGCGCACCTTGGAACCCTGCTATGTGTACCCAATAAGTAGACACAACTACCTTGAATTGAGTACAGCAGGAATGAACAGTTTATTGATGTAAAACGTAGACTCATATATCCACAGAACGGCATTAACATAAATTAACAGATACATGAATTCAACCCAACCTTTAATCCTGTGGCAGCAATCCTATTGATGGTATTAATTAAACAATGGAGTTCCTGCCTGTGCTATCTTTGTTTGACAGCCAGGCTGTCATGTCCCCCTTCCTCACTGGGCCAGGGGGCCCCTTTACGTATAATAAAATTTCAGTTTATTACGGCACATTATTACGGCGGATTTCTGGACGGAATATTTTCAAGAGTACTAATTACTCCTGCAGGACTTCTCATTATCTCTTCACCACTATTTTCCCGTCCAGACTCAGCCCCCTAACAACTACATTTTACCTGTGTTCTGTAAAAAAAAAAAAAAAAAAAAAACTAGTACAAATCACTTGTTTCAAGCACTGAATAATTATGGTTCATCTACTTGCAAAAGCCGTTTCATGCATTATCGAGCATATTAATACTTTTCTCTACAGGTACTTGAGCACATTTTCAAAAAATTTGGAATGCATTGGATGCAGCAACATAAGCATATGCATACTACTATAATAGCAATTTGACTACTTAACTGTTACCTCCTCCGTCATCCTGCGGGTAGGGGAGCTCAGACGCAGCCCGCGCATCCAGCCTCCTGCTTGTTCCGTCGGCGGGATCAATGGATCCTGACAGGGCGCATCTCGACGGCATGCGCGAACGGCTAACTCATGAATATTCATGTCGCTTCTTAAAGCGACATTTATCTTTTTTCCTTTTTTTATAACAAAGTACAAAAACATTAAACAATATATAGTACAATAAAACAGACATAACAAAAAGATAAATCATACATATATATATATATATATAAAAAAAGACTTACTAGTACAAACACAAGTATTTGTGGATTCTTTATCTCTTTAATAGTATTGTATATAGATTGAATTATTTTAGTACGTTGGACTGTCAAGGGGCCCGAAAGTATACAAGTTTTTATTTCGGTCGACTTTTAGCTAAGTAGATAAGGAGTAAAATAACCATGCCTGTTGTCAAACTAATTTACCCTCAAGTAGGGGTTTTGATCCAATAGTCCCATTTTTCCTGTTTTTTATTATTTCCCCTGTCATATGTTAATAACAATTTCTCCATGTGGCATTGATGTAACATTTGTGAGTTTACTTTTGACCATAATATTGGGTGCGAGGATCTCCAGTTCCTGGCTATTACCATCTTGATAGCTGTCCGGAGGTGTAATAAGATTTGTAAATCTTGGCTTGTTGCTTTAGGCAAATTAATATGTAAAAGGGCTCTGTCTGGGGTTAATGTCCAGTGAGAACCAAATAAGTTTATAAGTTTTCCCGATGCTTTCATCCATATTTTATTTACTATATTGCAACTCCACCAAATGTGGAGAACGTCTCCCTTAAAATATCCGCACCTCCAGCAGTTCGAGATATTGTTAGCATACATTTTTGCTAATGTTGAAGGGACTAGGTACCAGCGATTCATAAGTTTATATTGCAACTCGTTCAAGTTAAGGCAATGTATATTTTTGTAGGTTAAATTCAACGCTTTATTCCACTCCTCTATTGTTATTTTGCTTCCTATATCATTCTCCCATTTTTTCAAGGCCGAAGGGGTATAATCTTTTTTCAGTAATGTTATTAAATTTACAACTTTTGAAAGGGCTTTTTTTGAATATCTCCTTTGATTAGGTAATCTAGGAGCTCTTGAATTTTAGAGTTTAAATTCCAATTTAATGATTTTAGTAAGAAGCTCTTTATTCTTAGATAATTAAAGGATTCTTCCATCGGTAACTTAAATTCGGTTTGAAGTTGTGTGAAAGATTTAATAGCTACTCCATTAATCAAATGTTTTATTATAAATATACCTCTTCGATTCCAAATTTTTAAATTTAAATTATCGATGTTATTTTCTATGATGGAAATAGGAAGGGTCGTTATGATCTTATCTTTTAGTCCCGCCTTATTTTTTATCCAGTTCCAATTTTTAAGAAGCTGTCTTAAAACTGAGCTATTTATATTTACCAGAATTTCAGTAACCTTTTTGTTCGAGATCCAAAAAAGGGATTGAAGATTTTTATATGGGTAAGTTGGTGGAGTGTGATACAAAATGTATTGCTCCAGATGTAGGTTTCTTTCATTCCATATTTGCCAAGGGGAGATCTTTTTTTATGATATATACAATAATGAAAAATTTAATTTTCTAACAACTGGGCTGATATTTGGGGCACTATATCTTTTCATTTCCACAGTAAAGATGCACCATACTCTCAGATAGAGGGGGTTGTGTGTGTGAGATATGTGCAGTGTAACTGTGTTGGTCCAATGGGAGATTTTTTTTAACCCCATGTACAATGTTTAAAAATGACATTTACCAAGTACTGGTCTGATATTTGGAGTGCTATATCTTGTCTGAGAATTTCCAAATACTTCTATACCTTGGGGTTTCAAATTATGTAGATATCTTTATCGAGAGGCTTGAGAGAAATCAGACACACAGACAAGACTTGACTGCTTAGGCATATAGCCCAAAGAAAATACCCACCCAATACCCAAAATAAGAGACGAGATAGAATTATTGTGGGTAGGGCATAGGCCACAGCTTTATTTACCCCGCCCTTTATTAACCAGCAGAACATGAACCACCATTAAACTACCTGCCAGCTAACGAACCTTTTGGGCCCTGTAACGGGTTCACCAAGAGAGCTGTAGTAACTCCCAGAGATCACCCACATGTATCTTCCTGTTGTCCCTGGAATCACTGCCAGCATCAGCCAGCATGCGCACCTTGGAACCCCGCTATGTGTACCCAATAAGTAGACACACAACTACCTTGAATTGAGTATAGCAGGAATGAACAGTTTATTGATGTAAAACATAGACTCATATATCCACAGAACTGCATTCATAAATTAACAGATACATGAATTCAACCCAACCTTTAATCCTGTGGCAGCAATCCTATATTGATGGTATTAATTAAACAATGGAGTTCCTGCCTGTGCTATCTTTGTTTGACAGCCAGGCTGTCATGTCCCCCTTTCTTACTGGGCCAGAGGGCCCCTTTACGTATAATAAAATTTCAGTTTATTACGGCACATTATTACGGCTGATTTCAGGACGGAATATTTTCAAGAGTACTAATTACTCCTGCAGGACTTCTCATTATCTCTTCACCACTATTTTCCCGTCCAGACTCAGCCCCCTAACAACTACATTTTACCTGTGTTCTGTAAAAAAAAAAAAAAAAAAAACTAGTACAAATCACTTGTTTCAAGCACTGAATAATTATGGTTCATCTACTTGCAAAAGCCGTTTCATGGATTATCGAGCATATTAATACTTTTCTCTTTTCAAAAAAATTTGGAATGCATTGGATGCAGCAACATAAGCATATGCATACTACTATAATAGCAATTTGACTACTTAACTGTTACCTCCTCCGTCATCCTGCGGGTAGGGGAGCTCAGACGCAGCCCGCGCATCCAGCCCCCTGCTTGTTCTGTCGGCGGGATCAATGGATCCTGACAGGGCGCGTCTCAACGGCATGCGCGAACGTCTAACTCATGAATATTCATGTCGCTTCTTAAAGCGACATTTATCTTTTTTCCTCCTTCCCCTGATTAGTTGGGTAGGAGGATCCAGATTGTTAGAGGGATATTTAAACCCTCAGTAGGCACTACACCTATGCCAGTGCCTTATAGCCTTCACTAGCGTTCCTATGCTGTTTTGTAATTTTTGGTTCTGACTCCGGCTAGTTTTTAACCTTTAATGTTTGCTTCCTGCCCTGACCTCTGCTTGTGACCCTGACTACTCTTCTGCCTGACCCCTGAATTTATTATTTTATTTATTATTTTGGTTCCTGATTATACTGAGCTTTGCTACGTTCCTGTGTCTGTTGCTGAGCTCTCCATCTCCACTGGGAGACGCCTTTCCAATTTCTGCAGCGTGGATCCACTGTCAGTACCGCAGTTGTGACAGTTATCACAGGCCCATAACATCGATCCCGCAGATTTGGCAAGGATGTCCAATCGTCAAGACAGACAGGATCAAGTCCTAGCGGCTCATGCATATCAACTCCAATCCTTGGAACGGAAACTTGATGATGTTGCTGACCTTCTCAGATCAATGGCTTCTAATCTGTTAAAGCACCCAAAATGCCCTTGCCAGACAAATTCTCTGGTTTTTTGAATCAGTGCACTCTACACTTCCGAGCACATCCTCTTGTCACCGTCCCGGGTCCCGGCAAGTGTTTACCCGTACGCGGCAAACTACGGGATCTCGGGCTGCACCCTCAGGTCTCGGCAGACACAGGCAAGTCGATGCCTGTGAACGCCGGGTTCCGGGATCGCGTGTTACGGTCTCGGATCCCAACAAACACAGGCAAGCTGATGCCTGTGAACGCCGGGCTCCGGGATCGCGTGTTATAGACTCGGATCCCAGCAGACACAGGCAAGCTGATGCCTGTGATCCACCGAGCTCCGAGTCATATAGGGCTTCCTCCGGGGATCTTCCTACCACGCTGCAGCAGCCTGCCTGCAGCAGTGGAGACCCCCGGAGTCAGAGACTTACCTCTACTCGGTCCCTTCCTCGCCGCAGGAGCAGTTCGTTGCCACGCAACTGGAGGCGTGGTTTGGATGGCCGACTAGAGCTTCAGCAGTGACGTCATCTGGGGGCGGGGTTAGGTTCTGGCGCCAGATTTAAAAGTCAGGAAGTGCTCTAGCCAGTTACCCTGTTGTGGTCTTTACGCTCGGTTGTGTTTTGTATTACTTCCAGTTTATTTTGACCCTATGCTTGCCTGACCTCTCTTTGCCTGCCGATTTTGTACCGTTGCCTTGCTGATCTTGTTGCTGTTCCACTGATTGTCTGACTACCCACTCTGGATCTCGACCACGGCTTACCTGACTACCCACTCTGGATATCGACCACGGCTTACCTGACTACCCACTCTGGATATCGACCACGGCTTACCTGACTACCCACTCTGGATCTCGACCACGGCTCTCCTGACTACCCTCTCTGGATCTCGACCACGGCTCTCCTGACTACCCTCTCTGGATCTCGACCACGGCTTGTTGTGTTCCTGTGTCTGTATCCTGACTCGGCTTTCCAGTCTTTGCTAAGCCTTTTCGCCTTGTACTGCCAACTCCGTATCTTCTACCTATACCTACCTTATCTGGCCTCCTTGCTGTTGGGATCATCTAAATCCTGGGGTGCTGCTGCCAGGGGCTCCTCCTTTGGTCGTAGTGATCCAGGTAGAATAACTTCCGCGGGGAGTGCCAAATCTATTAAAAGGAGAAGCATTAGCATGGGCATCACCTCTGTTGGAACAGGGCAGTGTTTGATGCTCCCGGGAGGCGAGAGGCGGCTGAATCTAATTTGATGGAGATTCAACAGGGATGCCGTAGAATTAGCATATGAAACCGACTGGAATATCAGCGCTCTAAAATCTGCCTTTCGCAGGGGCCTAAACGAGTCTTTAAAAGATGCTCTCACCTACCATGACCTACCTCATGATCTAGAAAATCTGATTGCATTATGTCTACATCTAAAAGCCAGAGGTCAGGAAAAAAGATTTGAGCGAGACAGAGAATGTGACAGAAGGCCACGTCAGTTTAGGCCTCCGGTTCGTCCAACTTTCCAGGCCCCTACAGAACCTGCTACTGCTGCTGTAGAACCTATGGAAATAGGCCCAGTGCTTCATCTTACAGCGGAAGAGAAACAGCGCCGCAGAACTTTGGGGTTGTGTTTGTATTGCAGGCAGAAAGGACATTTGATTTATGCATGCCCCAGAAGGTTGGGAAACGCCAGAACTTAGTGGAGACAGGAGGTGCTTCACTACGTGCTACTGTTGCTACACCTCCTCAGTCACAAAGACTTTTCGTTCCCATCATGCTACAGTGGACAGGCCACCAAGTGGCCACACAAGCTTTCATCGATTCAGGGGCCACCGAGAATTTCATAGACAGAACTTGGGGCTCTGGAAAATAATATCCCCTCACAGCCAAAGTCTCTGAAGACCTCTATCTCTGCTTTAGACGGGTCTCCACTAGGAACCGGGATCGTGTCACTCCAAACTGAAGTTATTGGTGCGGTAGTCAGTATTCTCCACTCTGAAGAAATACAGTTTCATGTCTTGTCCAGTCCACATATACCCATCATATTAGGAATGTCTTGGCTTCAACAACATAACCCCAGCAGAAGACTGGAGAGAAGGACAGATTCTGGCTTGGTGTAAAGAGTGTTTAGAGAACTGCTGCAACACTCCCACCAATTAAATTTAATTCTAGAAGTACCTGCTAAAGATCCATGTCAACTTGTACCTTCTCAGTACTGGGATTATTTAGATGTTTTTTCTAAATGAAAAGCAGAGACTTTACCTCCCCCTCGTGCGTATGATTGTAAGATAAAATTGCTACCCAGCACCAACCCACCCAAGGGACACACATATCCCTTATCTCAACCTGAGAATCAGGCTTTGGCTCAATATATTGACGAGAATTTAAAAAAAGGGTTCATCAGACCTTCGGCATCCCCGGCGGGAGCAGGCTTCTTCTTTATCTCCAAGAAAGACGGTTCATTACGCCCATGCATCGACTTTCGAGGGTTAAATAAGATAAACACAAAGAAAATGAAGGGGTGTGAACTATGTTTTTTAATATTGAAGTGAACTATGTTTTTTAATATTGAAGTAAAATAAAAGCTGGAAGTTTTTTCATTCAAGTGCTGGATCGACCCCTTCTTTTTCATTGTGTTTATTCCACGCATCAAGTCCGTGCGGATCCGTACAGACGAATATATGGGGAGGTGAGCTGGCTTTTGCATTTATTCAATTTAAATAAGATAACCATAAAGAACAAGTATCCTCTGCCTCTCATAACAGAACCGTATGACCAACTGAGGGACAAAACCATTTTTACTAAACTTGATCTTCGTGGGGCGTATAACCTGGTTCGGATTCAAGAAGGTGATGAGTGGATGACCGCTTTCAATACCAGATACGGGCATTACGAATACCTTGTGATGCCTTTTGGGCTATGTAACGCCCCAGCCGTATTCCAGAACTTTTTGAATGACATTTTTTGTGACATGTTACTGTCCCATGTTATGGTGCATCTCGACGATATTTTGATCTATTCTAAGAATCTGGCGGAGCATGGGCAACATGTTAGCCAAGTATTGCAAAGATTACGAGAACATTCACTATTTCCTAAGGCCGAAAAATGTGAATTTGAATGTGACAAGGTGACGTTTTTGGCTATATCTTATCTGCTGGGCAATTGGAGATGGATCCTGATAAGTTGGCAGCCATCAAAGACTGGAAGGAACCCTCTGATATTAAGAGTATACAGCGATTCGTAGGATTCGCCAATTTACTATCGCCGTTTCATTCAGAATTTTTCTCAGATCATCGCTCCAATAATTGCTCTCTCTCAGAAGGGGGCTAATCCAAAATTTTGGACCCCGGAAGCTAAAGGAGCTTTTGAGAAACTAAAGCTGGCCTCTATTACAGCCTCTATTTTACAACGGCCCAATCCTGATTTGCCCTTTATTTTGGAGGTCGACGCTTCGGAAACTGGAGCCAGAGCCATTCTGTCCCAGCGCAATCAAATTTCCAATCGTCTTCACACTTCGCATTTTTCTAAGACTTTCTCTACCACTGAACAAAATTATGATATTGGAAACCGTGAACTATTGGCTATTAAATTAGCCTTAGAGGAATGGCGACATCTGCTTGAAGGGGCTGCGGTTCCTGTTACGATTCTGACTGATCATAAGAATCTAGTATATATCGAAAAGGCCAAAAGACTCAATCCTCGGCAGGCTCAGTGGGCCTTGTTTTTTTACCCATTTTAATTTTTCTATCTCTTTTCGTCCGGGTTCCAAAAACACTAAAGCAGACGCACTGTCCAGAAAGCATGAGGCACCTGATCTGGAGACCCCTGTTGAACCTATCATACGTCTACCAAAATAATTGCCACCATCCACAGTACACTCCTGTGGCATATTTCTAAGTTGCAGACGCCTTGACCCAAAGGACATTTAACCCCTCCTGGGGGACTTTATGTTCAACCACGGTTTTGCAATGCTGTCCTCTCCTGGGGTTGTGCCTCATCAGTAGCGGGTCATTGGGAAACTCATAACGTAAGATTTCTTCTCCATAGACATTTTTGGTGGCCTACCATGTCTCGGGACATATCGGACTATGTGCAAGCTTGTAATGTATGTGATCACAATAAAACGCCACGCACCAGACCTGCTGGATTATTGTGTCCGCTACCTGTTCCTGAGCGTACGTGGCAACATATAGCCATGGATTTTGTCACGGACCTTCCTCCCTCCAACGGTCACACGACTATCTTAGTTGTTGTTGATCTGTTCAGCAAACAAGCTAATTTCATTGCTCTCTCCAAACTCCCATCAGCTAGTATTTTGGCAACACTTTCATGAAAGAGATTATACGTCTACACGGAGTCCCTTAAGTAATATTCTCTGACAGAGGGTCACAGTTTATCTCCAGATTCTGGAGAGCAATGTGTAAACTCATGGGAATTGAATTGCATTTTTCTTCTAACCATCTGCAATCCAACGGACAGGCTGAAAGAACCAACCAAGTTGTCAAGCAGTATCTAAGAATGTATGTTTCCGAGGATCAGTCTGATTGGTCAATGCTGCTACATCTCGCTGAATGGTGCTACAATAGTTCATATTAGACTTGGGCACCAGGGGGCTCTTCGTCTTCGTGCTCGTCTTCGACAAAAAAAAAATCTTCATATTCCGCGAATATTCGCCCGTTCCTGTCTTCTCTTCGGGGGAATATTTGTGGACATTCTTCGTGTTTTTTCTTCGTTTTTTTCGGTTAAGGGGTTAATACGGGGTTAACACGTACAGCAGCAGCTCTGGCGCCAGGAGTTTAAATGTCCGTATGAGCAACTCTATTGGTCACCAGCAGGGAGCCACCTGCTGGCGACCAATGAGCACACTACCATAATATATTCTCAGGCAGAATATTATGCTACTCAATGTAAAACCAACAGAGGGCAGCATTCTGTCCGAAGATATATTAGCCATATGTGGTAGTGTGTTCATTTTCATTTATTAATTATTTAAATAAAATATATTCCCATGATCCGCTGGTCTCCCCGCTGCAACATTAATTCTGTCGAACTTGCAAACTCTTTTGTTTCTATTTATTTTGGGTTATTTTTGTATTAAACCGTTACACGAAAGGATCAATGCAAATGAGCACACTGCCACATATGGCTAATATATGTTTGGACAGAATGCTGCCCTCTATTGGTTATACATTGAGTAGCATTGTTCCATATGCTTGATATCCGAACATATATTAGCCATATATGCTAGTGTGCTCATTTGCATTTATTCAAATAAAATATATTCCCATGATCCTTTCATGTAACGGTTTAATACAAAAAACCCCCAAAATAAATAGAAAAAAAGAGTTTGCAAGTTCGACAGAATTAATGCCCGCGAGTGCGGACATTTAACTGTTGCAGCGGTTAGACCAGCGGATCGTGGGAATATAGTTTATTTAAATAATTAATAAATGAAAATGAGCACACTACCACATATGGCTAATATATTTTCGGACAGAATGCTGCCCTCTGTTGGTTATACATTGAGTAGCATAATAACTTATTATGCTACTCAATGTATCTTACCAATAGAGGGCAGCATTGTGTCCAAAGTTATAATAAGTTTTTATGCTAAGTTAAATGTCCGTACCGGTGACTTTGTTGGTCACTGGCACTGACTTTTAACTGTTGCAGCAGTGTCCCAGGTTTTTTTTTTCTGCATAGCAACTAGTGGTAAGGGGCCGTGCGAGTGAGCCTATTGGTCGCTTGCACGGCCCTTTAACCTACGGATTTCTGCTCCCGTTATCCAACGCAGCATCGCAGGGGTTAACGGGAGCAGAAATCAGGAGTTAAAAAGGCTTTCCGCATCAGCCAACTCCTGCGATGCCGTGAAGATAAGGTAGGCTAGATGGGGAAGGGACCAGGGAAATTAGTAGGCGAAGACGAAGACGATCACAAAGATTCTTCGTGTGTGTGTCTTCGTCTTCGCCTATGTTTTACCGGCACCTCTTCTCTTCTACGTTTCTAGAGTCGGCACTGACTCCAAGCCTTACATATTCTGACCTAGATAATAACATTATATCAGATATACAGTCATCACTTACACGTTTGATAATATTTCGCCTAAACCTCTCAGGGATGGAGGGTGCAGGCGGTGCAAAGAAACCCATCCTACTTGGGGCACATCGACATCCTGTTATATTTCTGGGTATATATGAATATGATACATTACCACGTGAAAAAAAACATCATATAGGCAGCTTAACACATTGATGTAAACTAGTCTGTGTTGAAATGTAGTGGCATTTCATAGGATTGGTGACTCGTGTACATATTCTTTGTTAACACACTGTATCGTTCCAGGGTTCCTTCGACCTTTTCAATATTCTTTGGGCACATCTATCTATTTAAGCAGGCTCACAAGTCACAAATGGGCCCACTAGCAACTTGTCCTGTTTTAATATTCGTTAAATTTTTCAATTTAAGATCAAATGTGGTGGGACAATTGCTGCAATAATGATATGGTGTTAACAAAAAAATACCATGTTGTTCCATATCGATTGTATCCTTACTGTTTGAAATATTTGTGAAATAATAGTAGAAAGTCTGTTGGGATGCTGGTGTCGGGCATCCACCATATATGATAAACAAAGATGATACCTTAAGTGCCTCCTTCGCGAGATATATTCATATATTAGTTTCTGGCAATAACATATCACGTGATTCAGACAGATCACACTCGGCCCTAGCCATGTTCACTCCTGCGGTGTTCTTCAGTGTGATTTCTGAGTGCAGCCAACTGGTAGCGACAACATAGAAAATCCGTTGAACTCCAAAAATGATTACACATGCAGAACAGGCTCTTTGATTCATAATTGTGTCTCAACTTTATCTCCAGGTGACTCTCTTGCAATGGCTGGCATGTATCCAGCTAAATTTTCCCTCCAGCAGTACTGATGTAGAGGTTGTTAACAGCACCTGGTAGGGAGCGTCAAATCTGGGATGAATCTTCAGGTTGCAATTCATGAGTAGAATCATTTACATCTGGGTCTGGAATAGAACCAAACATATATTTATATATCACATCAATTTTCTTGCTTAAATTCCCACAGTGAAAATGCACCATATTCTCAGAAATATTATAGGGGTGTGTGCGCGAGATAGGTGCAGTTTAACTGTATTGCTCCAATGGCGGAATTTTTTTTACCCCATGTAGAATGTTAAAATATGCCAGTTGCTGTCTACTGGGCTGATATTTGGGGCGCTATAGCTGTAAATTTCCACAGTAAGAATGCACCATAATCTCAGAAATAATAGAAGGGGGTGTGCTTGAGATATTTGCAGTGTAACTGTATTGGTCCAATGGGGAATTTTTTTAACCCCTGTAGAATGTTGAAAAATCCATTTTGCTACGTATTGGGCTAATTGGGGTGCTATATCTTCAAATTTCCACAGTAAAAATGCACCATATTCTCACAAAAATAGTGGTGGGTGTGAGATATTTGCAGTGTAACTGTATTGGTCCAAAGGGGGAATTTTTTTTGTTTTTAAGAAGTAATTTTTTTTTATTTTGTTGGTATAAAAGATGATTTCCAAAATAGCGTCACATACAGGCATAACAGAAAGGATACTCAATACAGAAGTGATTGCACCACATCAAGAAGCAGTGGATGATAGTGCCTACTTAACCAGAGCTCATAAGGACGCACGATAAGCCAACAATATATTGAGACCAGTAGGGCTCAATACAGGGCCTGGCAGGAATAATGGGAAACATCTTCAAAAGAAGGTACAGAGAAAGGAAGAAAGAACCTAGAGACGGAAAAGAAAAAAAAAGAAAAAAAGAATAAAATTAAATAAAAAAAAATAAATAAAAAATAAAATAAATACATTTAAAAAAAGGAAGGTAGAGCTGACATGGAGAGAGCACACAAAAATTTGTCAATAGTCCCCCTAAAACAATAACTGTGTGTAGAATAAAAAAAAAATAAAAAAACCACGATGCAATCACTTAGCTGTGCTCCACGTAGGGATCGGAGATAGCCACGAACATAGGCCAACGTGCTCCCCAGGATGCACTCTGAAACAACGGTAGAATCCAGCTGGGTTTAGGCATTCTCCTGGGACGCTACAGGACTGTCTGCCGGGCAAGGTGACGACTGTTAGGGCTCTAGGGCCCGTGGGGTACGTCCACCCAATCGAGGTCATGAGGTCGTCTCATAGAATGGTCGGTCTAGGCCGGCAGGTGGCTGTAGCCTTAGGCATCAGCATCAGCATCAGCAAGCACCCCAGTTGGATAAGCAGTCCACCCTTCTGTCCAAGGAAAAAGGAGGAATTTTTTAACCCTCTGTAGAATGTTGAAAAATGCCAGTTGCTGTCTACTGGGATGGTATTTGGGGCACTATAGCTTTAAATTTCCACAGTAAAAATGCACCATATTCTCAGAAATAATAGAGGATGGTGTGTTTGAGATATTTGCACTGTAACTGAATTGGTCCAATGGAGGAATTTTTTTTAACCCCTGTAGATTTTTAAAAAATCCCATTTGCTATGTATTGGGCTAATATTTGGGGCGCTATAGCTTTAAATTTCCACAGTAAAAATGCACCATATCCTCAGAAATAATAGAGGGGCATGTGTTTGAGATATCTGCAGTGTAACTGTATTGGTCCAATGGGAGAATTTTTTTCAACCCCTGTAGAATGTTGAAAAATGACGGTTGCTGTCTACTGGGCTGATATTTGGGGCGCTATAGCTTTAAATTTCCACAGTAAAAATGCACCATATTCTCAGAAATAATAGAGGGACACTTGTTTGAGATATCTGCAGTGTAACTGTATTGGTCCAATGGGAGAATTTTTTTCAACCCCTGTAGAATGTTGAAAATTGCCAGTTGCTGTCGACTGGGATGATATTTGGGGCACTATAGCTTTAAATTTCCAAAGTAAAAATGCACCATATTCTCAGAAATAATAGAGGATGGTGTGTTTGAGATATTTGCACTGTAACTGAATTGGTCCAATGGAGGAATTTTTTTTAACCCCTGTAGATTTTTAAAAAATCCCATTTGCTATGTATTGGGCTAATATTTGGGGCGCTATAGCTTTAAATTTCCACAGTAAAAATGCACCATATCCTCAGAAATAATAGAGGGGCATGTGTTTGAGATATCTGCAGTGTAACTGTATTGGTCCAATGGGAGAATTTTTTTCAACCCCTGTAGAATGTTGAAAAATGACGGTTGCTGTCTACTGGGCTGATATTTGGGGCGCTATAGCTTTAAATTTCCACAGTAAAAATGCACCATATTCTCAGAAATAATAGAGGGGCATGTCTTTGAGAAATCTGCAGTGTAACTGTATTGGTCCAATCTGGGAATTTTTTTTAACCCCTGTAGATTTGTAAAAAATCCCATTTGCTATGAATTGGGCTAATATTTGGGGCGCTATAGCTTTAAATTTCCACAGTAAAAATGCACCATATTCTCAGAAATAATAGAGGGGCATGTCTTTGAGAAATCTGCAGTGTAACTGTATTGGTCCAATCTGGGAATTTTTTTTAACCCCTGTAGATTTTTAAAAAATCCCATTTGCTATGAATTGGGCTAATATTTGGGGCGCTATAGCTTTAAATTTCCACAGTAAAAATGCACCATATTCTCAGAAATAATAGAGGGGCATGTGTATGAGATATCTGCAATGTAACTGTATTGGTCCAATGGGGAATTTTTTTAACCCCCTGTAGAATGTTGAAAAATGGCAGTTGATGTCTACTGGGCTGATATTTGGGGCGCTATAGCTTTAAATTTCCACAGTAAAAATGCACCATATTCTCAGAAATAATAGAGGGGCACTTGTTTGAGATATCTGCAGTGTAACTGTATTGGTCCAATGGGAGAATTTTTTTTAACCCCATGTAGAATGTTTAAAAATGACGTTTGCTGTATACTGGGCTGATATTTGGGACACTATAGCTCTATATTTCCACAGTAAAAATGCACCATATTCTCAGAAATAATAGCGGGGCATGTGTTTGAGATATCTGCACTGTAACTGATTTGGTCCAATGGAGGAATTTTTTTTAACCCCTGTAGATTTTTAAAAAATCCCATTTGCTATGTATTGGGCTGATATTTGGGGAGCTATAGCTTTAAATTTCCACAGTAAAAATGCACCATATCCTCAGAAATAATAGAGGGGCATGTGTTTGAGATATCTGCAGTGTAACTGTATTGGTCCAATAGGGGAATTTTTTTTAACCCTCTGTAGAATGCTGAAAAATGCCAGTTGCTGTCCACTGGGATGATATTTGGGGCGCTATAGCTTTAAATTTCCACAGTAAAAATGCACCATATTCTCAGAAATAATAAAGGGGCATGTCTTTGAGAAATATGCAGTGTAACTGTATTGGTCCAATGGGGGAATTTTTTTTAACCCCTGTAGATTTCTGAAAAATCTCATTTGCTATTTATTGGGCTAATATTTGGGGCGCTATAGCTTTAAATTTCCACAGTAACAATGCACCATATTCTCAGAAATAATAGAGGGGCACTTGTTTGAGATATCTGCAGTGTAACTGTATTGGTCCAATGGGAGAATTTTTTTTAACCCCATGTGGAATGTTGAAAAATGACAGTTGCTGTATACTGGGCTGATATTTGGGGCACTATAGCTCTAAATTTCCACAGTAAAAATGCACCATATTCTCAGAAATAATAGCGGGGCATGTGTTTGAGATATCTGCAATGTAAATGTATTGGTCCAATGGGGAATTTTTTTTTAACCCAATGTAGAATGTTGAAAAATGGCAGTTGCTGTCTACTGGGCTGATCTTTGGGGCGCTATAGCTTTAAATTTCCACAGTAAAAATGCACCATATTCTCAGAAATAATAGAGGGGCATGTGTTTGAGATATCTGCAGTGTAACGGTATTGGTCCAATGGGGAAATTTTTTTTAACCCCCTGTAGAATGTTGAAAAATGGCAGTTGCTGTCTACTGGGCTGATATTTGGCGCGATATAGCTTTAAATTTCCACAGTAAAAATGCACCATATTCTCAGAAATAATAGAGGGGCATGTGTTTGAGATATCCCCAGTGTAATTGTATTGGTCCAATGGGGGAATTTTTTTTAACCCTCTGTAGAATGCTGAAAAATGCCAGTTGCTGATTACTGGGATGATATTTGGGGCGCTATAGCTTTAAATTTCCACAGTAAAAATGCACCATATTCTCAGAAATAATAGAAGGGCATGTGTTTGAGATATGTGCAGTGTAAATGTATTGGTCCAATGGGGGAATTTTTTTTAACCCTCTGTAGAATGCTGAAAAATGCCAGTTGCTGTCTACTGGGATGATATTTGGGGCACTATAGCTTTAAATTTCCACAGTAACAATGCACCATATTCTCAGAAATAATAGAGGGGCACGTGTTTGAGTTATCTGCAGTGTAACTGTATTGGTCCAATGGGAGAATTTTTTTTAACCCCATGTGGAATGTTGACAAATGACGGTTGCTGTATACTGGGCTGATATTTGGGGCACTATAGCTCTAAATTTCCACAGTAAAAATGCACCATATTCTCAGAAATAATAGCGGGGCATGTGTTTGAGATATCAGCAATGTAAATGTATTGGTCCAATGGGGAATTTTTTTTAACCCCCTGTAGAATGTTGAAAAATGGCAGTTGCTGTCTACTGGGCTGATCTTTGGGGCGCTATAGCTTTAAATTTCCACAGTAAAAATGCACCATATTCTCATAAATAATAGAGGGGCATGTGTTTGAGATATCTGCAGTGTAACTGTATTGGTCCAATGGGGAATTTTTTTTTAACCCCCTGTAGAATGTTGAAAAATGGCAGTTGCTGTCTACTGGGCTGATATTTGGCGCGCTATAGCTTTAAATTTCCACAGTAAAAATGCACCATATTCTCAGGAATAATAGAGGGGCATGTGTTTCAGATATCTCCAGTGTAACTGTATTGGTCCAATGGGGGAATTTTTTTAACCCTGTGTAGAATGCTGAAAAATGCCAGTTGCTGATTACTGGGATGAAATTTGGGGCGCTATAGCTGTAAATTTCCACAGTAAAAATGCACCATATTCTCAGAAATAATAGAGGGGCATGTGTTTGAGATATGTGCAGTGTAAATGTATTGGTCCAATGGGGGAATTTTTTTTAACCCTCTGTAGAATGCTGAAAAATGCCAGTTGCTGTCTACTGGGATGATATTTGGGGCACTATAGCTTTAAATTTCCACAGTAACAATGCACCATATTCTCAGAAATAATAGAGGGGCACTTGTTTGAGATATCTGCAGTGTAACTGTATTGGTCCAATGGGAGAATTTTTTTTAACCCCATGTGGAATGTTGAAAAATGACGGTTGCTGTATACTGGGCTGATATTTGGGGCACTATAGCTCTAAATTTCCAAAGTAAAAATGCACCATATTCTCAGAAATATTAGCGGGGCATGTGTTTGAGATATCTGCAATGTAAATGTATTGGTCCAATGGGGAATTTTTTTTTAACCCCCTGTAGAATGATGAAAAATGGCAGTTGCTGTCTACTGGGCTGATCTTTGGGGCGCTATAGCTTTAAATTTCCACAGTAAAAATGCACCATATTCTCAGAAAAAATAGAGGGGCATGTGTTTGAGATATCTGCAGTGTAACTGTCTTTGTCCAATGGGGAATTTTTTTTTAACCCCCTGTAGAATGATGAAAAATGGCAGTTGCTGTCTACTGGGCTGATATTTGGCGCGCTATAGCTTTAAATTTCCACAGTAAAAATGCACCATATTCTCAGAAATAATAGAGGGGCATGTGTTTGAGATATCCCCAGTGTAACTGTATTGGTCCAATGGGGGAATTTTTTTTAACCCTCTGTAGAATGCTGAAAAATGCCAGTTGCTGATTACTGGGATGATATTTGGGGCGCTATAGCTTTAAATTTCCACAGTAAAAATGCACCATATTCTCAGAAATAATAGAGGGGCATGTGTTTGAGATATCTGCAGTGTAACTGTCTTGGTCCAATGGGGAATTTTTTTTTAACCCCCTGTAGAATGTTGAAAAATGGCAGTTGCTGTCTACTGGGCTGATATTTGGCGCGCTATAGCTTTAAATTTCCACAGTAAAAATGCACCATATTCTCAGAAATAATAGAGGGGCATGTGTTTGAGATATCCCCAGTGTAACTGTATTGGTCCAATGGGGGAATTTTTTTTAACCCTCTGTAGAATGCTGAAAAATGCCAGTTGCTGATTACTGGGATGATATTTGGGGCGCTATAGCTTTAAATTTCCACAGTAAAAATGCACCATATTCTCAGAAATAATAGAGGGGCATGTGTTTGAGATATCTGCAGTGTAAATGTATTGGTCCAATGGGGGAATTTTTTTTAACCCTCTGTAGAATGCTGAAAAATGCCAGTTGCTGTCTACTGGGATGATTTTTGGGGCACTATAGCTTTAAATTTCCACAGTAAAAATGCACCATATTCTCAAAAATAATAGAGGATGGTGTTTTTGAGATATTTGCACTGTAACTGAATTGGTCCAATGGAGGAATTTTTTTTAACCCCTGTAGATTTTTAAAAAATCCCATTTGCTATGTATTGGGCTAATATTTGGGGCGCTATAGCTTTAAATTTCCACAGTAAAAATGCACCATATCCTCAGAAATAATAGAGGGGCATGTGTTTGAGATATCTGCAGTGTAACTGTATTGGTCCAATGGGAGAATTTTTTTCAACCCCTGTAGAATGTTGAAAAATGACGGTTGCTGTCTACTGGGCTGACATTTGGGGCGCTATAGCTTTAAATTTCCACAGTAAAAATGCACCATATTCTCAGAAATAATAGAGGGGCATGTCTTTGAGAAATCTGCAGTGTAACTGTATTGGTCCAATCTGGGAATTTTTTTTAACCCCTGTAGATTTTTAAAAAATCCCATTTGCTATGTATTGGGCTAATATTTGGGGCGCTGTAGCTTTAAATTTCCAAAGTAAAAATGCACCATATCCTCAGAAATAATGGAGGATGGTGTGTTTGAGATACTTGCACTGTAACTGAATTGGTTCAATGGAGTAATTTTTTTTAAACCTCTGTAGATTTTTGAAAAATCCCATTTGCTATGAATTGGGTTAATATTTGAGGCGCTATAGCTTTAAATTTCCACAGTAAAAATGCACCATATTCTCAGAAATAATAGAGGGGCATGTGTATGAGATATCTGCAGTGTAACTGTATTGGTCCAATGGGGAATTTTTTTAACCCCCTGTAGAATGTTGAAAAATGGCAATTGATGTCTACTGGGCTGATATTTGGGGCGCTATAGCTTTAAATTTCCACAGTAAAAATGCACCATATTCTCAGAAATAATATAGGGGCATGTGTTTGAGATATCTGCAGTGTAACTGTATTGGTCCAATTTGGGAATTTTTTTTAATCCTCTGTAGAATGCTGAAAAATGCCAGTTGCTGTCCACTGGGATGATATTTGGGGCGCTATAGCTTTAAATTTCCACAGTAAAAATGCACCATATTCTCAGAAATAATAAAGGGGCATGTCTTTGAGAAATCTGCAGTGTAAGTGTATTGGTCCAATGGGGGAATTTTTTTTAACCCCTGTAGATTTCTGAAAAATCTCATTTGTTATTTATTGGGCTAATATTTGGGGCGCTATAGCTTTAATTTCCACAGTAAAAATGCACCATATTCTCAGAAATAATAGAGGGGCATGTCTTTGAGATATCTGCAGTGTAACTGTATTGGTCCAATGGGAGAATTTTTTTTAACCCCATGTAGAATGTTGAAAAATGACGGTTGCTGTATACTGGGCTGATATTTGGGGCACTATAGCTCTAAATTTCCACAGTAAAAATGCACCATATTCTCAGAAATAATAGCGGGGCATGTGTTTGAGATATCTGGAAAGTAAATGTATTGGTCCAATGGGGAATTTTTTTTAACCCCCTGTAGAATGTTGAAAAATGGCACTTGCTGTCTACTGGGCTGATCTTTGGGGCGCTATAGCTTTAAATTTCCACAGTAAAAATGCACCATATTCTCAGAAATAATAGAGGGGCTTGTGTTTGAGATATCTGCAGTGTAACTGTATTGGTCCAATGGGGAAATTTTTTTTAACCCCCTGTAGAATGTTGAAAAATGGCAGTTGCTGTCTACTTGGCTGATATTTGGCGCGCTATAGCTTTAAATTTCCACAGTAAAAATGCACCATATTCTCAGAAATAATAGAGGGGCATGTGTTTGAGATATCCCCAGTGTAACTGTATTGGTCCAATGGGGGAATTTTTTTTAACCCTCTGTAGAATGCTGAATAATGCCAGTTGCTGATTACTGGGATGATATTTGGGGCGCAATAGCTTTAAATTTCCACAGTAAAAATGCACCATATTCTCATAAATAATAGAGGGGCATGTGTTTGAGATATCTGCAGTGTAAATGTATTGGTCCAATGGGGGAATTTTTCTTAACCCTCTGTAGAATGCTGAAAAATGCCAGTTGCTGTCTACTGGGATGATTTTTGGGGCACTATAGCTTTAAATTTCCACAGTAAAAATGCACCATATTCTCAGAAATAATAGAGGATGGTGTTTTTGAGATATTTGCACTGTAACTGAATTGGTCCAATGGAGGAATTTTTTTTAACCCCTGTAGATTTTTAAAAAATCCCATTTGCTATGTATTGGGCTAATATTTTGGGCGCTATAGCTTTAAATTTCCAAAGTAAAAATGCACCATATCCTCAGAAATAATAGAGGGGCATGTGTTTGAGATATCTGCAGTGTAACTGTATTGGTCCAATGGGAGAATTTTTTTCAACCCCTGTAGAATGTTGAAAAATGACGGTTGCTCTCTACTGGGCTGATATTTGGGGCGCTATAGCTTTAAATTTCCACAGTAAAAATGCACCATATTCTCAGAAATAATAGAGGGGCATGTCTTTGAGATATCTGCAGTGTAACTGTATTGGTCCAATGGGGAATTTTTTTTAAGCCCTGTAGATTTTTAAAAAATCCCATTTGCTATGTATTGGGCTAATATTTGGGGCGCTATAGCTTTAAATTTCCACAGTAAAAATGCACGATATTCTCAGAAATAATAGAGGGGCACTTGTTTGAGATATCTGCAGTGTAACTGTATTGGTCCAATGGGAGAATTTTTTTTAACCCCATGTAGAATGTTCAAAAATGACGGTTGCTGTATACTGGGCTGATATTTGGGACACTATAGCTCTATATTTCCTCAGTAAAAATGCACCATATTCTCAGAAATAATAGCGGGGCATGTGTTTGAGATATCTGCACTGTAACTGATTTGGTCCAATGGACGAATTTTTTTTAACCCCTGTAGATTTTTAAAAAATCCCATTTGCTATGTATTGGGCTGATATTTGGGGAGCTATAGCTTTAAATTTCCACAGTAAAAATGCACCATATCCTCAGACATAATAGAGGGGCATGTGTTTGAGATATCTGCAGTGTAACTGTATTGGTACAAAGGGAGAATTTTTCTTCAACCCCTGTAGAATTTCGAAAAATGACGGTTGCTGTCTACTGGGCTGCTATTTGGGGCGCTATAGCTTTAAATTTCCACAGTAAAAATGCACCATATTCTCAGAAATAATAGAAGGGGGTGTGCTTGAGATATGTGGAGTGTAAATATATTGGTCCAATGGGGGAATTTTTTTAACCCTCTGTAGAATGTTGAAAAATGCCAGTTGCTGTCTACTGGGCTGATATTTGGGGTGCTATAGCTTTAAATTTCCACAGTAAAAATGCACCATATCCTCAGAAATAATAGAGGATGGTGTGTTTGAGATACTTGCACTGTAACTGAATTGGTCCAATGGAGGAATTTTTTTTAACCCTCTGTAGATTTTTGAAAAATCCCATTTGCTATGAATTGGGCTAATATTTGGGGCGCTATAGCTTTAAATTTCCACAGTAAAAATGCACCATATTCTCAGAAATAATAGAGGGGCATGTATATGAGATATCTGCAGTGTAACTGTATTGGTCCAATGGGGAATTTTTTTTTAACCGCTTGTAGAATGTTGAAAAATGCCAGTTGCTGTCCACTGGGATGATATTTGGGGCGCTATAGCTTTAAATTTCCACAGTTAAAATGCACCATATTCTCAGAAATAATATAGGGGCATGTGTTTGAGATATCTGCAGTGTAACTGTATTGGTCCAATGGGGGAATTTTTTTTAACCCTCTGTAGAATGCTGAAAAATGCCAGTTGCTGTCCACTGGGATGATATTTGGGGCGCTATAGCTTTAAATTTCCACAGTAAAAATGCACCATATTCTCAGAAATAATAAAGGGGCATGACTTTGAGAAATCTGCAGTGTAACTGTATTGGTCCAATGGGGGAATTTTTTTTAACCCCTGTAGATTTCTGAAAAATCTCATTTGCTATTTATTGGGCTAATATTTGGGGCGCTATAGCTTTAAATTTCCACAGTAACAATGCACCATATTCTCGGAAATAATAGAGGGGCACTTGTTTGAGATATCTGCAGTGTAACTGTATTGGTCCAATGGGAGAATTTTTTTTAACCCCATGTGGAATGTTGAAAAATGACGGTTGCTGTATACTGGGCTGATATTTGGGGCACTATAGCGCTAAATTTCCACAGTAAAAATGCACCATATTCTCAGAAATAATAGCGGGGCATGTGTTTGAGATATCTGCAATGTAAATGTATTGGTCCAATGGGGAATTTTTTTTTAACCCCCTGTAGAATGTTGAGAAATGGCAGTTGCTGTCTACTGGGCTGATCTTTGGGGCGCTATAGCTTTAAATTTCCACAGTAAAAATGCACCATATTCTCAGAAATAATAGAGGGGCATGTGTTTGAGATATCTGCAGTGTAACTGTATTGGTCCAATGGGGAATTTTTTTTTAACCCCCTGTAGAATGTTGAAAAATGGCAGTTGCTGTCTACTGGGCTGATATTTGGCGCGCTATAGCTTTAAATTTCCACAGTAAAAATGCACCATATTCTCAGGAATAATAGAGGGGCATGTGTTTCAGATATCTCCAGTGTAACTGTATTGGTCCAATGGGGGAATTTTTTTAACCCTGTGTAGAATGCTGAAAAATGCCAGTTGCTGATTACTGGGATGAAATTTGGGGCGCTATAGCTTTAAATTTCCACAGTAAAAATGCACCATATTCTCAGAAATAATAGAGGGGCATGTGTTTGAGATATGTGCAGTGTAAATGTATTGGTCCAATGGGGGAATTTTTTTTAACCCTCTGTAGAATGCTGAAAAATACAAGTTGCTGTCTACTGGGATGATATTTGGGGCACTATAGCTTTAAATTTCCAGAGTAACAATGCACCATATTCTCAGAAATAATAGAGGGGCACTTGTTTGAGATATCTGCAGTGTAACTGTATTGGTCCAATGGGAGAATTTTTTTTAACCCCATGTGGAATGTTGAAAAATGACGGTTGCTGTATACTGGGCTGATATTTGGGGCACTATAGCTCTAAATTTCCACAGTAAAAATGCACCATATTCTCAGAAATAATAGCGGGGCATGTGTTTGAGATATCTGCAATGTAAATGTATTGGTCCAATGGGGAATTTTTTTTTAACCCCCTGTAGAATGATGAAAAATGGCAGTTGCTGTCCACTGGGCTGATCTTTGGGGCGCTATAGCCTTAAATTTCCACAGTAAAAATGCACCATATTCTCAGAAATAATAGAGGGGCATGTGTTTGAGATATCCCCAGTGTAACTGTATTGGTCCAATGGGGGAATTTTTTTTAACCCTCTGTAGAATGCTGAAAAATGCCAGTTGCTGATTACTGGGATGATATTTGGGGCGCTATAGCTTTAAATTTCCACAGTAAAAATGTACCATATTCTCAGAAATAATAGAGGGGCATGTGTTTGAGATATCTGCAGTGTAACTGTCTTGGTCCAATGGGGAATTTTTTTTTAACCCCCTGTAGAATGTTGAAAAATGGCAGTTGCTGTCTACTGGGCTGATATTTGGCGCGCTATAGCTTTAAATTTCCAAAGTAAAAATGCACCATATTCTCAGAAATAATAGAGGGGCATGTGTTTGAGATATCCCCAGTGTAACTGTATTGGTCCAATGGGGGAATTTTTTTTAACCCTCTGTAGAATGCTGAAAAATGCCAGTTGCTGATTACTGGGATGATATTTGGGGCGCTATAGCTTTAAATTTCCACAGTAAAAATGCACCATATTCTCAGAAAAAATAGAGGGGCATGTGTTTGAGATATCTGCAGTGTAAATGTATTGGTCCAATGGGGGA
Organism: Spea bombifrons; assembly: GCF_027358695.1. Taxonomy (NCBI): domain Eukaryota; kingdom Metazoa; phylum Chordata; class Amphibia; order Anura; family Pelobatidae; genus Spea; species Spea bombifrons. Next base: position 30,452,157 of record NC_071091.1, read on the forward strand.
ATTTTTTTTAACCCTCTGTAGAATGCTGAAAAATGGCAGTTGCTGTCTACTGGGATGATTTTTGGGGCACTATAGCTTTAAATTTCCACAGTAAAAATGCACCATATTCTCAAAAATAATAGAGGATGGTGTTTTTGAGATATTTGCACTGTAACTGAATTGGTTCAATGGAGGAATTTTTTTTAAACCTCTGTAGATTTTTGAAAAATCCCATTTGCTATGAATTGGGTTAATATTTGGGGCGCTATAGCTTTAAATTTCCACAGTAAAAATGCACCATATTCTCAGAAATAATAGAGGGGCATGTGTATGAGATATCTGCAGTGTAACTGTATTGGTCCAATGGGGAATTTTTTTTTAACCCCCTGTCGAATGTTGAAAAATGGCAGTTGCTGTCTACTGGGCTGATCTTTGGGGCGCTATAGCTTTAAATTTACACAGTAAAAATGCACCATATTCTCAGAAATAATAGAGGGGCATGTGTTTGAGATATCTGCAGTGTAACTGTCTTGGTCCAATGGGGAATTTTTTTTTAACCCCCTGTAGAATGTTGAAAAATGGCAGTTGCTGTCTACTGGGCTGATATTTGGCGCGCTATAGCTTTAAATTTCCACAGTAAAAATGCACCATATTCTCAGAAATAATAGAGGGGCATGTGTTTGAGATATCCCCAGTGTAACTGTATTGGTCCAATGGGGGAATTTTTTTTAACCCTCTGTAGAATGCTGAAAAATGCCAGTTGCTGATTACTGGGATGATATTTGGGGCGCTATAGCTTTAAATTTCCACAGTAAAAATGCACCATATTCTCAGAAATAATAGAGGGGCATGTGTTTGAGATATCTGCAGTGTAACTGTCTTGGTCCAATGGGGAATTTTTTTTTAACCCCCTGTAGAATGTTGAAAAATGGCAGTTGCTGTCTACTGGGCTGATATTTGGCGCGCTATAGCTTTAAATTTCCACAGTAAAAATGCACCATATTCTCAGAAATAATAGAGGGGCATGTGTTTGAGATATCTGCAGTGTAAATGTATTGGTCCAATGGGGGAATTTTTCTTAACCCTCTGTAGAATGCTGAAAAATGCCAGTTGCTGTCTACTGGGATGATTTTTGGGGCACTATAGCTTTAAATTTCCACAGTAAAAATGCACCATATTCTCAGAAATAATAGAGGATGGTGTTTTTGAGATATTTGCACTGTAACTGAATTGGTCCAATGGAGGAATTTTTTTAACCCCTGTAGATTTTTAAAAAATCCCATTTGCTATGTATTGGGCTAATATTTGGGGTGCTATAGCTTTAAATTTCCACAGTAAAAATGCACCATATCCTCAGAAATAATAGAGGGGCATGTGTTTGAGATATCTGCAGTGTAACTGTATTGGTCCAATGGGAGAATTTTTTTCAACCCCTGTAGAATGTTGAAAAATGACGGTTGCTCTCTACTGTGCTGATATTTGGGGCGCTATAGCTTTAAATTTCCACAGTAAAACTGCACCATATTCTCAGAAACAATAGAGGGGCATGTCTTTGAGATATCTGCAGTGTAACTGTATTGGTCCAATGGGGAATTTTTTTTAACCCTTGTAGATTTTTAAAAAATCCCATTTGCTATGTATTGGGCTAATATTTGGGGCGCTATAGCTTTAAATTTCCACAGTAAAAATGCACGATATTCTCAGAAATAATAGAGGGGCACTTGTTTGAGATATCTGCAGTGTAACTGTATTGGTCCAATGGGAGAATTTTTTTTAACCCCATGTAGAATGTTCAAAAATGACGGTTGCTGTATACTGGGCTGATATTTGGGACACTATAGCTCTATATTTCCACAGTAAAAATGCACCATATTCTCAGAAATAATAGCGGGGCATGTGTTTGAGATATCTGCACTGTAACTGATTTGGTCCAATGGACGAATTTTTTTTAACCCCTGTAGATTTTTAAAAAATCCCATTTGCTATGTATTGGGCTGATATTTGGGGAGCTATAGCTTTAAATTTCCACAGTAAAAATGCACCATATCCTCAGACATAATAGAGGGGCATGTGTTTGAGATATCTGCAGTGTAACTGTATTGGTCCAAAGGGAGAATTTTTCTTCAACCCCTGTAGAATTTCGAAAAATGCCAGTTGCTGTCTACTGGGCTGATATTTGGGGTGCTATAGCTTTAAATTTCCACAGTAAAAATGCACCATATCCTCAGAAATAATAGAGGATGGTGTGTTTGAGATACTTGCACTGTAACTGAATTGGTCCAATGGAGGAATTTTTTTTAACCCTCTGTAGATTTTTGAAAAATCCCATTTGCTATGAATTGGGCTAATATTTGGGGCGCTATAGCTTTAAATTTCCACAGTAAAAATGCACCATATTCTCAGAAATAATAGAGGGGCATGTATATGAGATATCTGCAGTGTAACTGTATTGGTCCAATGGGGAATTTTTTTTTAACCCCCTGTAGAATGTTGAAAAATGGCAGTTGCTGTCTACTGGGCTGATCTTTGGGGCGCTATAGCTTTAAATTTCCACAGTAAAAATGCACCATATTCTCAGAAATAATAGAGGGGCATGTGTTTGAGATATCTGCAGTGTAACTGTATTGGTCCAATGGGGAATTTTTTTTTAACCCCCTGTAGAATGTTGAAAAATGGCAGTTGCTGTCTACTGGGCTGATATTTGGCGCGCTATAGCTTTAAATTTCCACAGTAAAAATGCACCATATTCTCAGGAATAATAGAGGGGCATGTGTTTCAGATATCTCCAGTGTAACTGTATTGGTCCAATGGGGGAATTTTTTTAACCCTGTGTAGAATGCTGAAAAATGCCAGTTGCTGATTACTGGGATGAAATTTGGGGCGCTATAGCTTTAAATTTCCACAGTAAAAATGCACCATATTCTCAGAAATAATAGAGGGGCATGTGTTTGAGATATGTGCAGTGTAAATGTATTGGTCCAATGGGGGAATTTTTTTTAACCCTCTGTAGAATGCTGAAAAATGCCAGTTGCTGTCTACTGGGATGATATTTGGGGCACTATAGCTTTAAATTTCCACAGTAACAATGCACCATATTCTCAGAAATAATAGAGGGGCACTTGTTTGAGATATCTGCAGTGTAACTGTATTGGTCCAATGGGAGAATTTTTTTTAACCCCATGTGGAATGTTGAAAAATGACGGTTGCTGTATACTGGGCTGATATTTGGGGCACTATAGCTCTAAATTTCCAAAGTAAAAATGCACCATATTCTCAGAAATATTAGCGGGGCATGTGTTTGAGATATCTGCAATGTAAATGTATTGGTCCAATGGGGAATTTTTTTTTAACCCCCTGTAGAATGATGAAAAATGGCAGTTGCTGTCTACTGGGCTGATCTTTGGGGCGCTATAGCTTTAAATTTCCACAGTAAAAATGCACCATATTCTCAGAAAAAATAGAGGGGCATGTGTTTGAGATATCTGCAGTGTAACTGTCTTGGTCCAATGGGGAATTTTTTTTTAACCCCCTGTAGAATGTTGAAAAATGGCAGTTGCTGTCTACTGGGCTGATATTTGGCGCGCTATAGCTTTAAATTTCCACAGTAAAAATGCACCATATTCTCAGAAATAATAGAGGGGCATGTGTTTGAGATATCCCCAGTGTAACTGTATTGGTCCAATGGGGGAATTTTTTTTAACCCTCTGTAGAATGCTGAAAAATGCCAGTTGCTGATTACTGGGATGATATTTGGGGCGCTATAGCTTTAAATTTCCACAGTAAAAATGCACCATATTCTCAGAAATAATAGAGGGGCATGTGTTTGAGATATCTGCAGTGTAACTGTCTTGGTCCAATGGGGAATTTTTTTTTAACCCCCTGTAGAATGTTGAAAAATGGCAGTTGCTGTCTACTGGGCTGATATTTGGCGCGCTATAGCTTTAAATTTCCACAGTAAAAATGCACCATATTCTCAGAAATAATAGAGGGGCATGTGTTTGAGATATCCCCAGTGTAACTGTATTGGTCCAATGGGGGAATTTTTTTTAACCCTCTGTAGAATGCTGAAAAATGCCAGTTGCTGATTACTGGGATGATATTTGGGGCGCTATAGCTTTAAATTTCCACAGTAAAAATGCACCATATTCTCAGAAAAAATAGAGGGGCATGTGTTTGAGATATCTGCAGTGTAAATGTATTGGTCCAATGGGGGAATTTTTTTTAACCCTCTGTAGAATGCTGAAAAATGCCAGTTGCTGTCTACTGGGATGATTTTTGGGGCACTATAGCTTTAAATTTCCAAAGTAAAAATGCACCATATTCTCAAAAATAATAGAGGATGGTGTTTTTGAGATATTTGCACTGTAACTGAATTGGTTCAATGGAGGAATTTTTTTTAAACCTCTGTAGATTTTTGAAAAATCCCATTTGCTATGAATTGGGTTAATATTTGGGGCGCTATAGCTTTAAATTTCCACAGTAAAAATGCACCATATTCTCAGAAATAATAGAGGGGCATGTGTATGAGATATCTGCAGTGTAACTGTATTGGTCCAATGGGGAATTTTTTTTTAACCCCCTGTCGAATGTTGAAAAATGGCAGTTGCTGTCTACTGGGCTGATCTTTGGGGCGCTATAGCTTTAAATTTACACAGTAAAAATGCACCATATTCTCAGAAATAATAGAGGGGTATGTGTTTGAGATATCTGCAGTGTAACTGTCTTGGTCCAATGGGGAATTTTTTTTTAACCCCCTGTAGAATGTTGAAAAATGGCAGTTGCTGTCTACTGGGCTGATATTTGGCGCGCTATAGCTTTAAATTTCCACAGTAAAAATGCACCATATTCTCAGAAATAATAGAGGGGCATGTGTTTGAGATATCCCCAGTGTAACTGTATTGGTCCAATGGGGGAATTTTTTTTAACCCTCTGTAGAATGCTGAAAAATGCCAGTTGCTGATTACTGGGATGATATTTGGGGCGCTATAGCTTTAAATTTCCACAGTAAAAATGCACCATATTCTCAGAAATAATAGAGGGGCATGTGTTTGAGATATCTGCAGTGTAACTGTCTTGGTCCAATGGGGAATTTTTTTTTAACCCCCTGTAGAATGTTGAAAAATGGCAGTTGCTGTCTACTGGGCTGATATTTGGCGCGCTATAGCTTTAAATTTCCACAGTAAAAATGCACCATATTCTCAGAAATAATAGAGGGGCATGTGTTTGAGATATCCCCAGTGTAACTGTATTGGTCCAATGGGGGAATTTTTTTTAACCCTCTGTAGAATGCTGAAAAATGCCAGTTGCTGATTACTGGGATGATATTTGGGGCGCTATAGCTTTAAATTTCCACAGTAAAAATGCACCATATTCTCAGAAATAATAGAGGGGCATGTGTTTGAGATATCTGCAGTGTAAATGTATTGGTCCAATGGGGGAATTTTTTTTAACCCTCTGTAGAATGCTGAAAAATGCCAGTTGCTGTCTACTGGGATGATTTTTGGGGCACTATAGCTTTAAATTTCCACAGTAAAAATGCACCATATTCTCAGAAATAATAGAGGATGGTGTTTTTGAGATATTTGCACTGTAACTGAATTGGTCCAATGGAGGAATTTTTTTTAACCCCTGTAGATTTTTAAAAAATCCCATTTGCTATGTATTGGGCTAATATTTGGGGCGCTATAGCTTTAAATTTCCACAGTAAAAATGCACCATATCCTCAGAAATAATAGAGGGGCATGTGTATGAGATATCTGCAGTGTAACTGTATTGGTCCAATGGGGAATTTTTTTTTAACCCCCTGTCGAATGTTGAAAAATGGCAGTTGCTGTCTACTGGGCTGATCTTTGGGGCGCTATAGCTTTAAATTTACACAGTAAAAATGCACCATATTCTCAGAAATAATAGAGGGGCATGTGTTTGAGATATCTGCAGTGTAACTGTCTTGGTCCAATGGGGAATTTTTTTTAACCCCCTGTAGAATGTTGAAAAATGGCAGTTGCTGTCTACTGGGCTGATATTTGGCGCGCTATAGCTTTAAATTTCCACAGTAAAAATGCACCATATTCTCAGAAAAAATAGAGGGGCATGTGTTTGAGATATCTGCAGTGTAAATGTATTGATCCAATGGGGGAATTTTTTTTAACCCTCTGTAGAATGCTGAAAAATGCCAGTTGCTGTCTACTGGGATGATTTTTGGGGCACTATAGCTTTAAATTTCCAAAGTAAAAATGCACCATATTCTCAAAAATAATAGAGGATGGTGTTTTTGAGATATTTGCACTGTAACTGAATTGGTTCAATGGAGGAATTTTTTTTAAACCTCTGTAGATTTTTGAAAAATCCCATTTGCTATGAATTGGGTTAATATTTGGGGCGCTATAGCTTTAAATTTCCACAGTAAAAATGCACCATATTCTCAGAAATAATAGAGGGGCATGTGTATGAGATATCTGCAGTGTAACTGTATTGGTCCAATGGGGAATTTTTTTTTAACCCCCTGTCGAATGTTGAAAAATGGCAGTTGCTGTCTACTGGGCTGATCTTTGGGGCGCTATAGCTTTAAATTTACACAGTAAAAATGCACCATATTCTCAGAAATAATAGAGGGGTATGTGTTTGAGATATCTGCAGTGTAACTGTCTTGGTCCAATGGGGAATTTTTTTTTAACCCCCTGTAGAATGTTGAAAAATGGCAGTTGCTGTCTACTGGGCTGATATTTGGCGCGCTATAGCTTTAAATTTCCACAGTAAAAATGCACCATATTCTCAGAAATAATAGAGGGGCATGTGTTTGAGATATCCCCAGTGTAACTGTATTGGTCCAATGGGGGAATTTTTTTTAACCCTCTGTAGAATGCTGAAAAATGCCAGTTGCTGATTACTGGGATGATATTTGGGGCGCTATAGCTTTAAATTTCCACAGTAAAAATGCACCATATTCTCAGAAATAATAGAGGGGCATGTGTTTGAGATATCTGCAGTGTAACTGTCTTGGTCCAATGGGGAATTTTTTTTTAACCCCCTGTAGAATGTTGAAAAATGGCAGTTGCTGTCTACTGGGCTGATATTTGGCGCGCTATAGCTTTAAATTTCCACAGTAAAAATGCACCATATTCTCAGAAATAATAGAGGGGCATGTGTTTGAGATATCCCCAGTGTAACTGTATTGGTCCAATGGGGAAATTTTTTTTAACCCTCTGTAGAATGCTGAAAAATGCCAGTTGCTGATTACTGGGATGATATTTGGGGCGCTATAGCTTTAAATTTCCACAGTAAAAATGCACCATATTCTCAGAAATAATAGAGGGGCATGTGTTTGAGATATCTGCAGTGTAAATGTATTGGTCCAATGGGGGAATTTTTTTTAACCCTCTGTAGAATGCTGAAAAATGCCAGTTGCTGTCTACTGGGATGATTTTTGGGGCACTATAGCTTTAAATTTCCACAGTAAAAATGCACCATATTCTCAAAAATAATAGAGGATGGTGTTTTTGAGATATTTGCACTGTAACTGAATTGGTCCAATGGAGGAATTTTTTTTAACCCCTGTAGATTTTTAAAAAATCCCATTTGCTATGTATTGGGCTAATATTTGGGGCGCTATAGCTTTAAATTTCCACAGTAAAAATGCACCATATCCTCAGAAATAATAGAGGGGCATGTGTATGAGATATCTGCAGTGTAACTGTATTGGTCCAATGGGGAATTTTTTTTTAACCCCCTGTCGAATGTTGAAAAATGGCAGTTGCTGTCTACTGGGCTGATCTTTGGGGCGCTATAGCTTTAAATTTACACAGTAAAAATGCACCATATTCTCAGAAATAATAGAGGGGCATGTGTTTGAGATATCTGCAGTGTAACTGTCTTGGTCCAATGGGGAATTTTTTTTAACCCCCTGTAGAATGTTGAAAAATGGCAGTTGCTGTCTACTGGGCTGATATTTGGCGCGCTATAGCTTTAAATTTCCACAGTAAAAATGCACCATATTCTCAGAAATAATAGAGGGGCTTGTGTTTGAGATATCTGCAGTGTAACTGTATTGGTCCAATGGGGAAATTTTTTTTAACCCCCTGTAGAATGTTGAAAAATGGCAGTTGCTGTCTACTGGGCTGATATTTGGCGCGCTATAGCTTTAAATTTCCACAGTAAAAATGCACCATATTCTCAGAAATAATAGAGGGGCATGTGTTTGAGATATCCCCAGTGTAACTGTATTGGTCCAATGGGGGAATTTTTTTTAACCCTCTGTAGAATGCTGAAAAATGCCAGTTGCTGATTACTGGGATGATATTTGGGGCGCAATAGCTTTAAATTTCCACAGTAAAAATGCACCATATTCTCATAAATAATAGAGGGGCATGTGTTTGAGATATCTGCAGTGTAAATGTATTGGTCCAATGGGGGAATTTTTCTTAACCCTCTGTAGAATGCTGAAAAATGCCAGTTGCTGTCTACTGGGATGATTTTTGGGGCACTATAGCTTTAAATTTCCACAGTAAAAATGCACCATATTCTCAGAAATAATAGAGGATGGTGTTTTTGAGATATTTGCACTGTAACTGAATTGGTCCAATGGAGGAATTTTTTTTAACCCCTGTAGATTTTTAAAAAATCCCATTTGCTATGTATTGGGCTAATATTTGGGGCGCTATAGCTTTAAATTTCCAAAGTAAAAATGCACCATATCCTCAGAAATAATAGAGGGGCATGTGTTTGAGATATCTGCAGTGTAACTGTATTGGTCCAATGGGAGAATTTTTTTCAACCCCTGTAGAATGTTGAAAAATGACGGTTGCTCTCTACTGGGCTGATATTTGGGGCGCTATAGCTTTAAATTTCCACAGTAAAAATGCACCATATTCTCAGAAATAATAGAGGGGCATGTCTTTGAGATATCTGCAGTGTAACTGTATTGGTCCAATGGGGAATTTTTTTTAAGCCCTGTAGATTTTTAAAAAATCCCATTTGCTATGTATTGGGCTAATATTTGGGGCGCTATAGCTTTAAATTTCCACAGTAAAAATGCACGATATTCTCAGAAATAATAGAGGGGCACTTGTTTGAGATATCTGCAGTGTAACTGTATTGGTCCAATGGGAGAATTTTTTTTAACCCCATGTAGAATGTTCAAAAATGACGGTTGCTGTATACTGGGCTGATATTTGGGACACTATAGCTCTATATTTCCTCAGTAAAAATGCACCATATTCTCAGAAATAATAGCGGGGCATGTGTTTGAGATATCTGCACTGTAACTGATTTGGTCCAATGGACGAATTTTTTTTAACCCCTGTAGATTTTTAAAAAATCCCATTTGCTATGTATTGGGCTGATATTTGGGGAGCTATAGCTTTAAATTTCCACAGTAAAAATGCACCATATCCTCAGACATAATAGAGGGGCATGTGTTTGAGATATCTGCAGTGTAACTGTATTGGTACAAAGGGAGAATTTTTCTTCAACCCCTGTAGAATTTCGAAAAATGACGGTTGCTGTCTACTGGGCTGCTATTTGGGGCGCTATAGCTTTAAATTTCCACAGTAAAAATGCACCATATTCTCAGAAATAATAGAAGGGGGTGTGCTTGAGATATGTGGAGTGTAAATATATTGGTCCAATGGGGGAATTTTTTTAACCCTCTGTAGAATGTTGAAAAATGCCAGTTGCTGTCTACTGGGCTGATATTTGGGGTGCTATAGCTTTAAATTTCCACAGTAAAAATGCACCATATCCTCAGAAATAATAGAGGATGGTGTGTTTGAGATACTTGCACTGTAACTGAATTGGTCCAATGGAGGAATTTTTTTTAACCCTCTGTAGATTTTTGAAAAATCCCATTTGCTATGAATTGGGCTAATATTTGGGGCGCTATAGCTTTAAATTTCCACAGTAAAAATGCACCATATTCTCAGAAATAATAGAGGGGCATGTATATGAGATATCTGCAGTGTAACTGTATTGGTCCAATGGGGAATTTTTTTTTAACCGCTTGTAGAATGTTGAAAAATGCCAGTTGCTGTCCACTGGGATGATATTTGGGGCGCTATAGCTTTAAATTTCCACAGTAAAAATGCACCATATTCTCAGAAATAATATAGGGGCATGAGTTTGAGATATCTGCAGTGTAACTGTATTGGTCCAATTGGGGAATTTTTTTTAACCCTCTGTAGAATGCTGAAAAATGCCAGTTGCTGTCCACTGGGATGATATTTGGGGCGCTATAGCTTTAAATTTCCACAGTAAAAATGCACCATATTCTCAGAAATAATAAAGGGGCATGACTTTGAGAAATCTGCAGTGTAACTGTATTGGTCCAATGGGGGAATTTTTTTTAACCCCTGTAGATTTCTGAAAAATCTCATTTGCTATTTATTGGGCTAATATTTGGGGCGCTATAGCTTTAAATTTCCACAGTAACAATGCACCATATTCTCGGAAATAATAGAGGGGCACTTGTTTGAGATATCTGCAGTGTAACTGTATTGGTCCAATGGGAGAATTTTTTTTAACCCCATGTGGAATGTTGAAAAATGACGGTTGCTGTATACTGGGCTGATATTTGGGGCACTATAGCGCTAAATTTCCACAGTAAAAATGCACCATATTCTCAGAAATAATAGCGGGGCATGTGTTTGAGATATCTGCAATGTAAATGTATTGGTCCAATGGGGAATTTTTTTTTAACCCCCTGTAGAATGTTGAGAAATGGCAGTTGCTGTCTACTGGGCTGATCTTTGGGGCGCTATAGCTTTAAATTTCCACAGTAAAAATGCACCATATTCTCAGAAATAATAGAGGGGCATGTGTTTGAGATATCTGCAGTGTAACTGTATTGGTCCAATGGGGAATTTTTTTTTAACCCCCTGTAGAATGTTGAAAAATGGCAGTTGCTGTCTACTGGGCTGATATTTGGCGCGCTATAGCTTTAAATTTCCACAGTAAAAATGCACCATATTCTCAGGAATAATAGAGGGGCATGTGTTTCAGATATCTCCAGTGTAACTGTATTGGTCCAATGGGGGAATTTTTTTAACCCTGTGTAGAATGCTGAAAAATGCCAGTTGCTGATTACTGGGATGAAATTTGGGGCGCTATAGCTTTAAATTTCCACAGTAAAAATGCACCATATTCTCAGAAATAATAGAGGGGCATGTGTTTGAGATATGTGCAGTGTAAATGTATTGGTCCAATGGGGGAATTTTTTTTAACCCTCTGTAGAATGCTGAAAAATACAAGTTGCTGTCTACTGGGATGATATTTGGGGCACTATAGCTTTAAATTTCCAGAGTAACAATGCACCATATTCTCAGAAATAATAGAGGGGCACTTGTTTGAGATATCTGCAGTGTAACTGTATTGGTCCAATGGGAGAATTTTTTTTAACCCCATGTGGAATGTTGAAAAATGACAGTTGCTGTATACTGGGCTGATATTTGGGGCACTATAGCTCTAAATTTCCACAGTAAAAATGCACCATATTCTCAGAAATAATAGCGGGGCATGTGTTTGAGATATCTGCAATGTAAATGTATTGGTCCAATGGGGAATTTTTTTTTAACCCCCTGTAGAATGATGAAAAATGGCAGTTGCTGTCTACTGGGCTGATCTTTGGGGCGCTATAGCTTTAAATTTCCACAGTAAAAATGCACCATATTCTCAGAAATAATAGAGGGGCATGTGTTTGAGATATCTGCAGTGTAACTGTCTTGGTCCAATGGGGAATTTTTTTTTAACCCCCTGTAGAATGTTGAAAAATGGCAGTTGCTGTCTACTGGGCTGATATTTGGCGCGCTATAGCCTTAAATTTCCACAGTAAAAATGCACCATATTCTCAGAAATAATAGAGGGGCATGTGTTTGAGATATCCCCAGTGTAACTGTATTGGTCCAATGGGGGAATTTTTTTTAACCCTCTGTAGAATGCTGAAAAATGCCAGTTGCTGATTACTGGGATGATATTTGGGGCGCTATAGCTTTAAATTTCCACAGTAAAAATGCACCATATTCTCAGAAATAATAGAGGGGCATGTGTTTGAGATATCTGCAGTGTAACTGTCTTGGTCCAATGGGGAATTTTTTTTTAACCCCCTGTAGAATGTTGAAAAATGGCAGTTGCTGTCTACTGGGCTGATATTTGGCGCGCTATAGCTTTAAATTTCCAAAGTAAAAATGCACCATATTCTCAGAAATAATAGAGGGGCATGTGTTTGAGATATCCCCAGTGTAACTGTATTGGTCCAATGGGGGAATTTTTTTTAACCCTCTGTAGAATGCTGAAAAATGCCAGTTGCTGATTACTGGGATGATATTTGGGGCGCTATAGCTTTAAATTTCCACAGTAAAAATGCACCATATTCTCAGAAAAAATAGAGGGGCATGTGTTTGAGATATCTGCAGTGTAAATGTATTGGTCCAATGGGGGAATTTTTTTTAACCCTCTGTAGAATGCTGAAAAATGGCAGTTGCTGTCTACTGGGATGATTTTTGGGGCACTATAGCTTTAAATTTCCACAGTAAAAATGCACCATATTCTCAAAAATAATAGAGGATGGTGTTTTTGAGATATTTGCACTGTAACTGAATTGGTTCAATGGAGGAATTTTTTTTAAACCTCTGTAGATTTTTGAAAAATCCCATTTGCTATGAATTGGGTTAATATTTGGGGCGCTATAGCTTTAAATTTCCACAGTAAAAATGCACCATATTCTCAGAAATAATAGAGGGGCATGTGTATGAGATATCTGCAGTGTAACTGTATTGGTCCAATGGGGAATTTTTTTTTAACCCCCTGTCGAATGTTGAAAAATGGCAGTTGCTGTCTACTGGGCTGATCTTTGGGGCGCTATAGCTTTAAATTTACACAGTAAAAATGCACCATATTCTCAGAAATAATAGAGGGGCATGTGTTTGAGATATCTGCAGTGTAACTGTCTTGGTCCAATGGGGAATTTTTTTTTAACCCCCTGTAGAATGTTGAAAAATGGCAGTTGCTGTCTACTGGGCTGATATTTGGCGCGCTATAGCTTTAAATTTCCACAGTAAAAATGCACCATATTCTCAGAAATAATAGAGGGGCATGTGTTTGAGATATCCCCAGTGTAACTGTATTAGTCCAATGGGGGAATTTTTTTTAACCCTCTGTAGAATGCTGAAAAATGCCAGTTGCTGATTACTGGGATGATATTTGGGGCGCTATAGCTTTAAATTTCCACAGTAAAAATGCACCATATTCTCAGAAATAATAGAGGGGCATGTGTTTGAGATATCTGCAGTGTAACTGTCTTGGTCCAATGGGGAATTTTTTTTTAACCCCCTGTAGAATGTTGAAAAATGGCAGTTGCTGTCTACTGGGCTGATATTTGGCGCGCTATAGCTTTAAATTTCCACAGTAAAAATGCACCATATTCTCAGAAATAATAGAGGGGCATGTGTTTGAGATATCCCCAGTGTAACTGTATTGGTCCAATGGGGAATTTTTTTTTAACCCCCTGTCGAATGTTGAAAAATGGCAGTTGCTGTCTACTGGGCTGATCTTTGGGGCGCTATAGCTTTAAATTTACACAGTAAAAATGCACCATATTCTCAGAAATAATAGAGGGGCATGTGTTTGAGATATCTGCAGTGTAACTGTCTTGGTCCAATGGGGAATTTTTTTTTAACCCCCTGTAGAATGTTGAAAAATGGCAGTTGCTGTCTACTGGGCTGATATTTGGCGCGCTATAGCTTTAAATTTCCACAGTAAAAATGCACCATATTCTCAGAAATAATAGAGGGGCATGTGTTTGAGATATCCCCAGTGTAACTGTATTGGTCCAATGGGGGAATTTTTTTTAACCCTCTGTAGAATGCTGAAAAATGCCAGTTGCTGATTACTGGGATGATATTTGGGGCGCTATAGCTTTAAATTTCCACAGTAAAAATGCACCATATTCTCAGAAATAATAGAGGGGCATGTGTTTGAGATATCTGCAGTGTAACTGTCTTGGTCCAATGGGGAATTTTTTATTAACCCCCTGTAGAATGTTGAAAAATGGCAGTTGCTGTCTACTGGGCTGATATTTGGCGCGCTATAGCTTTAAATTTCCACAGTAAAAATGCACCATATTCTCAGAAATAATAGAGGGGCATGTGTTTGAGATATCCCCAGTGTAACTGTATTGGTCCAATGGGGGAATTTTTTTTAACCCTCTGTAGAATGCTGAAAAATGCCAGTTGCTGATTACTGGGATGATATTTGGGGCGCTATAGCTTTAAATTTCCACAGTAAAAATGCACCATATTCTCAGAAATAATAGAGGGGCATGTGTTTGAGATATCTGCAGTGTAAATGTATTGGTCCAATGGGGGAATTTTTTTTAACCCTCTGTAGAATGCTGAAAAATGCCAGTTGCTGTCTACTGGGATGATTTTTGGGGCACTATAGCTTTAAATTTCCACAGTAAAAATGCACCATATTCTCAAAAATAATAGAGGATGGTGTTTTTGAGATATTTGCACTGTAACTGAATTGGTTCAATGGAGGAATTTTTTTTAAACCTCTGTAGATTTTTGAAAAATCCCATTTGCTATGAATTGGGTTAATATTTGGGGCGCTATAGCTTTAAATTTCCACAGTAAAAATGCACCATATTCTCAGAAATAATAGAGGGGCATGTGTATGAGATATCTGCAGTGTAACTGTATTGGTCCAATGGGGAATTTTTTTTTAACCCCCTGTCGAATATTGAAAAATGGCAGTTGCTGTCTACTGGGCTGATCTTTGGGGCGCTATAGCTTTAAATTTACACAGTAAAAATGCACCATATTCTCAGAAATAATAGAGGGGCATGTGTTTGAGATATCTGCAGTGTAACTGTCTTGGTCCAATGGGGAATTTTTGTTTAACCCCCTGTAGAATGTTGAAAAATGGCAGTTGCTGTCTACTGGGCTGATATTTGGCGCGCTATAGCTTTAAATTTCCACAGTAAAAATGCACCATATTCTCAGAAATAATAGAGGGGCATGTGTTTGAGATATCCCCAGTGTAACTGTATTGGTCCAATGGGGGAATTTTTTTTAACCCTCTGTAGAATGCTGAAAAATGCCAGTTGCTGATTACTGGGATGATATTTGGGGCGCTATAGCTTTAAATTTCCACAGTAAAAATGCACCATATTCTCAGAAATAATAGAGGGGCATGTGTTTGAGATATCTGCAGTGTAACTGTCTTGGTCCAATGGGGAATTTTTTTTTAACCCCCTGTAGAATGTTGAAAAATGGCAGTTGCTGTCTACTGGGCTGATATTTGGCGCGCTATAGCTTTAAATTTCCACAGTAAAAATGCACCATATTCTCAGAAATAATAGAGGGGCATGTGTTTGAGATATCTGCAGTGTAACTGTCTTGGTCCAATGGGGAATTTTTTTTTAACCCCCTGTAGAATGTTGAAAAATGGCAGTTGCTGTCTACTGGGCTGATATTTGGCGCGCTATAGCTTTAAATTTCCACAGTAAAAATGCACCATATTCTCAGAAATAATAGAGGGGCATGTGTTTGAGATATCCCCAGTGTAACTGTATTGGTCCAATGGGGGAATTTTTTTTAACCCTCTGTAGAATGCTGAAAAATGCCAGTTGCTGATTACTGGGATGATATTTGGGGCGCTATAGCTTTAAATTTCCACAGTAAAAATGCACCATATTCTCAGAAATAATAGAGGGGCATGTGTTTGAGATATCTGCAGTGTAACTGTCTTGGTCCAATGGGGAATTTTTTTTTAACCCCCTGTAGAATGTTGAAAAATGGCAGTTGCTGTCTACTGGGCTGATATTTGGCGCGCTATAGCTTTAAATTTCCACAGTAAAAATGCACCATATTCTCAGAAATAATAGAGGGGCATGTGTTTGAGATATCCCCAGTGTAACTGTATTGGTCCAATGGGGGAATTTTTTTTAACCCTCTGTAGAATGCTGAAAAATGCCAGTTGCTGATTACTGGGATGATATTTGGGGCGCTATAGCTTTAAATTTCCACAGTAAAAATGCACCATATTCTCAGAAATAATAGAGGGGCATGTGTTTGAGATATCTGCAGTGTAAATGTATTGGTCCAATGGGGGAATTTTTTTTAACCCTCTGTAGAATGCTGAAAAATGCCAGTTGCTGTCTACTGGGATGATTTTTGGGGCACTATAGCTTTAAATTTCCACAGTAAAAATGCACCATATTCTCAAAAATAATAGAGGATGGTGTTTTTGAGATATTTGCACTGTAACTGAATTGGTTCAATGGAGGAATTTTTTTTAAACCTCTGTAGATTTTTGAAAAATCCCATTTGCTATGAATTGGGTTAATATTTGGGGCGCTATAGCTTTAAATTTCCACAGTAAAAATGCACCATATTCTCAGAAATAATAGAGGGGCATGTGTATGAGATATCTGCAGTGTAACTGTATTGGTCCAATGGGGAATTTTTTTTTAACCCCCTGTCGAATATTGAAAAATGGCAGTTGCTGTCTACTGGGCTGATCTTTGGGGCGCTATAGCTTTAAATTTACACAGTAAAAATGCACCATATTCTCAGAAATAATAGAGGGGCATGTGTTTGAGATATCTGCAGTGTAACTGTCTTGGTCGAATGGGGAATTTTTGTTTAACCCCCTGTAGAATGTTGAAAAATGGCAGTTGCTGTCTACTGGGCTGATATTTGGCGCGCTATAGCTTTAAATTTCCACAGTAAAAATGCACCATATTCTCAGAAATAATAGAGGGGCATGTGTTTGAGATATCCCCAGTGTAACTGTATTGGTCCAATGGGGGAATTTTTTTTAACCCTCTGTAGAATGCTGAAAAATGCCAGTTGCTGATTACTGGGATGATATTTGGGGCGCTATAGCTTTAAATTTCCACAGTAAAAATGCACCATATTCTCAGAAATAATAGAGGGGCATGTGTTTGAGATATCTGCAGTGTAACTGTCTTGGTCCAATGGGGAATTTTTTTTTAACCCCCTGTAGAATGTTGAAAAATGGCAGTTGCTGTCTACTGGGCTGATATTTGGCGCGCTATAGCTTTAAATTTCCACAGTAAAAATGCACCATATTCTCAGAAATAATAGAGGGGCATGTGTTTGAGATATCTGCAGTGTAAATGTATTGGTCCAATGGGGGAATTTTTCTTAACCCTCTGTAGAATGCTGAAAAATGCCAGTTGCTGTCTACTGGGATGATTTTTGGGGCACTATAGCTTTAAATTTCCACAGTAAAAATGCACCATATTCTCAGAAATAATAGAGGATGGTGTTTTTGAGATATTTGCACTGTAACTGAATTGGTCCAATGGAGGAATTTTTTTAACCCCTGTAGATTTTTAAAAAATCCCATTTGCTATGTATTGGGCTAATATTTGGGGTGCTATAGCTTTAAATTTCCACAGTAAAAATGCACCATATCCTCAGAAATAATAGAGGGGCATGTGTTTGAGATATCTGCAGTGTAACTGTATTGGTCCAATGGGAGAATTTTTTTCAACCCCTGTAGAATGTTGAAAAATGACGGTTGCTCTCTACTGGGCTGATATTTGGGGCGCTATAGCTTTAAATTTCCACAGTAAAAATGCACCATATTCTCAGAAACAATAGAGGGGCATGTCTTTGAGATATCTGCAGTGTAACTGTATTGGTCCAATGGGGAATTTTTTTTAACCCCTGTAGATTTTTAAAAAATCCCATTTGCTATGTATTGGGCTAATATTTGGGGCGCTATAGCTTTAAATTTCCACAGTAAAAATGCACGATATTCTCAGAAATAATAGAGGGGCACTTGTTTGAGATATCTGCAGTGTAACTGTATTGGTCCAATGGGAGAATTTTTTTTAACCCCATGTAGAATGTTCAAAAATGACGGTTGCTGTATACTGGGCTGATATTTGGGACACTATAGCTCTATATTTCCACAGTAAAAATGCACCATATTCTCAGAAATAATAGCGGGGCATGTGTTTGAGATATCTGCACTGTAACTGATTTGGTCCAATGGACGAATTTTTTTTAACCCCTGTAGATTTTTAAAAAATCCCATTTGCTATGTATTGGGCTGATATTTGGGGAGCTATAGCTTTAAATTTCCACAGTAAAAATGCACCATATCCTCAGACATAATAGAGGGGCATGTGTTTGAGATATCTGCAGTGTAACTGTATTGGTCCAAAGGGAGAATTTTTCTTCAACCCCTGTAGAATTTCGAAAAATGACGGTTGCTGTCTACTGGGCTGCTATTTGGGGCGCTATAGCTTTAAATTTCCACAGTAAAAATGCACCATATTCTCAGAAATAATAGAAGGGGGTGTGCTTGAGATATGTGGAGTGTAAATATATTGGTCCAATGGGGGAATTTTTTTAACCCTCTGTAGAATGTTGAAAAATGCCAGATGCTGTCTACTGGGCTGATATTTGGGGTGCTATAGCTTTAAATTTCCACAGTAAAAATGCACCATATCCTCAGAAATAATAGAGGATGGTGTGTTTGAGATACTTGCACTGTAACTGAATTGGTCCAATGGAGGAATTTTTTTTAACCCTCTGTAGATTTTTGAAAAATCCCATTTGCTATGAATTGGGCTAATATTTGGGGCGCTATAGCTTTAAATTTCCACAGTAAAAATGCACCATATTCTCAGAAATAATAGAGGGGCATGTATATGAGATATCTGCAGTGTAACTGTAATGGTCCAATGGGGAATTTTTTTTTAACCGCTTGTAGAATGTTGAAAAATGCCAGTTGCTGTCCACTGGGATGATATTTGGGGCGCTATAGCTTTAAATTTCCACAGTAAAAATGCACCATATTCTCAGAAATAATATAGGGGCATGTGTTTGAGATATCTGCAGTGTAACTGTATTGGTCCAATGGGGGAATTTTTTTTAACCCTCTGTAGAATGCTGAAAAATGCCAGTTGCTGTCCACTGGGATGATATTTGGGGCGCTATAGCTTTAAATTTCCACAGTAAAAATGCACCATATTCTCAGAAATAATAAAGGGGCATGACTTTGAGAAATCTGCAGTGTAACTGTATTGGTCCAATGGGGGAATTTTTTTTAACCCCTGTAGATTTCTGAAAAATCTCATTTGCTATTTATTGGGCTAATATTTGGGGCGCTATAGCTTTAAATTTCCACAGTAACAATGCACCATATTCTCGGAAATAATAGAGGGGCACTTGTTTGAGATATCTGCAGTGTAACTGTATTGGTCCAATGGGAGAATTTTTTTTAACCCCATGTGGAATGTTGAAAAATGACGGTTGCTGTATACTGGGCTGATATTTGGGGCACTATAGCTCTAAATTTCCACAGTAAAAATGCACCATATTCTCAGAAATAATAGCGGGGCATGTGTTTGAGATATCTGCAATGTAAATGTATTGGTCCAATGGGGAATTTTTTTTTAACCCCCTGTAGAATGTTGAAAAATGGCATTTGCTGTCTACTGGGCTGATCTTTGGGGCGCTATAGCTTTAAATTTCCACAGTAAAAATGCACCATATTCTCAGAAATAATAGAGGGGCATGTGTTTGAGATATCTGCAGTGTAACTGTATTGGTCCAATGGGGAATTTTTTTTTAACCCCCTGTAGAATGTTGAAAAATGGCAGTTGCTGTCTACTGGGCTGATATTTGGCGCGCTATAGCTTTAAATTTCCACAGTAAAAATGCACCATATTCTCAGGAATAATAGAGGGGCATGTGCTTCAGATATCTCCAGTGTAACTGTATTGGTCCAATGGGGGAATTTTTTTAACCCTGTGTAGAATGCTGAAAAATGCCAGTTGCTGATTACTGGGATGAAATTTGGGGCGCTATAGCTTCAAATTTCCACAGTAAAAATGCACCATATTCTCAGAAATAATAGAGGGGCATGTGTTTGAGATATGTGCAGTGTAAATGTATTGGTCCAATGGGGGAATTTTTTTTAACCCTCTGTAGAATGCTGAAAAATGCCAGTTGCTGTCTACTGGGATGATATTTGGGGCACTATAGCTTTAAATTTCCACAGTAACAATGCACCATATTCTCAGAAATAATAGAGGGGCACTTGTTTGAGATATCTGCAGTGTAACTGTATTGGTCCAATGGGAGAATTTGTTTTAACCCCATGTGGAATGTTGAAAAATGACGGTTGCTGTATACTGGGCTGATATTTGGGGCACTATAGCTCTAAATTTCCAAAGTAAAAATGCACCATATTCTCAGAAATATTAGCGGGGCATGTGTTTGAGATATCTGCAATGTAAATGTATTGGTCCAATGGGGAATTTTTTTTTAACCCCCTGTAGAATGATGAAAAATGGCAGTTGCTGTCTACTGGGCTGATCTTTGGGGCGCTATAGCTTTAAATTTCCACAGTAAAAATGCACCATATTCTCAGAAAAAATAGAGGGGCATGTGTTTGAGATATCTGCAGTGTAACTGTCTTGGTCCAATGGGGAATTTTTTTTTAACCCCCTGTAGAATGTTGAAAAATGGCAGTTGCTGTCTACTGGGCTGATATTTGGCGCGCTATAGCTTTAAATTTCCACAGTAAAAATGCACCATATTCTCAGAAATAATAGAGGGGCATGTGTTTGAGATATCCCCAGTGTAACTGTATTGGTCCAATGGGGGAATTTTTTTTAACCCTCTGTAGAATGCTGAAAAATGCCAGTTGCTGATTACTGGGATGATATTTGGGGCGCTATAGCTTTAAATTTCCACAGTAAAAATGCACCATATTCTCAGAAATAATAGAGGGGCATGTGTTTGAGATATCTGCAGTGTAACTGTCTTGGTCCAATGGGGAATTTTTTTTTAACCCCCTGTAGAATGTTGAAAAATGGCAGTTGCTGTCTACTGGGCTGATATTTGGCGCGCTATAGCTTTAAATTTCCACAGTAAAAATGCACCATATTCTCAGAAATAATAGAGGGGCATGTGTTTGAGATATCTGCAGTGTAAATGTATTGGTCCAATGGGGGAATTTTTCTTAACCCTCTGTAGAATGCTGAAAAATGCCAGTTGCTGTCTACTGGGATGATTTTTGGGGCACTATAGCTTTAAATTTCCACAGTAAAAATGCACCATATTCTCAGAAATAATAGAGGATGGTGTTTTTGAGATATTTGCACTGTAACTGAATTGGTCCAATGGAGGAATTTTTTTAACCCCTGTAGATTTTTAAAAAATCCCATTTGCTATGTATTGGGCTAATATTTGGGGTGCTATAGCTTTAAATTTCCACAGTAAAAATGCACCATATCCTCAGAAATAATAGAGGGGCATGTGTTTGAGATATCTGCAGTGTAACTGTATTGGTCCAATGGGAGAATTTTTTTCAACCCCTGTAGAATGTTGAAAAATGACGGTTGCTCTCTACTGTGCTGATATTTGGGGCGCTATAGCTTTAAATTTCCACTGTAAAA
Source organism: Spea bombifrons (assembly GCF_027358695.1). Taxonomy (NCBI): domain Eukaryota; kingdom Metazoa; phylum Chordata; class Amphibia; order Anura; family Pelobatidae; genus Spea; species Spea bombifrons. The sequence continues at coordinate 30,473,572 of NC_071091.1, forward strand.
CTGCACCATATTCTCAGAAACAATAGAGGGGCATGTCTTTGAGATATCTGCAGTGTAACTGTATTGGTCCAATGGGGAATTTTTTTTAACCCCTGTAGATTTTTAAAAAATCCCATTTGCTATGTATTGGGCTAATATTTGGGGCGCTATAGCTTTAAATTTCCACAGTAAAAATGCACGATATTCTCAGAAATAATAGAGGGGCACTTGTTTGAGATATCTGCAGTGTAACTGTATTGGTCCAATGGGAGAATTTTTTTTAACCCCATGTAGAATGTTCAAAAATGACGGTTGCTGTATACTGGGCTGATATTTGGGACACTATAGCTCTATATTTCCACAGTAAAAATGCACCATATTCTCAGAAATAATAGCGGGGCATGTGTTTGAGATATCTGCACTGTAACTGATTTGGTCCAATGGACGAATTTTTTTTAACCCCTGTAGATTTTTAAAAAATCCCATTTGCTATGTATTGGGCTGATATTTGGGGAGCTATAGCTTTAAATTTCCACAGTAAAAATGCACCATATCCTCAGACATAATAGAGGGGCATGTGTTTGAGATATCTGCAGTGTAACTGTATTGGTCCAAAGGGAGAATTTTTCTTCAACCCCTGTAGAATTTCGAAAAATGACGGTTGCTGTCTACTGGGCTGCTATTTGGGGCGCTATAGCTTTAAATTTCCACAGTAAAAATGCACCATATTCTCAGAAATAATAGAAGGGGGTGTGCTTGAGATATGTGGAGTGTAAATATATTGGTCCAATGGGGGAATTTTTTTAACCCTCTGTAGAATGTTGAAAAATGCCAGTTGCTGTCTACTGGGCTGATATTTGGGGTGCTATAGCTTTAAATTTCCACAGTAAAAATGCACCATATCCTCAGAAATAATAGAGGATGGTGTGTTTGAGATACTTGCACTGTAACTGAATTGGTCCAATGGAGGAATTTTTTTTAACCCTCTGTAGATTTTTGAAAAATCCCATTTGCTATGAATTGGGCTAATATTTGGGGCGCTATAGCTTTAAATTTCCACAGTAAAAATGCACCATATTCTCAGAAATAATAGAGGGGCATGTATATGAGATATCTGCAGTGTAACTGTATTGGTCCAATGGGGAATTTTTTTTTAACCCCCTGTAGAATGTTGAAAAATGGCAGTTGCTGTCTACTGGGCTGATCTTTGGGGCGCTATAGCTTTAAATTTCCACAGTAAAAATGCACCATATTCTCAGAAATAATAGAGGGGCATGTGTTTGAGATATCTGCAGTGTAACTGTATTGGTCCAATGGGGAATTTTTTTTTAACCCCCTGTAGAATGTTGAAAAATGGCAGTTGCTGTCTACTGGGCTGATATTTGGCGCGCTATAGCTTTAAATTTCCACAGTAAAAATGCACCATATTCTCAGGAATAATAGAGGGGCATGTGTTTCAGATATCTCCAGTGTAACTGTATTGGTCCAATGGGGGAATTTTTTTAACCCTGTGTAGAATGCTGAAAAATGCCAGTTGCTGATTACTGGGATGAAATTTGGGGCGCTATAGCTTTAAATTTCCACAGTAAAAATGCACCATATTCTCAGAAATAATAGAGGGGCATGTGTTTGAGATATGTGCAGTGTAAATGTATTGGTCCAATGGGGGAATTTTTTTTAACCCTCTGTAGAATGCTGAAAAATGCCAGTTGCTGTCTACTGGGATGATATTTGGGGCACTATAGCTTTAAATTTCCACAGTAACAATGCACCATATTCTCAGAAATAATAGAGGGGCACTTGTTTGAGATATCTGCAGTGTAACTGTATTGGTCCAATGGGAGAATTTTTTTTAACCCCATGTGGAATGTTGAAAAATGACGGTTGCTGTATACTGGGCTGATATTTGGGGCACTATAGCTCTAAATTTCCAAAGTAAAAATGCACCATATTCTCAGAAATATTAGCCGGGCATGTGTTTGAGATATCTGCAATGTAAATGTATTGGTCCAATGGGGAATTTTTTTTTAACCCCCTGTAGAATGATGAAAAATGGCAGTTGCTGTCTACTGGGCTGATCTTTGGGGCGCTATAGCTTTAAATTTCCACAGTAAAAATGCACCATATTCTCAGAAAAAATAGAGGGGCATGTGTTTGAGATATCTGCAGTGTAACTGTCTTGGTCCAATGGGGAATTTTTTTTTAACCCCCTGTAGAATGTTGAAAAATGGCAGTTGCTGTCTACTGGGCTGATATTTGGCGCGCTATAGCTTTAAATTTCCACAGTAAAAATGCACCATATTCTCAGAAATAATAGAGGGGCATGTGTTTGAGATATCCCCAGTGTAACTGTATTGGTCCAATGGGGGAATTTTTTTTAACCCTCTGTAGAATGCTGAAAAATGCCAGTTGCTGATTACTGGGATGATATTTGGGGCGCTATAGCTTTAAATTTCCACAGTAAAAATGCACCATATTCTCAGAAAAAATAGAGGGGCATGTGTTTGAGATATCTGCAGTGTAAATGTATTGGTCCAATGGGGGAATTTTTTTTAACCCTCTGTAGAATGCTGAAAAATGCCAGTTGCTGTCTACTGGGATGATTTTTGGGGCACTATAGCTTTAAATTTCCAAAGTAAAAATGCACCATATTCTCAAAAATAATAGAGGATGGTGTTTTTGAGATATTTGCACTGTAACTGAATTGGTTCAATGGAGGATTTTTTTTTAAACCTCTGTAGATTTTTGAAAAATCCCATTTGCTATGAATTGGGTTAATATTTGGGGCGCTATAGCTTTAAATTTCCACAGTAAAAATGCACCATATTCTCAGAAATAATAGAGGGGCATGTGTATGAGATATCTGCAGTGTAACTGTATTGGTCCAATGGGGAATTTTTTTTTAACCCCCTGTCGAATGTTGAAAAATGGCAGTTGCTGTCTACTGGGCTGATCTTTGGGGCGCTATAGCTTTAAATTTACACAGTAAAAATGCACCATATTCTCAGAAATAATAGAGGGGTATGTGTTTGAGATATCTGCAGTGTAACTGTCTTGGTCCAATGGGGAATTTTTTTTTAACCCCCTGTAGAATGTTGAAAAATGGCAGTTGCTGTCTACTGGGCTGATATTTGGCGCGCTATAGCTTTAAATTTCCACAGTAAAAATGCACCATATTCTCAGAAATAATAGAGGGGCATGTGTTTGAGATATCCCCAGTGTAACTGTATTGGTCCAATGGGGGAATTTTTTTTAACCCTCTGTAGAATGCTGAAAAATGCCAGTTGCTGATTACTGGGATGATATTTGGGGCGCTATAGCTTTAAATTTCCACAGTAAAAATGCACCATATTCTCAGAAATAATAGAGGGGCATGTGTTTGAGATATCTGCAGTGTAACTGTCTTGGTCCAATGGGGAATTTTTTTTTAACCCCCTGTAGAATGTTGAAAAATGGCAGTTGCTGTCTACTGGGCTGATATTTGGCGCGCTATAGCTTTAAATTTCCACAGTAAAAATGCACCATATTCTCAGAAATAATAGAGGGGCATGTGTTTGAGATATCCCCAGTGTAACTGTATTGGTCCAATGGGGGAATTTTTTTTAACCCTCTGTAGAATGCTGAAAAATGCCAGTTGCTGATTACTGGGATGATATTTGGGGCGCTATAGCTTTAAATTTCCACAGTAAAAATGCACCATATTCTCAGAAATAATAGAGGGGCATGTGTTTGAGATATCTGCAGTGTAAATGTATTGGTCCAATGGGGGAATTTTTTTTAACCCTCTGTAGAATGCTGAAAAATGCCAGTTGCTGTCTACTGGGATGATTTTTGGGGCACTATAGCTTTAAATTTCCACAGTAAAAATGCACCATATTCTCAAAAATAATAGAGGATGGTGTTTTTGAGATATTTGCACTGTAACTGAATTGGTCCAATGGAGGAATTTTTTTTAACCCCTGTAGATTTTTAAAAAATCCCATTTGCTATGTATTGGGCTAATATTTGGGGCGCTATAGCTTTAAATTTCCACAGTAAAAATGCACCATATCCTCAGAAATAATAGAGGGGCATGTGTATGAGATATCTGCAGTGTAACTGTATTGGTCCAATGGGGAATTTTTTTTTAACCCCCTGTCGAATGTTGAAAAATGGCAGTTGCTGTCTACTGGGCTGATCTTTGGGGCGCTATAGCTTTAAATTTACACAGTAAAAATGCACCATATTCTCAGAAATAATAGAGGGGCATGTGTTTGAGATATCTGCAGTGTAACTGTCTTGGTCCAATGGGGAATTTTTTTTAACCCCCTGTAGAATGTTGAAAAATGGCAGTTGCTGTCTACTGGGCTGATATTTGGCGCGCTATAGCTTTAAATTTCCACAGTAAAAATGCACCATATTCTCAGAAAAAATAGAGGGGCATGTGTTTGAGATATCTGCAGTGTAAATGTATTGGTCCAATGGGGGAATTTTTTTTAACCCTCTGTAGAATTCTGAAAAATGCCAGTTGCTGTCTACTGGGATGATTTTTGGGGCACTATAGCTTTAAATTTCCAAAGTAAAAATGCACCATATTCTCAAAAATAATAGAGGATGGTGTTTTTGAGATATTTGCACTGTAACTGAATTGGTTCAATGGAGGAATTTTTTTTAAACCTCTGTAGATTTTTGAAAAATCCCATTTGCTATGAATTGGGTTAATATTTGGGGCGCTATAGCTTTAAATTTCCACAGTAAAAATGCACCATATTCTCAGAAATAATAGAGGGGCATGTGTATGAGATATCTGCAGTGTAACTGTATTGGTCCAATGGGGAATTTTTTTTTAACCCCCTGTCGAATGTTGAAAAATGGCAGTTGCTGTCTACTGGGCTGATCTTTGGGGCGCTATAGCTTTAAATTTACACAGTAAAAATGCACCATATTCTCAGAAATAATAGAGGGGTATGTGTTTGAGATATCTGCAGTGTAACTGTCTTGGTCCAATGGGGAATTTTTTTTTAACCCCCTGTAGAATGTTGAAAAATGGCAGTTGCTGTCTACTGGGCTGATATTTGGCGCGCTATAGCTTTAAATTTCCACAGTAAAAATGCACCATATTCTCAGAAATAATAGAGGGGCATGTGTTTGAGATATCCCCAGTGTAACTGTATTGGTCCAATGGGGGAATTTTTTTTAACCCTCTGTAGAATGCTGAAAAATGCCAGTTGCTGATTACTGGGATGATATTTGGGGCGCTATAGCTTTAAATTTCCACAGTAAAAATGCACCATATTCTCAGAAATAATAGAGGGGCATGTGTTTGAGATATCTGCAGTGTAACTGTCTTGGTCCAATGGGGAATTTTTTTTTAACCCCCTGTAGAATGTTGAAAAATGGCAGTTGCTGTCTACTGGGCTGATATTTGGCGCGCTATAGCTTTAAATTTCCACAGTAAAAATGCACCATATTCTCAGAAATAATAGAGGGGCATGTGTTTGAGATATCCCCAGTGTAACTGTATTGGTCCAATGGGGAAATTTTTTTTAACCCTCTGTAGAATGCTGAAAAATGCCAGTTGCTGATTACTGGGATGATATTTGGGGCGCTATAGCTTTAAATTTCCACTGTAAAAATGCACCATATTCTCAGAAATAATAGAGGGGCATGTGTTTGAGATATCTGCAGTGTAAATGTATTGGTCCAATGGGGGAATTTTTTTTAACCCTCTGTAGAATGCCTAAAAATGCCAGTTGCTGTCTACTGGGATGATTTTTGGGGCACTATAGCTTTAAATTTCCACAGTAAAAATGCACCATATTCTCAAAAATAATAGAGGATGGTGTTTTTGAGATATTTGCACTGTAACTGAATTGGTCCAATGGAGGAATTTTTTTTAACCCCTGTAGATTTTTAAAAAATCCCATTTGCTATGTATTGGGCTAATATTTGGGGCGCTATAGCTTTAAATTTCCACAGTAAAAATGCACCATATCCTCAGAAATAATAGAGGGGCATGTGTATGAGATATCTGCAGTGTAACTGTATTGGTCCAATGGGGAATTTTTTTTTAACCCCCTGTCGAATGTTGAAAAATGGCAGTTGCTGTCTACTGGGCTGATCTTTGGGGCGCTATAGCTTTAAATTTACACAGTAAAAATGCACCATATTCTCAGAAATAATAGAGGGGCATGTGTTTGAGATATCTGCAGTGTAACTGTCTTGGTCCAATGGGGAATTTTTTTTAACCCCCTGTAGAATGTTGAAAAATGGCAGTTGCTGTCTACTGGGCTGATATTTGGCGCGCTATAGCTTTAAATTTCCACAGTAAAAATGCACAATATTCTCAGAAATAATAGAGGGGCATGTGTTTGAGATATCTGCAGTGTAACTGTCTTGGTCCAATGGGGAATTTTTTTTTAACCCCCTGTAGAATGTTGAAAAATGGCAGTTGCTGTCTACTGGGCTGATATTTGGCGCGCTATAGCTTTAAATTTCCACAGTAAAAATGCACCATATTCTCAGAAATAGTAGCGGGGCATGTGTTTGAGATATCTGCAGTGTAACTGTATTGGTCCAATGGTGAATTGTTTTTTTAACCCCCTGTAGAATGTTGAAAAATGTCAGTTGCTGTGTACTGGGCTGTTATTTGGAACGCTATAGCGTTAAAGTTCCACAGTAAAAATTCACCATATTCTCAGAAATAATAGAAGGGCATGTGTTTGAGATATCTACAGTGTAACTGTATTGGTCCAATGGGGGAATTTTTTTAACCCCATGTAGAATGTTGAAAAATGCAGGTTACTGTCTACTGGGCTGATATTTGGGGCGCTATAGTTTTAAATTTCCACACTAAACATTAGACTTGGGCACCAGGGGGCTCTTCGCGTTCGTCTTCGTGCTCGTCTTCCGGGGAAAAAAAATCTTTGTATTCCGTGAATATTCGCCTGTTCCTGTCTTCTCTTCGGGCGAATATTTGTGGGCATTCTTCATGTTCGGTTTTTCTTCGTTTTCCCGGGTAAGGGGTTAAATACGGGGTTAATGCAGCTCTGGCGCCAGGAGTTTAAATGTATGTATGAGCAACTCTATTGGTCGTCAGCAGGGGGCTTATCTGCCATTGGTTGATGGCAGACGAACCCCTTGCTGGCGACTAATAGGGTCGCTTGTACACACTGCTAAGCTCCTGGTGCCGTAACTTACCCGGCACATCCCACTAGTCTCCCTCCCTGTTCAATTAGTTAGTCTGTGCCGGCTTAAATGTCCGTACGAGCGACCAATAAAGTCGCTCGTACGAACATTTAACCAATTGAACAGGGAGGGAGACCATTGGCATCTGCAGGGTAAGTTGCAGCATTGGGGTTTTAAAACCTCAATGCTGCAACTTACCTGGCACATCCCACTGGTCTCCCTCCCTGTTCAATTAGTTAAATGTCCGTACGAGCGACCAATAAAGTCGCTCGTACAGACATTTAACTAATTGAACAGGGAGGGAGACCAGTGGCATCTGCAGGGTAAGTTGCAGCATTGGGGTTTTAAAACCCCAATGCTGCAACTTACCCTGCAGATGCCACTGGTCTTTAACTAATTGAACAGGGAGGGAGACCAGTGGCATCTGCAGGGTAAGTTGCAGCATTGGGGTTTTAAAACCTCAATGCTGCAACTTACCCGGCACATCCCACTGGTCTCCCTCCCTGTTCAATTAGTTAGTCTGTGCCGGGTTAAATGTCCGTACGAGCGACCAATAAAGTCGCTCGTACGGACATTTAACTAATTGAACAGGGAGGGAGACCAGTGGCATCTGCAGGGTAAGTTGCAGCATTGGGGTTTTAAAACCTCAATGCTGCAACTTACCCGGCACATCCCACTGGTCTCCCTCCCTGTTCAATTAGTTAAATGTCCATACGAGCAACTTTAACCCCAATGCTGCAACTTACCCTGCAGATGCCACTGGTCTCCCTCCCTGTTCAATTAGTTAAATGTCCGTACGAGCGACTTTATTGGTCGCTCGTACGGACATTTAACCCGGCACAGACTAACTAATTGAACAGGGAGGGAGACCAGTGGGATGTGCCGGGTAAGTTGCAGCATTGAGGTTTTAAAACCCCAATGCTGCAACTTACCCTGCAGATGCCACTGGTCTCCCTCCCTGTTCAATTAGTTAAAGACCAGTGGCATCTGCAGGGTAAGTTGCAGCATTGGGGTTTTAAAACCCCAATGCTGCAACTTACCCTGCAGATGCCACTGGTCTCCCTCCCTGTTCAATTAGTTAAATGTCTGTACGAGCGACTTTATTGGTCGCTCGTACGGACATTTAACTAATTGAACAGGGAGGGAGACCAGTGGGATGAGCCTATTGGTCACCTGCAGGGTCTTCCTCTGGCATCAAACAATTGGTTTGTCTTCTCTTCGGCGTGTCTTCGGAACGAACACGAAAACGCAGTCTTCATATTCGTTTTCATGTTCGCCTGAAGACGAATGCACAAGTCTAGTAAACATGCACCATATTCTCAGAAACAATAGAGGGGCATGTGTTTGAGATATCTGCAGTATAACTGTATTGGTCCAATGGGGGAATGTTTTTTAACCCCCTGTAGAATGTTGAAAAATCCCATTTGCTATATATTGGGCTGATAATTGGGGCACTGTATCTTTAAATTTCCACAGTAAAAATGCACTATATTCTCAGAAACAATAGAGGGGCATGTGTTTTAGATACCTGCAGTGTAACTGAATTGGTCCAATGGAGGAATTTTTTTTAACCCCTGTAGATTTTAGAAAAATCCCATTTGCTATGTATTGGGCTAATATTTGGGGCGCTATAGCTTTAAATTTCCACAGTAAAAATGCACCATATTCTCAGAAACAATAGAGGGGCATGTCTTTGAGATATCTGCAGTGTAACTGTATTGGTCCAATGGGGGATTTTTTTTTAACCCCATGTATTTGGGGTGCTATATCTTTAAATTTCCACATTAAAAATGCACCATATTGTAACATATTATATAGGGGTGTCTGTGTGAGATATGTGCAGTGTAAATGTGTTGGTCCAACGGTGGAATTTTGTAATATATGCAGAAATGTAATAAAAGGTAATTTGCTAGATATGAGCGGATATTTACCTTTAAATTGTTTAATAAACGTATCTAATTTTGCAGGGAGATATATTTGTGTGAGAACTCTGCAAAATCCACTAAAAATTGTAACATTATATGATTGTAATCACATTTCCAGGTCTAAGGCATCTTTTGCTAATCTAAAGAAAAAGCGTCTGATGGCATGACCACTGATTTGAAAGTGTCTGATAGCTTGACTCCAGTCTGCCGGTGCCACTGGAATAACGCCCATCCGCTTAAACACCCATCTGTTCGCACACAGCGTACATCTATTTTCACTCAGTCTTGCAGCCTTGATTTATTTTTCTATCAGTGAACTCTGCACAAGGTTTGGTAAAGATGCTGCCTTTATTGTCTAACTGAAGTAAAATAGATTGCAAGCTTCTGAGACTATATACATCCCTTCTTCAGGTTTATTACTGCCTGAAGAAGAGACTTGGCTAGACTCAGGAGCTTACAATCAATTATACATCAGTATCATTACTAAATTTGCTCTGTTTCTTTCCGTGGCTCGCACCTGTTTTACTACACATATATATATATATATATATATATATATATATATATATATATATCCTAACTGTAATTATCTCATAAAAACTCCTAAACCGTAGTGTTGGATTTTGAAAAAAAATTTTTATTCAAGGCCAGTAGACGTGGCCATCATCTTCTGCTATATACTGCGTCTACAGATGATGACATTAAGGATACAGGAATAGCTGGAAGGATGCCACGTTTTCAAATATTGCTTCATATTTTTTAATATGGTGGCAGGAGCTTTCTTTGCATATCCGCACCCAAATATTATTTTAGGGGTCTCAGTACTATACTTTTAAGTTCTCGCTGGGGTTGCGTCACTTTCCCTGTAGCAGATCTTGGAAGCCAACCCTGAGTCATAGAATATCTATTAGGCTTCTGTCCCACTAGTATTATTCTTTTCATGAGTGACACTCAGCTCTATGCGGTTTAGTAATCCAGGAAAAATTGAAAGTGAAACGCTGGTCTAAAATTAACAAAATCTCATTCTTTCTAAATTAATGGCGAATATATTATAAACAGTTTTTGGCTGCATTTAAGAAGAGATTTTGTAATATAGAGTGACAGGTAATTCCTGCCCGACAGTAGAATTACCCCACAGTAATGCCCCATGAAGGCTGACAATGGATCTTTGTGGTTTCTCTGGTTTTACCGGTATAACAGTAAAACACATTTAATCTATTTGTTGTACATAGTTGAATGATGTCATGGGTTCCACTTTATTGTGACATCACAAAGTGAATACAGAACTGTCCCAATTCTTCATAAGACTGTGGATACCCTGCAAACAGACAAGCAGACGGGCTAGTAGGACGTCGGGGGTCGCTATAAAATGTGACCCGAGCCAGACGGCTGTATAAATGCATTACAGATCAGGAGTCCCAGCCTCATTATGACTCAGAATATTACATCATCAGGAAGTAAAATGCGGAAGTAGGTTAATTGCATTTGGAAATTGGCCAGCGGTTCCTCCTCACTATTGCACAAAAAGTTTGTTCACAATTAGTTATAAAATGTTGGACTGTTTTCTACGAAGCATGTTAAAAGACTAGTTTGTTGTAGATGGAGTTTTATACCCCCTGGTTTCTATTAATAAGGAGAAGAGTGACATATTAAACTCTAAAACTTTATAAGGCTATTTCACCCAAAAATTATTGCTTTTTTGAATATGACCTCCATGGCTGGAAAAGCAAAACTTGTATGAAAGGTGCAACGTCAAGCTGAAAGAAAATATATCTAAAATCACACCGCTGTTATAAAAGAAAGAAGCCAAACCAGTACTGATATAATTAAGCATTTTCTATAATCTATGTGCAAAAAGTCATGTAATGAACCAGCTACTGAAAACTTCCTTTGAATTAAACATGTCGCCGGCCAATTTAACACGTTTCTAATATTAGAAACATTGTTCCTTGTGCTGTTGAATGCCAAAAAATGTTTCCAGAAGTAACTATTTAATCAAATCCCTTTTTTTCTCCTTAACTATATTTTTGCTGGTAACACCTAATTGTCATGTGACACAAAAGCAGGCACTGATAGGTTATTGCCATAGAAAGAGACCTCGTGATTTTTTTTGATAGGACACAATCAATGACATTGTGTCATTTGACCGTCATTGGCTTTGGTTACTAGAGCCTGCAATTAAAGTGGAACAACACAATGAACCGTTAACCATGTATCGTACACACTGGGGCGCTTCTAGGTTCCCATTTCCCCTGTTTCGCAGCCATCTCCCCCCTTTCCGGCAGAAATCTTGCGTATTTTACCATACACGTGAAACCTTAAGGAGGAAAGCCTCATGTTAACAGTAGCACTTACAGTGCTCTTCCTCTAAGGAGAAGAGAGTCCTTCTGATCGCTCGATGATGCGAACCTATCTATTCTGAGACCAGCTGGTCATCATGCAGCACAATCCCTGCCAACATGTAGGGGTCGGGGTTTATGTATTCACGGGTGCCCCCGACTTTACACAGCACTCCCCCATAAAACTCACCCAAAAGGTACAAAAATTTAAATGTTTTTTATTTTTTAAAGAAAAAAAAAAGGGCTCTTGTAGAGCATCATCTCCCTGAGCCAGAATGATTATGTGAGTATATTGCGAGTTGTACCGTGAGAAGTGGGTGAACCAGAGGATTGAAAAGGTTGACGTAATTGTGAACATGTATTTTCTACCTTGTGTTATAAGGGTTAAAGAGATGCTTGCATCTAATGCATAAAAGTGGACTAAAAAATATCTTTTGGTAAAATAATGATTCTCCTATGACTTGTTAAAATGTCTATTTTTCTTTAAATGTACGCAGTATGGATTTTTGTGATGCGTCGGTGGGAAGTGTTTCCATTTTTCTATTTATTTTGCCCCATTATACCATCTGACGCGCAAGCAGATGGTCATATTTCAATTTCTTTCCTTTTTTAGTTTACATTTTTTTTTCGTGCATCATGAATTTTTATATGAAAAAGGGCTCGCATTTCAGATGACCCACAGAATGTCCTCCTAAGTAGCTCTCTGAAGGTCCAGAAGACTAATGACCTTGCTAGAACTTGCAAAATGGCTTCCTGGCCTCGTGACTGGTGGGATTTAGCCGTGATCAGTCAGTGCTTGATGTGGTTGGACTGATGTGGCCGTTCTCTGCTTTGAATGGAATGCATGGCTCTGGTCATAGATTAACATGACCCTACTCCACCCTCCTCCCTTCACTTTGTGATTAAAGTAGAACTTTGTTGCCAAAGCTCTATGGTAAACAGTCCTTTGCTTGTATAAAGGCGTGGAAAATACAGAAAAGCTTACTCTAATAACAGCCAACCATGTTTATTATGGCTGATACTCTGACGTTACACAAGCAATGTTGCTGCACACGCTTTAGCGTGGACCATAGGACCTGCGTAGGCCTCCATCTGGAGGTGCTGTAGAGATCTGTGCAAGCCTGGTACATAGAAACTATTACTATGCTTGTTACGGTTTCTATGTTGTTTTTATTTTATTAAACCTTCGGTGGAGAGTATAAGATTCGCTGAGATTTATTGATTAACGTAAGGTTGCAATTAATGCTTTGTCTAAGTGGAACAGCACCCTTAAAACCACCATCTGTCAGAGAAGCCTTTTTCTTCTGGAAATGTACAGAAACCTTGTATGTTAATATAGTATTTTAGTTACTACGATACATCCAAATGAAACGGAATTTGACGGCAGATAAGAGCCGTTCGGCCCATCTAGTCTGCCCAGTTACCCCACATAAAGGCTCAGGTCTTGATCGGCCCTTGATCTAGGCTTTATGCGTACCCCATGCATGTTTAAATTCCCTGACTGCGATAGCCTTACCGCTTCTGAAGGGAGGCTGCTCTATTTATGAGCTTGATGATTGTTAATATGTATATTTAAATACCTAAATGCATGTCAAATGTGCGTTTTCATCCCATTTTTATTGGGTACCTGAGTCATGCTTACAATCTCACTTAAAGACTATTCTTTAGTATTTGTAATCATGTGATTATATAATTATACATATCTATACTAATCTGGGTCATGTTTCCTGGCAAGTTGATGCATAACCTGCAGGACAAGCTCTATTACTTGTGGATCTTACGATGTGTTCTTTCCTCGTAATTTAGGATTTTATCATTTCGCTTAGTGTCTATCACTGCAGTTGTGTAGATTTGGCCGTTTTTACCATTTTTTTTCTTTCTTGGCCCCATTGCTTTGCAGAAACCTAATATTGATTTTTACTTTTATGCCACTAGGGTTAAAAATTAATTTGCACTTAGTTGCTGGTAGCTGCCACTTTTTTTCAGCTTCCTCATGTGATTTAACCAGCACCAAAAATAATCAGAAATAATTTAATTAAAAATAAAACCTAATAATAAACTATATACTGCAGGTGCCAAGGAACACTTGCATACAAACCCCTAAAAAAGAGAACGCTAATAAATGGTACTGTTTGTATCTGTATATAAACCCACTCCGTACTACAACCTAGAATGTAAGCTCTATGGGGCAGGGACCCACACAGTGGATCATAATTTCTATATGACTACTGTATGAAAACACTTTTATCTCCTTTTTGTTCTGTAAACTGTGTAGCACTAAACATGACCGCTAGGGTTAGATAAAAATACACATACTCGGATTAAGTGTAGCCTCTGGTCTTGAACATATTTCTAAACATATAATTGTGACTTTTAGCGCTATAGTACGCTGTGATACATTCATAACAGGACCGGACTGGGGGTGACTAGGCCCTTTAAAGTCCGCGGCCACCAAGTGACCATACATGTGGCCGCCTGCTGGATACGCATGGCCTTTTGATGTCTTTATAGTCATCTGCCCGATGTGACAGTCTGGGCCTGGACTAATGCTCAGCAAATATTCATTGTTAAAAAAGAGGGACAGCCGGGGACAAAAGTAGGACAGAGTGGCCCCGGTACCAAAAGGCCACAAAACACATCTGAGAGACCACTATGAATTTACCATGACTTTCCAGCACACATCGCCCTAGAAACTCATTAAAAACATACATTAGCCCGTAAGGATCCAGTCTGAACATATGTTCTTGATAAAGTACTTATTATGCTATCAGCCCTAGTGGCTTTATGTGGAATTACAAATAAAGCACAATGACATGGCACAAAATCAGAGCAGTTAAGGGGGCAACTTCCTCCATGCCCCGCTTGCCAGCCCTCTCCTGAAAAGTGCACTTATAAAATAATAATAATAATTTCAGTTACTTTGCATTGATGTATGAGTATATGAAAGCATATGATGAAAAGAAAGTGCTAAACATTCAACATACCAAAATGTATCAAACTTAAATTATTGTGTTATACGTACATCTTATTTAGAATAGTGATCATGGCCTTACTTTGTAGCCATCTTTTTGAAAGCACAAGACACGGTACCACCAGCTCCCTCCGTAAAGGGGAGTAAGCCTCTTATTTAGACATTTTAACGCATAGACGTTGGTCGGTTCTCCTGGTGTAAGAGATAATATTATGGCTGAATGTCACGGAACCGGACACCCAGCTTATCCGCTTTAATTACATGGCTCAGTTGGGTGTCAGGGAAACACCCCAGACAAAGGCTTGCTTTCCTGAACTCCAGTCTTGTAGTCATTGAGATTTATAGATTTAGATTTGTTTTCCTTTTGGATAAATGCCCTTACTGGGGTTTAGTGTTTGACTTGACAGTGTTTGCCCAGGGCTAACAGAAGAAATGAGCTTCATCTTGCTGATGCATGCACAATGATGCATGATAAAATCACAAAATAAAATTGTGTGTTTTTGTGTATGCATGTGTGTGTGTGTATATATATATATATATATATATATATATATATATATATTTTTTTTTTTTTTATTTTGTTTTAAATTCTCCCATGCACAATATCTTTCCTAAAGTCGTGACTTTTTACATAGACTTTTTGGAACGGCATTAATTTGGGATTAAAAATGGGATTTAATCGCCCCCCCAATGCAATATATATATATATATTAAAAATAGTCGATTGCAGTGTACTTAAGGGAGATACGATTGATATATAGTATGGCTTGTACTATAGAACCCCCCTTTAAGTCCTTGATACATCAAACTGTGACACCTGCTGATTCAATTAGAAGATTTGACATAACCACGATGTGTGTTGTTCTTTGAGAGAATAGCCAGACTATGGAGTTACATTTTAGAAACTTGTGTTAACTTTGCGAGCACCTGATCTCTGAGCATCGAGCCAAGAACAATGGTAGCAGCCGCACGTTATAATCTGCATTGTCTCGAGGAGGAAGTGACGGAACCTGCTAAATTACTGAAATTTCAGAGATCGGCTGCAAACATAATGATGTATTTGTAGCTTGTAGGTTGAACACAGATATTTTACATATCTGTGTTCAACCTACGAGCTACGAATACATCAAGCAAAACAGAGCCTTTATATATTTTATTGTCTGGTTAGCTTGCGTTATTTTGATGGCCTACATCATGTCCATCAGCAACATTGATATTGAAGATGAATTGATATCAGAGATGAAATCATAATTGAATGCAGCACCGAGAAACCTGTTTTTTTGCTCTTGCATTTCATTGGCATCCTTTTTATCTTTATATCCTTTATGTCCTTTACATCTCATGATCCCTTAGACAAGTGTATTGAAATTCTGTTGTCAGCCCAAGCAGGAAGTTTTAACCTGTGTTGGTTTAGCAGATTACACACCTACCTCTCCTACTAGAGATTGACATCAATAATGTTTCTATGTCAAGCTATTATCACAAATTAGCAGTAATTTCAAATGCGATGCTGCAGCAAACTGATCAATATGTCGGATGGAAGTGTTGGAATTAGAAGTTGCGATGATCTGGAACATGATGTTTTCTCGTTAAGAAGATTGTTTAGGTTCTTATGATGTCAGAGGTTTTGTACCTTATGCGGTAGTGTTGGGATCACCAACAATCTTTAGCTGTTATTTATTCTTTAGGTATTTTTAAATGTTGTTCTGATCTAAAAGTTTTGTATTTCGGTCCGCTTGTTATAGACTGGCTTCAGGAATATGTAAAAAGAAAATATCAAAATAATAAATTAGGTGTTTGAGTTAGAAGTCTATGAACCAGTCAATAATCTATCCAGGTGTTCAGTGACTTTATTCAGACTAAAACGTAACTCCTGCCATGTCTTCGGTTTGAGCCATCATGCATGTTTGTCTATTGTTGGCTTTGGATTGTTATGTTACATTAAGTTGACAATGAAGAAGGAAATGGATTACACCCTTATTCATAGTTTCAATGTGGTAATAATCCAGTAGCAGTCAAACGTGTATAGTGAGTGCATTATTCTTAATGGCTGAAGTCATACAGCCTGTATTACCAATATTCTTTATAGTTTAGTACACACGCAGTAGGGTTAATGAAATAAAAAAAAAAAGAAGGGCTGTTTCATCAACCTCTCTGTAACCATGGGCACCTCCACCTGTTTCATCAACCTCTTAGTAACCATGGGCACCTCTACCTGTTTCATCAACCTCTCAGTAACCATGGGCACCTCCACCTGTTTCATCAACCTCTTAGTAACCATGGGCACCTCCACCTGTTTCATCAACCTCTCAGTAACCATGGGCACCTCCACCTGTTTTATCAACCTCTTAGTAACCATGGACACCTGGCTGTTTCAGGAGTGTACCCTGTTTGCTACACCCTGTTTGCCAGCTGCAATATGATTCCATTCCTGAATCCTGGGCTTTATTTTTCTACTCCAAGAATGTTCAACCTTACGTACAACCTTATGTTATTTGTTTAGAATTAATGAATTTTAGGCCACGATGGGGACAAAAATTATAATAAGTTATAATTTGGTATATTTCAACATTTATTAAAGTATTGTTTTATGGGTTTTGGGTAGAATAGATATGTATGCACCACCCTGCTCCTCCGGACAGAGGCCGGTCACTCATGAGTTATTTATAGGTAGCCATAGAGCTTATCAGTAGCTTGCATGGTAGAATGCACCCTTTTGAAGTTTCAAAAGATGTATAGATCTTTAATGACAAGTGACATCCTAGTCATGTATACATGCACATTGCAATCAGTGGGGGCTGATTGATAAAGGTGAGCAAAAAAGTTTAAAATATAAAAAAAAATGTATTAAAAACATAATCAAAAAACAAAAATCTGTAGTCACCCACTATCTTTATTAATATATCCAAAGAAATTGCCTAGCGTGTAAGACCGCATTCAGATCCTTCACCAAAATGTAAGAAACATCAATTGTCATTAAGGGGATGCATTTCCGTGACACGTCAATTGTTGTCGAGGGGTTAAAGGGACACTTGAGTCATCAAATGCATACCTTGCATGTCCGGGTCACCACAGGGAAACTCTGTGAAGTGGGAGCAGCATTGCCCCCACTCCATACCTGTTTCCCCTCCAACAATAGTGTCTTCGTACATGTGAGGCTAGCCTTGCACACGATGTAAGAGGCCCTCCGCTGACGTCAGCCAGGCCCTCTACCCGCATCCCATAAGGGTAGGGCTCCAGGTAGCCTGAAAGTTCCCAGGTATCACCGTGTGTAAATTTTCATGATGTCCCATTTTCAAATGCATGAGGGGATTATGCAGAATCCCCCATATGAATTTGCCCCATTGTTCTCCCCCACCCCCCATAGCTGTTTTCATGCAGATGATATACTTACTACCAATTAACCCTAGCAGTTACTCTACTTTTTTTTTTTTTTTTTTTTTATCCAAATGCATAAAGAGGTATTCACCTCTTCGTTTTTTGGCAACGCTCACGCTGTAGCCGTTATGGCTTCTTTTCACCAGTTATTAAACATGTTATACTGTCTTTAAAAGATTCAACATGAGCAGCCAATTGGAACAAGGAGGCCAGGCACGCTCCAGAAAATATCACATTCTTAGCACAAAAGAGCGCTGATAAAAGCGTCAATATGTTAAGACTGCTGATCCACGGCAACCATTTTACAGTTTTTGTGCTCTGTAACCAGCTCACAAAGCTCTTAAATTCGGCTGTCAAGCTGTGTGTGTCTGTCTTAAAATCTACTGGGTTAAATGGCTTTAATAATCTTCTTAAAGGACCAAGATCTGCCATGGAAAGGTTTATGTGGAGGCTTAGAGCAATTCTTCAAGTTTTGATGTGGGAACCTCCTTTGTGCAAAGGGCATTTTGCCTCTTTTCATACACATGACATCATAGAGTATTTATCACTTCCTGAATAATTTACAAATGTTTATCCCTACCACTTAAAGGGGAGCCAGGAATGGCCCTAGGTTTTTATTATGTCACAGGTACCTCTTCCATGTACATTTGATGGACAACATAAGAAGGAACCTCATGGTGGTGCCACCTACTCAAGACATTGTTTGCCTTAATGGTAGGACTGGGTCCAGGCCCGGACTGGGACAAAAAATAGGCCCGGGCATTTAAGCCTGAGCAGCCCATATTTATTTATTTATTTATTGTTAAAGCCCACCCTTCATGTACCATCTTTGCATTTAATCATTCACACAAATCATTAACACATTCATTAATGCAGTCTCACAAATCATTCAAGCAATTCATCCACATATGAATTCATTAATTGTCATACGCATTCACACAATTCATCCACACATTTATTCATTCATTCTCATACGCATTCACACTACCCCCTCTCATCATCTTATCTGCCCCTTCTCACTATGTTCCCCCTTTTCACTATGTAACCCCCTTCCCCACTTATCAATATGTACCGCCTCTATCTATCCCCTCTCCCCCTTTCTCACTACCTAACCCCCCTCTGCCCCTTCTCACTGCAGCCCCCTCCCTCACCCTACTTACCTTGTTGCCAGAGCAAGCAGCAACTGCGACCGCGCCTGTGGCAGGGCAGGATTGACTTAGGGGCTGATGGAGCTGTAGCTCCAGGCTAGTACCTTAAAATATGGCCGCATTAAGGCAGAGCCCCTTAAGCCCGCCGCAACTGCAACCGGGTCCGCCACTCTAAGGCAGAGCCGGCCTTAGGTGTTCTGGCGCCCTGTGCGGACTACTCCTCTGGTGCCCCCCCATCCCAAAAAAAGAAAGGAATAAAAACTTGTAACAAAACTCCCCTTTCTCACTATCTATCCCCCTGTATCACTATCTACCACCTCTGCCTCTTCTCACTGTTATCATTATATACTGAGGCAGACATTGACAGTGGTACAGCATAATACTTATCACTATATACTGAGGCAGAAATTGACGGTGGTACAGCATAACACCTACCACTATATACTGAGGCAGACAATGACGGTGGTACAGCATAACACCTATCACTATATACTGAGGCACACATTGACAGTGGTACAGCGTAATCCCTATCACTATACATTGAGCCAGACATTGACAATAGTGCAGCATAACACCAATCACTATATACTACGCCAAACATTGATGTGGTGTAGGCCTACCACTTCATTGTCTGGCTTAGTAGTAGGGATGCACCGAAACGAATTCTGGACTGAAACCGAAAATGCAGCATTTACCTGTCCGAAACCGAATATGACCTCCCCACACCATAAAAAAATCTAACACTTTTATTTAAAGTAAGTAACACACCAAAATAGGACAAAACAATTAAAAAACAATATTATATGTATATATATATGATTGTTAACAGCAATCACATTCCTATCATGCCCAGGCATACCCAGATTCCAGGATGTACTCGCAGACTTGGCATGATAGGAGTATGATTGCCCTATCTACCACTTCTCACTCCCTTCTGCCCCATCTACCCCTTCTCACTCCCTTCTCCCCTATCTACCCCTTCTCACTCCCTTCTCCCTATCTACCCTCTTTCCCCCGTCTCACGCCCTTTTCCCTATCTACCCCCTCCTAACTATCTACCCTCTCCCTCTTTGAAGTTCACTTACCTTTCAGGAGTCCTGCGGTGGGGGTGCAAGGCCTCTGCCTCCCAGCTCTGCCACTGTATGGAACAGTATAGAGTGATGGGAGTTATGATGTACTTTTAGAGCATAATTAGATCATGAAAAAGACATTGGAAATGGTACAGCATAACACCCATCACTCTCACACACTTACCAATCCACACATATATACCAATCCACACGTATACCAATCCACACACCTATACCAATCCACACACCTATACCAATCCACACACCTATACCAATCCACACACCTATACCAATCCACACACCTATACCAATCCACACACATATACCAATCCACACACATATACCAATCCACACACATATACCAATCCACACGTATACCAATCCACACGTATACCAATCCACACGTATACCAATCCACACGTATGCCAATCCACACGTATGCCAATCCACACGTATGCCAATCCACACATATATACCAATCCACACATATATACCAATCCACACACATACCAATCCACACGTATGCCAATCCACACGTATGCCAATCCACACGTATACCAATTCACACATATATACCAATCCACACATATATACCAATCCACACATATATACCAATCCACACATATATACCAATCCACACATATATACCAATCCACACATATATACCAATCCACACACATACCAATCCACACGTATGCCAATCCACACGTATGCCAATCCACACGTATGCCAATCCACACGTATGCCAATCCACACGTATACCAATCCACACGTATACCAATCCACACATACACCAATCCACACATACACCAATCCACACATATATACCAATCCACACATATATACCAATCCACACATATATACTAATCCACACATACACCAATCCACACATATATACTAATCCACTCTCACTGAATATTTTCCTACCTTTCCTCTTTTCTCCTTACAGCTCCTTTTCCTCCTCTTCTTCAGTTTTTCTGTCTTCTCTGTCTTCTTCCGGTTCAGAGGGCAACAGCTGCTGTGCGCCGGGGTTTGTTGTCAGATCCCGGCGCACAGCAGCTGTTGCCGTGCAGATCACAAGGGAGCTGTATCGGAGGTCTTTAACAGACCTCCGGCTCCCTTGAGTGATTTTAAGCCGGGTTGAACCCGGCTTAAAATCACTCAAGGGAACCGGAGGTCTGTTAAAGACCTCCGATACCGCTCCCTTGCGAACCTGCTCCTCCAGCGGCGGACATTACTGTCCGTCTCTGGAGGGGTGCCGGGTGCCGCAAGTTGGCACCCCCTGATGAGCGGCACCCGGTGCGGACCGCCCCCCGCCCCCTAGAGTGTGACGCCCTGTGCGGTCGCACACCCCAAAGGCCGGTCCTGCTCTAAGGGGCCGGGAAGCCCCCACCAGGGCCGGCCTTAGGGGTCTGCGGCCGCACAGGGTTTAAATTAAAACATCGAGGTTTTTTTTTCCAACTTTATTTAACATCCTCCATGTTAAATAAAGTTAAAAAAAACTTTATTTAACATGGAGGATGTTAAATAAAGTAAAAAAAAAACCCGATGTTTTTATTTATACCCAGTGCGGCCGCAGACCCTTAAGGCCGGCCTTGGTGGGGACTTCCCGGCCCCTTAGAGTGGCGGACCCGGTAGGTAGGGTAGGGGCCTGGAGCTGCAGCTCCATCAGCCCCTAAGTCAATGCGGCCCTGCCGTGGCCCGGCCCACCGGGCAAATGCCCGGTGTGCCCGATGGCCAGTCCGGGCCTGACTGGGTCTAAGGAGAACTCTCTTTTTGTGTGAAGTAAATTACCTGTTTAAAATGTTCATGTTAGGAGACATAACACAATTGTGCCATCTGCAAGACTAGACTGCAGGGAGACTTTTGGGACGGATGACAGAAACCTTTGACTGAGTGACCGAAAAATGGGCAATAGAACATAAGACTGGTTAATGTAATTTTATTGGCTGAAGTTGCATATTTTCGATGTTTTGAGAATTAGCTGTAACATTTTATGATAACATTCTGTGATGAGAGCTATAAGTGGCTCCAAAATATGACATTTTATTTCTGATTTGCGTGAATATGTTATTAGGAGTTAGCATACGTTAGGACATATATTCGAACTTCAGGACTGCTATGGGGCATGAGGAAATAAAAGAAAAAATGAGGCTCTGAACCTGTTCATGTAAACTTTTCATATTATGGAACATTTCTACTGATGGGGTTGGGGGTCAACTATGAGGGAGATCTAACCATGACACTGGGGGTTGTATCTATGTCCAATATTTGAAACACATGTTTTCTGATCTGGGCAATATATGAAATGTATGGTACTTAGCCTTGATAAAAATGTTGCACAAAAAAATGTAAGAACATGAGCATATGTAGCATATTTTTAACAGAATATTCTAACTAAACCAGCTCCTTACGCTCTAGATTGCAGTAAATTTTCTCTAGATTTTGTAAATGCTGCCTAGGAGTACATACTTTCTGGTGTGCTAAAGGAGGCACAGACAGGCCTCTTTCATCACGCACACGGGCAGATTTGGGAAGATCATCTCTTCTCCCATCTGGCTGCCGGACACTGTGGTCCTCAGAGCCCATAGAGCCTTAATCCCATGGGAATTTAACATCACAGCAGATGGAAAGTTTGAAATTCACCTTCCTATGATATATACCATATTGACCAAAGGTAATACCCCTCCTAATTATTGTTTAGGTGTTTCAGCCACACCAATTGCTAACAGGTGAATAAGATCATGGATTGGAACGCCAGTTGCAAGCCAGGCCTTCACGTCGAACATTGCTTAATAATGCTCTTTTGGCCGGATGGGCAGGAATTCCTGCGGACACACTCCAAAAGGGGAGGGTGTGCGATTCCATATTAATGCCTATAGTTTGGGAATGGGATGGCCAACAAGCTCATATGGATGTGATGGTCATTTGTCCACATAGTCATATATTGTAGATGTGTAGATCACTTTTAACAACTTTGACATATACCATATTTATGACAAATGCCCCTTAATAAAATGTCATGTTTAAGTTGCTGTCCCACTTACCCAAACATTGTTTGCACGTGCTAACATGGTAAACAAATTAACCTTAGCATATATGTAATTTTATTTTGCTGATGATTTAATCAGATACATAGTGTTCACTCCTTAGCCTGGGTCTTTGGATCCAAACTACGTATACTTACTGTGATGTTTCTGATGCGGCATTTAGTGCGTAAATTGTACACTTTCAGATTTTGTCTTAGCTGTCTCATTAGAGCCACCTAAATTAGGAATGGTGAACTAGTTCCTATTTTGATACCCCCCCCAAGAAAAAGGATTGCTGCACTAAAGATACTGTGAGAGTAGCACTGATTAGAGAGTAAACGTCTTCTTCCATTTTGTAAACATGTATTGAATCTATGTATTGTAAGAAGCGCTGCGTAAATTGTTGGCGCTGGATAAATAAAAGCTGATCATATTAAAATTACAAAAAGTATATATATTTTTTTTTAATAGCTGCATTAATTGGAGAGACTGGTTTAAGTTATAAAACAAGCGTTGACATCTGGTTATGAATGTTGGTTTCGTAACACTACTCACTATCTCTGGTAATAAAAGGGTTAATACAGGGAACTGATGTTCTGCAATCCTTCACATGACTGCTGTGGTTTGTCATGATCTTATCGGCAAATGCTTATAACCGAAGGGCTGCCCTACATATTGCTGTATTTAGCCTGAGCTTCTACATGTTATCTGTACGGATATTTAAAAGGAACAGCGCCAATTTTTCCGTGCTGTCCTTGCTAACATTCTGCAAAGACAAAATAGTTTGCGATACGAATCACTTGCTGAGATTAGTCTTAAAGGGGCACAACTGGGCAGACGCAAAAGCATAAAATTAATACTGTTTTACACGTTAGTTAAAAGTATTTTGGTTAAAAAAAAAAAAAAGAATAAAAAATGAAAATTTTTTTAATAAAATTTAAGATTTTATTGTGGTTGATTTTATATAGCTTAGAGTAGTTTAATATGCATTCTTATTTAATGCGGATGTCGGGGACATTGTACTGTCCCTTTAACTAAAGAGAGATGTGTGGTTCCAATGTCTTGACTTCACTATACATTATAAAGGTCCACCCCTGTGAGCTTCAGTTGCAGAAAGAACGTGGCTGGCCCTATATATAATGAATAGTTATTTAAGTACAAGTAAGTATTGAGTTATATTATGTATGCATTTGGTTTAAAAAAACAAAACCCTACTTGTCAGGAAAATGAATTGTGTGTTAGTATACTAAATGATATGAAGGCGAAATTCTTCCCCATTGAGCTTCTTCTGCGTAAGGAACCACAAATTCTTCATTTACTGAAAAAAAACCCCACTGTAGCAAGCTTTTAATGCAAAACATTGAATCTGTAAGCTTTTTGTTGTGAAGTGATAAGGCTGTGCCGTGTGACTGAATAAGGATCAGGTTCATTGAGTTGACGGCAGCAGATAGGATTAGTTGAGAGCAGTGACCTTTTGGTTGCAAGAAAAACCAGTGTTCAGATGTGTGTGCTCAGTAACTAAGGAATAAAGCACTGTTAATGGTGTAAAGAGTCGATGAGGTAGTACTTTAATCTAGCTCTGGATGAAATGATGTGGAATTTATCCTGGGTTCTGGCATGGCCCTGGTCATCAGCAGAGGAGGACTATGAGCTAGATTTTTATGCCTGGGGTCTGGTCCCCCTTGTGTGTGTGGCTGTCAACAAGGTCCAGTCTTGGTTAATGCTGCTCCATGACCTGCTCTCTACCTCTAGCTTAATAATGTTTTTTCAGATGAACGCTGTGTCTGGGGCAAACTCGGTTACTCTTTGAATATGTAAAGATCATGATCAGACAAATACATTGTGAAGGCATAAAGTCAAGTAGTTGGCTTATTGGATGGCCATCGGTTAGCTGTCAGTTAAGTGGGGCAAATTACCTGAGATTACTAGTTGAGCAGTGAGGAAGGTGGGTGTAAAAAAGGCCTGGATGGCAAGTTGGAGAAAATATCTGGTGGGGTCATTGTGTCGTACAGCAACATCTTCACACGTTGTTTTGGTCCACCAAGACCAACAGAGGAGGCAGCCAAGTTTTGTGACTCCATTTTAAGTTATTCCAATTCTGTTCTAACGTAAAGATTAAGCCACATATATTCTGCTTAACACGTTATAACATTTTTTATAACCAAATATATAATTGCCAATCCTGTGAAATTCCAAAACTTTGTTTTTTGAGGAAATGTTTCAATGTCATCCAACACTAAAGCAGGCAGTATGCTGTTGCCATATAAAGTAACGAAAACTTCTTAAAAGTTTCTGCATTGTTTTTATATGATTAATCCTTTGGAGGAAAGAAGAAAATGACTGTAATGCCATTGACTTGCATAATGTGCCATAGAGCATGATTAATGTTGTTAATTGTTGTTTTAATCCTTATAGATTATGAAGGGCCAACCAAAGAGAGCTTCTCCTACAGGAAGATCTTGGCTGACCCTGTATGAAGCATATTTAAATCTGAGTTGTTTGTCTCCTCGTCCATGGAATCATGCATTATATGGGGCCACCTCAGTCTTTCTTGCTGGAGAAATGTGTGGGCATTGGGCACTTTATAATGAATAGTGAAGTGAGGGAGTCATAACCACAACTTTCCTGCAAACTCTCCTGACAATCCTCGCTTCATTGAATAGACGCCAGCATTAATCAAGTTCAGTAGCATGTTGGCAAGCCAACCCTTAGCGCTTCTGTTATTTTATTCTTTCTCTAAAAAGCTAGTCGCAAACAACATATTGTATTAAGCGCTGCGTAAATTGTTGGCGCTATATAAATAATATATAGATAATAATAATAATAATAATAATAACACAGAAACCTTCAAGAAGCATTTTTGTGGAACAGCACCTTCATTATAGAATAAATCCATGATGGCAGTACTGAATTGGTTTACTGCTCATATATGCTGATGATAATAAAATGTATAGCACATCAGTGAGGTTTTATTCTACATAAAAGTGGAGCTCGTGTTAATGGAGTGTCTCTGGCTTGCGTGTTTCTAGTAAAGTAGAAGGTACCACTCATGGGACTTGATGTATGTTATCTGGAGTAGTATAGTGGGTGCTTTTCATGCTACAGTCGTGCGGTCATCAAAATGGTTAAATTTTGTCTGTTATACATTGTTTTTGCTTCTCTGCATGGGATGTTTATTTCAGCATTCCTTTGCGCATACACGTTGTTTAGCTGTGCCTTCTGGGCTCTAAACAAAGTTTTCAATGTCTGGCATGTACATGTAAAATGTACCCAATTATCACACTAGCACTGTGTACATCCCATTGATTCGCTTAATAGAAGTTGTACAATTGATTCAATGTAGGGTTTTTTTGTGATCGTAGACTAGAATGCAACGGTCATTGACTACTAAACCATTCGTTTTTTAACTACAAATAACATAAATTATGGTTTAGACAAGTAATAGACAACTGTCATAGTGATGTGGCTTTCCTTTATCATATCGAAAGCCATACTAGCCACATAACATCTAAGTAAGACATGGGCAGCAGCACATTGTTAATGAGAATGATAAAGGCTGATAAGGTGTAGGTCACAGCAGTTTAAGCTGGTCGTAAATTAGCTTATCCAGCAGTTTAAAAATAACATTTGGTAGTTGGAATGATAATGACATTGTTTAAAAGAAACAACTCATAGATATATTTTTTTATATGTATTGTTTTCTTTTTTGAACAACGACGTTATTTGTTTGCATGCATGGTTTACGTTCTACTATGAAGCTCTATCCTAAAGTGTATGGTTATTCAGGAGCTAGGAAATAGTTACGGTACGATTAAACCCTTTTTATTTTTTTTACTCCGCTGTGTTGCAGATCTAATTTTGCCGTTAACCTTGTTCATCTTCCGTATAGCGAAGAGATCCAAATACACCGCGTATCGTTATTAAAAATCCTCTTTGTGGGCATGTAGAGTTTTGAAAGTTCCCTTTCGTTTTTATTCTTAGTTCACGTCTTAGACTGGGAATCTTTCTTCACTGATTCATTTGTACAAGATTGTTACATCACTTGGTTCCAAACCAGGCTGCTTCAGTTTATGCACATGGAGAAAAAGGTGAGTAAGCACTTTACTTTACGCTCATTGCTTGATAAAGGTGCCATTATGAGCATTTAAGGTCTGATCCTGCTCACTATTGTACTACATTCACTGAACGTTCAATTCCGTTAATCCAGAACTGACCTTTGGGAGAATTTTTAGTGAAATATATATATATATATATATATATATATATATATATATATATATATATATATTTCACTAAAAATTCTGCCAAAGGAAATAAAAAGAAAAGAAAAGAAAAAAAAAAATATATATATATATATATATATATATATATATATTTTATTTTTTTTTTTTTTTTTTTTATTTTTTTTTTTATTTTTATTTCCTTCGGTTACACCACTTCGCAATTTTGTAAAAAATGAAAAAAATATATATTTTTCATGCTAAATGATAGATCAAATATATAAACATGGTATCTGTTTGAAGGCTCTTTCTGTCCTCAGAAAAATAAATATGAAAGAAAGAGTCAATACATAATATTGGATGATATTTCTCATAGAAATGGTCCTCCTTTATATTGATTATTTATTTTGCTGTGCCGTATGGGGATTGATGACCCTTTCCGTGCATTGATTCTAGCACACTATTACTCTAACCACGATGATGGATAGTACCGAATGAGTTCCTATATTCAGTATGCATATAAATTCCACTGTCAGCATTTTATATGGTGTGAAAGAAAAAAATGAATGCAAATATAACATGCTGAGTCCATTTATTCTGTAAAAATAGTCTAATGTGTACCACTGTGTATGTATGCATGCTTATTGGTTAAAGGGCAGATGCTATACATTAGAGATTCTGCAGTGTGCCTGGTTGACATCTCTCTTTTTTTTTTTTTTTTTTTTTTTTTTACTTCTGGAAAGACTAGAGGAAATTTTTAGCTCTTTGCTTATAATTAACGTGGTTGTACTTGTTAGCTCTCCATGTCAAGGTGAAGCCTTCTAATGCCCTTGCTACAACCTTGTTGTTACCACCATAGGCACTCAAGTTGGCCTTCAGCAATTTGCACCTACATTGTGCCTGTCAACATGACCTTAAGTCAAATTGTGAAGGAATGTGACTTAACATCATACTTCATTCTTCACATTGGTTTTTGGCCACTGAAGAGAATTCCGCACATTTTTTCAGCTCCCTGCATTATTACCGGTACATTGTTGTGCTTAATATACTGCATTGCCGTGCCTAACAGTTTCTGTAAAGCTGTACACTTTGTAATAAGCCACCTATGTGGGATAGAGGATGCCAACACGCACGCTTTTCTGTTTTCAGGATTAAAGATCATCATTCATAACCAAAATGGGCAGATATAGTGCAAAATGGAAAGTTCTTCAATTCTTTAGACTAAAGTAATTTGAAATATGAAACGAAAAAGGAAAACACCAAGAAATCAATATTGGATTGCACTCCTTTTATAATTAAAAGCTATAAAAATATTGCTAAGTGTGTCTGAGATATTAGGTAGTTTGGTACCAATATTTTGGGTTCTGCTGAATTATTTATGATTAAGGTTTTTTTGTAGTCATGCACATTTTTTGGCAAAAGACACAGGGTGATCATGCATCTTACCGTACTTGTTGCAGAATAATTATCTGTATTGTGTGGGTTCTTGAAGTGAGGGAGATGATAATGGTTCCAGCTGTATTCCCTTAATAACTCATCACCTATAAATGAAAGAGCATGTTGAAGTTTTGTCATTTGGTTGATTGTGTTTTTGTGAATGCTTCCATTTAAATATGTAGGTGATCTGTTTATAGGTCTTAGGTAAAATGGAACGGTCACCACCTGCAGCTTTTTAATTTTGATTTCTTTATCAATCACAGTACATTTTTGAGATATTCAATAATCATGGAGGCCAAGGCTTGTGACCAAAGTAGCATTTTCTAACCAATTCATTATCCTGAAGTTCTCTCCCTTCTCCTCAGTCCACCCATACAAAGGCTGCCTGAAGCAATCAAGATTCTGCAAATAAACAATAGAGAAAAGATTACCGGTAGTTAAAGAAGAGCTATAATCATGAAGATCTTGAGAAAAGTACCTTCCTCTGTGATTTACACATAAACAACATAATCAGGGTTTATCGAACACAAAAACAATGTAGGATTTAGGACTAGTGCGTGAGCTGCTTTAAATAATATAACATTACTTTGCCTATATTGTTTTTTTGTACTATTGTAGTTTAACATAGAGACCTAGTCTTAAGAAAGAGATGTTTGATAACTTCTAGTGCCCCGTAACCATACATTGGAACATCCAGGCCCTGGCTACCCGGAGCCTTCCCTTTTTGGAATGCGGGTAGACAGTCCCAAAAGTGTTGATGGGCGGTGGGGCGTGCCGCAACACCATTCCTGCGACCCAGAGTTTGTACGTGGTGACCCATAGATCTGGAGAACTGGTGGTTCCCAGGTATGCTTGTAACCATTCAGAATCATTACTTTCATATTTATGTGGCAAACAACGGTGTTCACAAGGCTCAGTAGTGTGCTATAAGGATTATATTGATTTGATCTGTATTTTAGTATCCTTCAAAAGCTTAAACCTCATTGACTGAAACACTGGCATAAATGCAATATATGTATTGAAGGAAAGTCCCCTGAGTCCCATCACCTTCATACATGCTATGCATAAGTTATGGCAATGTCTTTTTACCAATGCTGCCTTTTGATTTATTACTTACAGGATTCCCGATTTGACCAAACGTCTGGCACTGAAAATGATACAATGATTCCTGTATTGTCTTCGAAAAAAGCGAGTGAATTACCAGTGAGCGAAGTTGCTTGGATTCTTAAGGTGAGGAGTGTATGTAGTTACAGTGGATTCAAATCATGTATATCTTTGTAAAGGTTTCTGTATAATTTTCTGCTGTGAGATGTCGTATTGTTCAATTTTGCGGTTAAACGCTTGCTTTCTATCCTATTGGCAATTTAAGTACATTGCTAGTCTATTTCTGCTGTGAATTGCCCCAAACAGTGCTGTGCTTCTGCTATTACGGCTGCATGTAAAATTCTTGTTATGGTGCCATTTGCCATTGTGTTCATTAAGTCACCATACATATTCATTTTGAAGATGTTTGCTTGTAAAATGACAAGTTTGCTAAGGTTGACAAATGTGCAAGCAGGCAGTCAGCAATATTTTGAGGAACTGGTGTAGAGATTCTTTCACTACTGATAATAAGGACAATTTATCCTTCTGGTCATTTTCTAATTGAGTGTAGTTCTGTAATCAGTGTTCATGAATAAGCACAAAAGCAATACCTACGTTATGGTAAAAATCAAACTTATGTTATAGACCCAGAACATCTTCCAACAGCAAATGATATAATAGATACTGTAAGGATAAAAAACACATGATGATTAGAATTATTTTAGACAACTATTTATTCCCAGCCAGTATTACCTGCTACTCTTTGTTTTTGCCCAGTGCTGTATGGCTCGAGTTTCCTTTGGGCTCCCAATCAATGTTATTTTTTATTATTTTATTTAATTTTTCCCCACTCTCTTTTTGTGCTGATCACCATGTTATCAGCAATCCAGAGCGCTATATCCCTGCATTGCTGATTTCACTCCTGTCCTCAAGCGTCGGCAATGACGCCTATCGGAAGAGAATGCCCAATCGCATGAATGACGGTGTACTGGCCATTACATGCGATTAGAAGCAAATCACAATCAGTAATATCAGCATCTGTTTATTAATATACTTCTACATGGCAGAGAGTTAACTCTTCTTCTTTCTAGAGGAGGTATTTCTGGTACCACTCATTATGCCGATCCATCGAATGCTGTAGTAATTCACTCTTCTATTTATCGAGTATTTCTTTGCTGCTTCACTTACGGGGATGTTATTGGCTGAGGACATACAACTGTTTCTATCAATCTAATTCCTACACCGTAGAGAGCTGTAGGTCCTGCTGTGGGCTGAGCTAATTATTCACTGAAACTATTCTATTGTGGACTTTCATGATGTCTTATTTGAGGGTTACGGTACAAATCTGGGTTTCCGATGGTCTTTTTGGTCGGGACAGCAAAACTAACAGCCCTACATAATGCAGGAGGCAGAAGCATAGACTATCTTTTATCTGCGAACTTCAATGACAATCGTTGGAAAAATTAAGTAATGAACTGAATAACATGGCTTTTTATTCCAATAAAAACTAAACATTCATCAGTTCAGTTGTTCTTCAGTAAAACAGCGGCCACTTTATTCCATTTATGCCAGTAGTATGTATTATTTCTAGCCCCAAATGTTATGGTGGGTTTATAATAAGGCTGATTATTCTCAATTTTGTGTGTGCCCATCCAACAGGCTGATCTTCAGAGCGGCTTAAACAATGCAGAGGTTTGTCACAGACGAGCATCCCATGGCTGGAATGAATTTGATATCAGTGAAGACGAGCCGCTGTGGAAAAAGTATATTGCACAGGTGAGAAACTGATACTAGTGTCTCAAATACATTTCTGGAAGAAACCCTCGCTGTGACACAGATTAATCAATTGTGACAAACACTTCCACGCAGAGGGTCAAGACGTTAAGGTGGGAGGTATTTCCCTTTACAAATAAATCCTAAGATTCTACAGTAAAAATGGAATTCCCAATGATAAACTGGTTGTGTCGGTGTAATGGATGGGTTTCACAAATCATTCTATCTATTAAGCTTGTATAGGGGCAACATGAGATGGATCACCAACACTACAGTAAATCCAATCCTATCGACCCATCCTAACTACAAGGTTGAGTAACTCCCGTATGTCCCCCTAATCGTTCTCCAATAATCATGTAAGGTACCTGTATGAGCATAAAGATCCATTAAGGGACAATGGTGGTAAACCGAAGAGCTCTGGAGTTGAACTTTATGTTGCTATATACACTAAATTGTGGGCTCTGTAGAATAACATGGCAACAACATTTTCATCCCTCATAATAATGCTGCACATCTTCAATATTAAGGTCAGCGTATCTACTTTTCAGTGCTACCTTAGTTCAGTGCTATCTAGAAGTTTAAATACATCTCCCAGGTCATCGATCTTATGGACATCTCTCCAGCCCATCTCTCCACAACTGTCTGGTGGCAATGTTGCGACAGATCGCTTTAATAGATTGTATGAAGTAATTGAGAGACACATTTTTTCATGTTAAAATTCCTGACCAGGAATAAACCAAGATTTGCTGCAATATACAACACTGTTTTCTTTTTACAATCGACTTTTTGAAGCATCTGTGTGATTTAGAGTGTTAATTCTTTGTTTCAGTTTAAGAATCCACTCCTTATGCTCCTTCTGGCCTCGGCCGTAATCAGCATTTTAATGCATCAGTTTGATGATGCTGTCAGTATCACCGTGGTAAGTGTGTTTTTTAAATTGCATGTACTTCTTTATTATATAAAGATATATATATACGGTATTTGCCCGAATATAGGCCGCACTCCCCCCACTATAATCGGGGTTTAGCACAATTCGTATCGCCCCACGCCCAGGAAGTGCAGTTCCGGACGCTGGGCGGGTGTTTTTTTCTTTTTCATTTAGCCCTGCTGTGGGCAAGCAGCAGGGTTAGGATTCAGATCCCCCGCAGCGCTGCAGGGGACCTGGATCCTCCTCTCCGGCAGCCGTGGACGTTTGCGCAATACGCGTAGACAACCTCCGCTGCCCTTACATGCTGCCCTTTTGATCCATAGATGAGCTATTTACATTTATTCATATATAAACTGTCACCTGATCTAGTCAAAATATTTTAAGACAGTTATAACATATCGACATAATATTTTAGGTGTCATCTTAAATATTGTAGTAGCGTTATCTTTCTTTTATTAAGTATCCCAAAAGTCACCAGTAATGGCTACCTTGTTCGTTGAGATATGTTCAGCCCCACTGTCAACAATTTCCAGCGTGGGGGATCAAAAATCCTTACCATAATTGAATCTAATTTTCTTCCTTTACTGGCTGCTAAGTAATGTAATGTACTATATAAAAATGTGAAGTATCCCAAGCAGTCTGTTATCCAGTAACTTACTGAGTTAACCAGAAGCTGGAGGCATTATCACCGCAGAAGCAAAAGAGCTGTAGCAAGCATTTTCCGGGAATATATTATGTACATCACTTTATATCCTTTAGCGTGAGAAAACAATTTCTCCAAAGATTATCTTTTTTTTTTATTTTTTATTTCTTCTGGCAGTATTTGGGAAGGCATCTTAAACTGCCCCGTTGACAACCACCTGCACACCACACTGACATTATGGGTCTGCAGAAGATTCCCCGCGCAGCAGGAAAAGCCTGTACATGCGCGATGATGACTGCCGTACAATGTTAATGGCATAATTACAGCTAATTAATGAGAGCACCATGCAGTTCCTCTGCGCGTTTAGGAAACAAGCGGTTATTGAAGAGACACATTTAGGGCATCTTTTATTTTAAAGCTAGAGTTATGCATATACTTCCATGTAAAAGGAGGTGTTTTAGAAAGGACCCCCATCGTATCACCGTTTGTTGTTCTTACACCTATTTGCAACCTATTTATCATGCTGTATGAGAGCCATCTTATTACCTTATGGCAAAACAGTTTTTTTTTTCTTTTTTTGTCAGGCAATACTTATTGTTGTGACCGTAGCCTTTGTCCAGGTAAGTACTTTTTACTCTTTGCATGCATACCACACAACCTCACAACAAATACCTTATACAATGTTTGCCTGTGGCCATCATGCTTTTACGCCTAGTGCTTATTTCTCAAAACCGTCTTAATCTTTGTATATAATCTAGAATGTCACTCCCATGGCTACAGTTGACCTATATTCTTTTTTGAATTTAGTATCTCTCAAAAATGATGTGATTAATCTCCCCAAATTCATTAGAGAATTTTACCTACACAGTAATGTTATTGCTGCAAATTACTGAAGCTTTTTTACGTGGGAGAGAAATATTTAGTTATTTAGTGCCATATTCAGGCTTTTGCAATGAAATTTTTTTTCCCTCAAGTTTCATAGTTTTGCTGACTGAGGCTTTATTGGTTTCATCTGTTTGTAGCAACTGTTCTGCTCCTTGCAATTGAATGTAGACTGACAAAAGTAATTATGACATCACGCTCGACCCTGGGACATCTGTGAAACCATTAATGTCCTTCCTCGCCTTGACATGACATACCAGTCATTGTATAATTTTAAGCTTCGGCAGTTTCGGTGTAACAGGCAGTGTATCAATGTCATTTTGGAAGCCCATTCGTATTGATTAGTTTGTCTTCTCCAACCTCAGGAATATCGTTCTGAAAAGTCTCTGGAGGAACTCAGCAAGCTTGTACCACCAGAATGTCACTGGTATGTTCTCTTGTATGTGTATACATGTATGTGTGTGTGTACGTACAATATACCTTGTCATTGCATAACCACTGTGGCTTATTAGCAGTTTCCTTTATAAAATTGTGCTATGCCATCTATGGTTTTCTCATCATATTTCAGTCACTCACTTAGGTTCTTCTTATTATTGTTTTTATAAATTCCTGTTCTCTGTATTTCATGTACTACGTTCCCCTCTCTGCCATACACTTCCCCCTCTGTTCTTGCCAAAAACATGACCAGCAGCCAATCAACTAAATTCCAACATTCCATTGACCCCAAGCCACATCAATCTGATTCAGTGTTAAGTGAATGTGCAGTAGAATAAAAAAAAAGAACCTGTTATGTGTGAATTTGACCTTGTTTAACTGATTTAAAGTCTATTTTTTTCTTTTTAAACACAGTATTCGAGAGGGGAGAATGGAACACACTCTTGCAAGGGAGTTGGTTCCTGGGGACACTGTCTGCTTGAGTGTAGGAGACAGAGTCCCAGCTGACTTACGTCTGTTTGAGGTAGGTGTTACATAGGTTGAAAAAATACCTTATGTCCATCAGGCTGAACCCTTCCAAATTGTATCTGTTGATCCAAAAACAGACAAAGAACCCCCCAATGAGGCATTAATCATATTATTTCAATCAAAGCTAAACTGTTATAACTCTAAATATCTGTGTTTGCTTAAATGGTAGCCATTTATTTAATTAGATGAAGCCACCAAAACTACTTGGCCTCACACCTGGAGTCCACATTTTAACTGCCAGGACTGTGAAAAAGAGGGAAAACACCAATTTCCTTGGTTAACATATTTTTCTCCTTTGCCCTTGAGCTGTGTGTTGGAGAGTCTGTTTCCATGGCTTAGATCTCCCAGTCTTTTAATTAGTTGTGTCTGAATGCTTTCAAGTTCTGTGATGTCTTTTTCTAACCCAACTTTTACTGCACATTCAATGCGCAGTCTTACCAATGTCCTACGCAGCCTCGCCAACAAAGACACTTCATATTAAAGTACTGTGTTCAATCTATTAATAAATAAAATTATCACTTTGAAGCAAGTAAGGGCTGCTATTGAAATCAGTCGGAGCATTTTCTGTCAGGGGGGGTCCAGGCTGTTGTTTGATGTGTCCCTGCCGCTGCAAGAAGGGCAGGACGTACCAGTACGTCCATATGGGATTCTTGTGATGCGTTTTTTGGACGTACCGGTACGTCTATAGGGGACTGAAAGGGTTAAATAGGCAGTGTTACTTATCCTGCATTCCTCACTTTTTTGCTAACACTGTCTGAGATTGCAGTTGCAAAGTCTTTTATAGACCAGTACTCCCAGGTGTTATATATTTCAGATTTGATATTTTATATATATATATTTTAGCGTCCGTGTTCCTTGATGTGGCTTGGCTTATAATAATGGCTCCACAATAATTGTTTTCGAAGCTTGTCTCTGTGATCCAAAACCTGTTGCAGTGATTCAAACTGTTTTAACACCCTTTTCGCTAGTCTCTATGACAACAGCTAAAAAGATAAAAATGCAACGTTTAGTATTGCATATGGCTTTGTGATGAAAATAAGCTCAGATTCCTGTATGCTAATCTTTGCTTATGAACATTCTGCTGTAAATCCAAAATTCCAGTCTTTTTCAAATGCAGAATGAACTGGTCACTAGTATAATTCAATATATATATATATATATATATATAACTGTGTAACCTAGAAGCATGTACACTGCTTGGCATCTCTTCTTCAGACTCATTATAGAACAATATTTAAATTCTAATGGGATCCTTGCACCTGAAACAATGGTACTCAACTGTAATAGTCTGGGTATTTATACTCACCTTTTTCTGTGTTTTACTAGTTATTGTTATCTTAACAACATGATAATTTTCTTGCTGCTGATTCTTGGTGACATCACCATGTGGTGTCATGTGATCTCACAAAGCTGAATTATAGTATGACTCGGTCTTCAAAGGAAGTCAGGTGACTTCACAGTGGCTTTCTAAGTTGAAAAAAGGAACAATAAAAAAAGGTTTTACAGTTAAATTTGAGACTAGATTCATTCTTCATCCACTGCTATAAATATGTGCCCACCATAGCAAATATAAAAAATTACAGCTTGAAAAAGTTTTGTATTAGTTTTAATTATTATTATTAGTGTCCTTGTCAGCTTTATTAATTATCTTTATTTTATTTTTTTTGCTTTTAATGCCAACTAGTGGTGCATCCATAGATATAGAAATAGTTAAAAACGTATTGAACCTATAGCCACCTATTTGTGGCAAGGATTACCTTGCACTGATCCTTGCATTATTTGTCTTGTGCGTGTGTATGCATGTATATGTGTGTGTATATATATATATATATATGTATATATATATATATATATATATATGTGTATATATATATGTATATATATATATATATATATATATATATATGTGTATATATATATATATATGTGTATATATATATATATATATGTATATATATATATATATGTATATATATATATATATGTATATATATATATATGTATATATATATATGTGTATATATATATATATATGTGTATATATATATATATATATGTATATATATATATATATGTATATATATATATATATGTATATATATATATATATATGTATATATATATATATATGTATATATATATATATATGTATATATATATATATATGTATATATATATATATACATACACTGTAAAATTAGATAAGCTTTTAATTATCTGACTAGATGAACTTGTGCAACGCTGAAATCACTCCTCACACTTTTGCTGTGATTTTACAGGTACATGGAGATCCATGTCAAATGAGAAAATCAGTGTCAGCGCTGTTATCGCCTAAAAGCTCGTTTTAAAAACCCCATGAATTGCCCACAATACGTTTGTGTTATTGCTTTCTAAACTTTCCCAGATACATTAAGGTTCTGGCTGGGGCTTGCTGTAAGGAGGAATATTGAGATTTGATGACTGGGCAGGGCTTGACTACTAACATACAGAGCTGTTTATGTATATAATATAATATATATATATATATAGATATATATATATATAGATATATATATATATAGATATATATATATAGATATATATAACAAAACACTGCTTTGAAACCCACAAGCACTTACTGCACAATACACAGGCCACTGAAACACTACACATGCACTATGCTTTACTACACGCTCACTATACAGACCTCACTCACACTAGCCATTCACCGCCCAGGGCCTGTTGCATACAGAAATTGACAAGGCGATGACAAGTCACGATGTCGTTTGTTCAAGAGAGAGCCCCGTTTCTTGTGATCTTTCGTTTCTCTGCTGTTTCATAGCAAGGTTGCTTAGCCGCTAACCCACATGCCAGAAGCAGCCTGTAAAAAACACCCTAGCTTCTGTTTAATTTTGTACTTGGCTTGCCAGCCCTTGATTCTCGATGATCTACGGCCCTGGTAATTAAAGAATTGGGCAACAAGTTTAAAACCTACAATCATAACGTGTTCAGTCTGGTCCTGTCAAGGGTTAGATGATATGTAAAACCCTAAATAGACTTCTTTCACATTCTTTTTTATCTTTACAATCTTAGGTGAGAAGGTTTTGAGACCTATACAAATTTTATAATTCCCAAATATTGGCAAAATCTAATGGAAATTTCCAACGCCAATATATTAATGAAGTAGTTCATTTTGACCACTAATAGACGTGCTAAATATAATAATACAATACAAATATGATAATGCAATTATTATTTGAATAAATACCTATTTTATTTTGTCAAATATTTTTATAAGCCATTTTATTATTAGAATATTTATCACTTGAAAACATTATTAAACTACATAATCAACCGTTCTAGTAAATTGTAAATATAGAATTAAATGTATGTTAGTAGAAACTGTGCTAATGTGTAAATCATTAAGACATGTTAAAGTACTTCTGCAAAGTTACTTTTGCACTTGCATTTGAGTTTAGATGCATAAAATACCTTAAAAACCGTACATGCAATAGCGGCAAATGTTCAGCGGTAAATTATAGGTTGTTCGGCCGCTTAGAGGGTTAATGTGATAGGGAGTAAGACAAATCACTATATGTCTGTTTATTCTGTATCACAGTTAAATCATTTTTAATAATAATTGGAAATAAAACCTCCTGCTATGAAGTAATTACT
Organism: Spea bombifrons; assembly: GCF_027358695.1. Classification (NCBI taxonomy): domain Eukaryota; kingdom Metazoa; phylum Chordata; class Amphibia; order Anura; family Pelobatidae; genus Spea; species Spea bombifrons. Next base: position 30,512,161 of record NC_071091.1, read on the forward strand.
TCTGCTGTGTTCTGTGAGTTGCCGATTTGAGCTGGAAGGTCTCGGGCAGTAATTGAAATTGTTCCGTATGTTTAACACCCTTTTTAGCTCTGTCCCCGCATGGCGGTGTGTGATCAGAATGCACGGGGAGTATTGGAGTCTAGCTCTGCGCTATGTGATATATCAAATTGTCAAGCAGGAGAAGCCCAGGGGAGGCTGGAGGAAAATAAATTTGCCTGTCCTCTAAAGCAAAATTGGTTTTTATTAACTACTGCACTGCTAAAGCACAATGGGACTTATATTCCAGAAATAGCAGCTACATTTAAAGTATAATAATAATAATAATAATAATATGTTAACTGATTATATATATATATATATATATATATATATATATTAAAATAATGATAAAAATAATATGCTAACTGATAAAATGTGAAAATATTGAGATTGTCGTAGGTAATGACTGTACCGTCCCTTTGTTTTTTATTTAACGCCCCCACCACAGTGTTTCTATATAAAAGGGTGTAAGGGGAAGGGAATGAGAAATATAAAAGGGTGTAAGGGGAAAGGAATGAGAAATATAAAAGGTTGTAAGGGGAAGGGAATGAGAAATATAAAAGGGTGTAAGGGGAAAGGAATGAGAAATATAAAAGGGTGTAAGGGGAAGGGAATGAGAAATATAAAAGGGTGTAAGGGGAAGGGAATGAGAAATATAAAAGGGTGTAAGGGGAAGGGAATGAGAGAAAAGGGAACTGGAATGGGAGGATAGAAAGACTGAACATTTAGACATGAATTTATCACCTATCCTTTGATTTGTATATAACAGAGTACGGCATATCAAATATTATTACACTAATTAATTTAGAACTATGTTTTCTACATGTTTTTGCACGTTATGGTGAATTTTAGGGCTTTAGTATAACGTTTAGGCACCAGGTATAATAAGCGTTTTTTTTGGTCTAGAAATTCTGTTGGTCAAGTTGTTTTACTTTATATGACAGTTTCTTATGAAATCTGTTTCTTTAAATTTGATCTGATCGTGTCCACACTGCTCTGGGCAGTAATCCAACAAACACGGTGTGATTGGTTAATATTTGTTTAGTATTGTCGATGGTATAACTGGTATAAAAGTTCTCATGTGAAATGAAAGCAACTTGGAATGTATTTTTGGTGACTTTGTGACTCTTTTTCACCCATCGTTAATGTCAGTAGAAGCTGGAGGAATAATATTCTGGAAAAACTAAGTCATTGTACAGTAAAACTTATGTTTAACATAACATATAATTTCAAGCAACTATAGTATCACACTACTGCTAAAAGTAGTTGCCTAACCTACTTTAGTTGCCTAACCAAGAGTGACCAGCAGCCATTCTTCTGCGCACACATGAATTTCCCATGTTTCTGACCAGTATATATGGAAGTATATAGGATACATAGACTCATGGAAGAAAACCAGTTACTCAGTTTGCATGCCTTACCCTAGGGCCCATATCGTCTGTCCATCTTCCATCCCCTGGTATCCCTCTTCTTTAGATCTTAGAATGTTTGTTGGGTATGACTATGTCACAGTGTTCTACAACCATTAAAGTCACAATCATGTGTATATCACAGGCACAACATGGATTTCTAAATTCTATCAAATGCCGGACGCAGTTACATAAATAGTCTCTTCCAACCACGCTGAGTCTAAATGATAGCTTAAATAAATGATCAATTTTCCATAAAATGCGCATGGTCTGTGTTCATGTTTACCACTGTAATCAATAAAGCAAATGTTCTTTCAACAGATCCATAATATCCTTCAATACTGATGTTTTACAATTTGTAAAAAAAATACAGATTTACAGATTGGCCTTTCTTTTTTCCCCCCAGGCTATGGACCTGTCTGTTGATGAATCCAGTTTAACAGGCGAGACTGCTCCTTGTGCCAAATCGACAGCCCCTCAACCAGCTGGTACTAATGGAGACCTAACGTCAAGAAGTAATATTGCCTTCATGGGGACGCTGGTCAGATGTGGCAAAGCAAAGGTAAACACACTCTGACAACTGTACTGTGTTAGTGTCAGGAAGGACCACTAACTGGGCTGCTGGCTTACGGAGGGTGAATGTTTTTGTAATCCATCTGTTGGGGTCAGTCATGTGAGCTCAGAGTGTGAGCTTCCGTGATAAATACTGCTTGCTTGCTTCTCCGAAGGCTTTTGATGTCATGGATTTATCTTGTTGATATGCACGTGGCCCCAGTCCATATCCTACAGATGTCTGGATTCTGTACTTGCCTTCAACCTTTTAGACTGGAAGGGGTTTTATTTTTACGCCAGTAATCATTTGTAATGGCGCGGAGAAGTTGGTGTCAGTGAATTGAAATATTAAAATAGCCTACACTAAGATATTGCATTGATATTTCTTCTTCTACTTGCGTCATAGCCCTACTTATTTTAAGATGGGAAATCAGTGATTTGTCGGTTCAAAAATGTAGCAACCAGAAGACAATAGTTTTTTGTATATGATGTAATAAACTTCCAGTTTTGCCGTGGTAAACAGCTACACGCGGCAAAATCATATCATAATTGACCTAATTTTTTATTTGATTATTCAAATATGCATTTGTCAGGGTTCACATCTTTCAAAATATATGGGCTGTGTTTTGTAAAAGTTTGTTTAAAATGTTTGGTGTTTTAATTGTCCTTGGTATATATATATTCAAAACAAGTAAATTGTCTGTCTCAATTGAATTTTATCGCATCTGACTTTACCCCCACCAGCACTCGAGCTCTGGCTAGGCAGTTTGTTAAAAGAATAGCAGCTCCTGATTGGGTTCGTTCTTGACATTAAAAGTACTGGCATTGCAGAAATTCAATGAAATTAATGTTTAATCCCTCTGAGCTCTCGAATCAAAATCAGCAGGTGCCAGAATAAAAGCCAAAGAGATTAGCAGTAAATTTCAGTGCTTTGTGACCTCTCTGATAGTTTTAGGCAAAGAATAACAAAACTAATCAAATCTGGATGACTGATGAGGAGGAATGCATAGCTTATGGGGGGTGGGGGCATATTAAAGTTTACTCAGAAGGGCTCATTAAGGCTACTAAAGTCCTCTATCAGAAAAACATAAGGTGACAATAAACACATTCTCTGAACACCGTGGAGGGAATATATTATGTTTGTGTTTCTCAATCTTTGATTGGTTCAAGGAGCCTTTGTAACAACGGTGTAAGAAGGAAAGGGATTGGTTATCACTGGTCCTACCATGTTGTGAACTATTAAGCTATGCCTCCAAACCAGCTGCACTGTTTGACAAAAAGCACAAACTATAGGTAGTTTCAGAAAACATAAAATTTGACAGAATTTGATGGCCAATAAGTACTATTCTGCCCATCCAGTCTGCCCTTTTTTTCCTGTCGTAAAGTCCTTAATCAGTCCTTGGTCTTCAGGGTAGCCATAAACGTATACTAGGGCTTGACAAACCTTGGACGCCCAGGTTTTTGCAGGGTTGCCATCATGAATCTGGCACCCTATGCTTTCCTGCGGGTGTGTGGCATAGATGTGGCGTAACGGGTGCCGTGAGGCTCCCAGGGGGTCACGTAATGCACGGCACTCGCCTCACTGCGCCCACAAAGCATAGGGTGCCATATTTACAATGGCAGTGGTGTGGCAGGTCTCCAGTGTATGCGAGTGTGTGTATGTAATAGTCAGTGTATGTATACTGTAGTGTCATTGTGTATATGTATAGCGCTGGAGTCAGTCTGTGAGTGTGTGTATACTGTAGTATCAGTGTGTGTATTTATATGTATAGTGCTGGAGTCAGTGTGTGTGGTAATGTATAGCGACAGAGTCAGTATGTCTACTATATTCTAATGCCAGATCCAGTGTGTATGTGTCCATCATATTAGAGTGTGCAATTTTATAGATGTATAGTGTTAGCCAGCGTGTGCATGTGTATAAGAGTGTGGTGCTAGCATGTACGGAGTTGTTTATGTTACAGTATGGCATTAGCATGATGTGTATGTTGGCATTTAGTGTTAGCGTGTGTATTGGCGTATGGTGTTAGAATGTGTGTGCATGAACATAGAATTTTAGCGTGTGTGTTACAGTAAGGTGTTAGTGTTTGTGAGCATAAGATGTTAGCGTGTGTCTGTTTCTGTACGGTGTTAGAGTGTGTAAATGTATGTTAGTGAATGGCAAGGATCGACAAACCCTGGATGCCAGGAAAAAATAAATATGATTATAGAAGAAAAAAATAAAGCTGGCGCCAACTTTGTTGGCTTGCTTCTAGATCTAAACCAAATTTGTCGACCCCTGGCCTATCCCGTTAAATTTGTAATACAGCTGTACCAAATATATTTACACAATTACTTGCTTAGTTACTCTGTGACTTTTCATTGTTTTTAGGGAATTGTCACTGGAACAGGAGAAAATTCTGAATTTGGAGAGGTTTTCAAAATGATGCAAGCTGAGGAGGTGAGTGATAAAACCAGGTTATTGGGAAACTTCTAAAGCTTTACGAGAACCAGCACTCCTAGCCATGCTTACGTCTGCGTGAGGTATACGGCTGTAACTTGCCAGCTGGGCTTTAGCCAGGCATGGTCTCTGGAGTGTAGATGTCTTTCATTAAGTATTTGACCTTTTTGTGTTTTCTGTTGTCCAGTTCCGTATGGGCAATCGGTGTACACTTCCTGCCATCGTATGTTGTGTAGGATTATATGGTCTACCTACACTAGATGGCATCTTATTAACTCTGGGGGATCCCAGGTCAAGTTTAAGCTGCAGTTTATATGCATGTCTTTTTACAGGCACCAAAGACACCCCTGCAGAAGAGCATGGATATTCTTGGAAAACAGCTGTCCTTGTATTCATTTGGCATTATAGGTAAGGAGTATTCCGTGCAGGTTCTAACTGGCGTCTGACCCATCGTGCTGCAGAGCTATGGCTAACTGCATGTCGGTCCGTTATTGCAACGGAAAATATCTGGCTCTGTATCCTTGGCTGCCGTCCATTTTCCAGCATAGCAAGCCAGCATCAGCAACTATTATGAATTAAAACTGCTTGATTTATGTCATGGAAAGATGGCCCATTATGTTCTCTCTTCTTTTATATACTAAATTATAGGGTAAATGATGTATTTCTCTCTTCTGTGAAATAGCATAAATATGTGTGGTAAGCCACGCTTCACTTTTAATATTTGTCTTGCTATTAGAACAATGTACTTCCCTAATGATGCATTTATCTTGTCCCAGGTGTAATCATGTTGGTTGGCTGGCTGCAAGGCAAGCATATACTTGATATGTTCACAATCGGTGTAAGGTACGCATCGCTCCCTGTGTGATGAATGTTCTTCAGCAATGGTCAACGGTTACCACTTTTATTGTCAAGTGTATGCAAACAATGGGTGATTAAAAACATGACGTAGTATATATAAAAAAAATTTAAAACAACCTCTGTCCATCCATTTTAATAAATATGAATGTTCTTTTTTTTTTTACTTTATCGCTGTTAAGTATATTACACAAGTAAACCTTATCAGATTTGCCGTATGCACTTGCCCCTTTGGCCACCCCCAGGTATACCTACCACCAGTCAGCTGCAGTGGTGGCTCAGTAAATGCTGTGGGGGTCTATTGAGACTAATGTGCGTATTTGCAGATGGGAGCACTTTCCTGCTACTGATTGGCTGCTTCAGACAGCCAATCAGTGTGGACAATCGTCATACCACAAAGGAGGGTAGCTACAGCTTGTAATTAGGTTATTTTATTTTTTCAGGGGTTTTTTTTTGTCAATGGTCAACGAGTAATTAACCTCTTTTCCACAAATGACGTACCAGTTTCATGATGTCCCTAAAGGCACAGCCCTTTTCTCTGTGATAGTGAACTGGAGAGAGACAGAAAATAGTATTAGATTAGATAAAAAGTAAAAAAAAAAATCTTAAATTAAAATTAGTTAGGAATATAGGGTGATTTTCAAATGAAATTTTCATATTTCTGGTATTTTTCCCAGAAATGTGAAGGGAGCATTTGCTTGTAGAACTGTCGGGGGGGCAAATCACTAGGGTTAGGAAACTACTGTCCAGTTTTTGAAAATGTGTAATTTGATCATCATAATTGGGTTGTTTACAAAACTCCCTTTGTTCTGAAATTCTTCCCTTTTTTAGTTTTGTAATTCCATCTTGCGTAGAGAATAATTTTACATGTGTCTATAAAGACTAAACAATAGCTTTCTCTCGCTCAATTACACAAATCTTAAATGATTGTTCCCGTGGAAACAGTAGGAATATTGTGTAATGGTAAAGTTATCTTTTTTTTCTCTTTCTTTTTCATTGTCAGTTTAATAGGAGCTCTGAAAGGGATATCATATTAAGGGTTGATCCTTGAAGGAAAACAATGCAACTAAAATAGAGCTAGTTCTTAATCGTAGTTTGCATACAGTATATGCATGTCTATCATAGCCAGCTTTTATAGCGACATTAAACAGACAGTGTGAGAACCAATTGTGAGTGACAGTAGCCCTTTTCATGCATTTCTATATTTTTTAGTATTCTATTTGTATATGGCCAAAAGTATTTGGACACTCTCCATTGACAACAGGTGTATACACTCAAGCACATATGGCTAAATCTCCATAGATAAACACTGAAAATAGAATGAGTTGTACTCAAGAGCCCAGTGGCATTAAATGTGGCCACCTTTGCTAGTCAGTTTGTGACATTTTCAACAATGGGGTTGCTGAAATGCATAAAAATCACATGTTCTCTGTAGCATTATGCACTACAGCCTTACAAAGTGCCTCTGGAAGTAACATCAGTGCAAGCACTGTGCGTCGGGAGGTTCATCAAATGCATTTCCATGGCCAAGCAGCTACACGCAAGCTAAAGATCACTGTGATCAATGCCAGGCGTTGGCTGGAGTGGTGTAAAGCTTTTTCAGAATTTCTGGAGGCCAAATATAACCAAGGTCCAAGACTTATCCCACACTGTATAGTTCAAAGTCGTCAACTGCGGACCCTATATAATTTAAATTACATAAATGCCAATCTGATAAAAGAATCCAAGTCTATAGTACACAGTATTCTTAGTAGTCAAGCCAGGGCCACAAATTTCACACCGTTGTGATCTTGCTGTTGTATATTAGCAACATGTATGCCCCTGCTGCCTGAAGTAGGGCACACAGCTTGCTGAACCAAGCAAAGGATTCTCTGGAACCACAGCATAAATACATGAAGAAAAAAAACACATTATGATGCACCTTTTCCATCCAATTGGCACTTATCCTTACGTTTTTGGACAAAGAAGCTTGTATTTTGTATGTCAGTGACATCAAAAATGGTCATAAGACCTCCACTGTGCCAGACAACGACTGGTACAAACATAGCTGCCATGTTTACTACAAAGCTCATCAACTTGTGCATTAATGGTTGAACGTTGCTGTCTTATGGTGGCAAGGTCAGGGGTGTCTCTTACTTTTGCTGCTTTAATGCATCATACAAGCATCAGTTAATAAGACGGAGCATTGTTTCCCTTCTACTATTTTGTCCACAATTCCATACCAGCTTTCTGGAACTGTTATTTGTGTAAAACCAAATTGCTTGGAATCGAGTATGACAAGAGTTAATGGGCGAACAATCGCTTGTACCTTGCATAACAGCTGCCATCAGAATCAACTTGGTCAGCAAACTCTGGTTTATGGCTAAATGGCTCTTATTATTTTCTTCTTCTTTTGCAGCCTGGCTGTAGCAGCTATCCCTGAAGGGCTTCCTATTGTGGTTACGGTAACCCTGGCCCTAGGAGTGATGAGAATGGTGAAAAAACGGGCGATCGTAAAGAAATTACCTATTGTGGAAACGCTTGGTATGGCGCCAAATATGTAAATTACAAGCTTGATCTTAAACTCCATCTGTATTATGGCAATCTCTTCCGTTTTAATGTTTGATAATGAGTTTAATTCTACAGAATCCCCCTAAATAAATAGCATCTTTCCCTGATTGTTATTGATTGGTTCAGGTAGTCTTTGCGATTGTGTATGTGTTGGGGAGGTAGCTTCAGCAGAGGAAAACGATTAGATACTGCTTACCGTTTCACACAGATCTCAGCTTCTACTAGGTAACCTTTTAAGTTAAATATCCGTAGCATTTACCAACAATCAATGAGACCGTTTGCGTATTCCACATTTCCACATTGTCTCATTAACCCTGCTGAAGAGCGTCAAACTCTCCTCCCTGAAGAGGCAATGATATCAGTGGTGGTTTGGGCATTTTGAGGTGGCAATGCCTGCCGCCTTCCGACTATCTTTCCTAGAGTTCAGAAGTAGGATCATTAGCTGCTATAAAATAAGGAATTTCCTGTATCTTTAAGGTCACATCTCTCTCATGCTCTACAATCCTTTTTGTCTTTATCTGGATCTGCGTAATAAGGACATTTTGGAAAGGTTTAACCTGTAATCACCATATTGGCCATATTTTCTGGAACATATCTAATTTGTACCCAGAAGTATTTGGGATGTATTAACTCGAGAAGAAATTAAATTGCTTATTTTTATATATCCCACGGAATTCAAGGAAGTACTTTTTCCATGGTGGTCAGAAAAAAAAAACATGTAAAGGTTAGATGTGTCCTTTAAAGCATGTATGGTCCTTTTTGTAGGAGAGCATTCCTGCCACCGATTGGCTGCTTGGACCATGGAGGAGGAGGGCTGCAGCTTCTACCTCATTTTTTTTCTCGTTTTTGAAGAATACTCACATTAATATTCATTCTGTATTAGTGGGGCTATATAGTACAGAAAATGGTCCCTTTAAATGCTGCTTAATCTCTCACTCAGAAGCTGCTTCTTATTATCTTGTCTGTCCACCCCCCTTGTATTGCTCCCTCTATCATGGATAGGTAACTGAACGGAATGGTGGTCAGTAACCGGAATGATAGGCCAGTGTGCTAGCTAGATGGCCTGCAGATTGTTTGCCATGGAAATACTCTGTGTGGGTGATTGCGTTGGTTATTCTTTTCTTTTTTTTTTTAAATCCTTATTTAGCATTTTGCATATTATTATGTTACAGAAACCAGCAGCTTCAGACAATCCAGGAATGAAAAATGTGAAGAATGACTCAGAATAACAATTTTTTTAAATTCCATGACAAAAAGATTCTGTCATTTTTATATTGAAATCATGAAAAAATAATAAATGTAATATACTATTAAGCAACATTAAAACAAAAAGTAATATTATGTTACTTCAATATTTAATAGTCAATATTTAATAGTGTCTTAAATATCCCAGATAGGTATCTATAAGTAATTAGTGATCTTCCGTGCTTTGTGAGACAGACATTGCCCAGAATGTTTCACGCTCTGCTTACCATTGCCGGCAGGGTTCGGTCATGCTAGTTTACCGAGCTAAGTAATAAAGCTGAAGGGTTCTTTCCCTCTGAAGGCACCGAGCCTTAATCATTTTAAGTAGGACTCTTAATTTGAGGGCAGGATTGCACTTTTCTAGTGATAAAATGCCAATAATTTAAAGTTGGCTTTGAAACGGTAACAGCTCCCGCAGCATAAAGGCTTTGATGCGTTAAGGCCGTAGGAAACACTAATTTGATGGATTTCAGTAATGGCAGACTGGTTCTTCTGGTAAATACATTTAAGGCGCTCGTACCATCGTGTGCACGTTATTTTAGAGACTACTAAGGTCTGCCCTGCTTTATTCTGTTGAAGAACACTCCTCTCCCTGCGATTGCTTGTTTATGAGCAGTGAAAATGTAAGTCGCTTATTTGGATTATTGTCAAGAACAAGGCATTTGCTCAGACTCCCAGAGGAGCCTTGATGGCATATTAGAGAACAAGCCGGCGATTTCATGCAAACTCATTTAGGTGCAATAGCCCTTGTAACATAGCTCAGACAATTTTATGTCTGCTGAAGCCCTTTAATTATTCTGTTGGGCTTCTGGGGGGGATGGATTAACCTGTTCCTTTCAAAAACACACTATATTCAGTTGCCGTAGGTTATTTAACCACCTGTTGACTTCTAGTTGGATTGCCTTATCGTTCATCACTCAAATATGTCGGCGAAATTTAGGCAATGCATGGTGTTTTTGCATATCTGTTTCTGCTCTCCTTAATTGAACCTTTTCTGTGTGTGTTGAAGAGAAGGTGTCGTGCAAATTGGGATCACACTACTGCTTGAGTGAGAAAATGTTCTTGTTGTCCTTAAGGCTTTTAGATCAGGATTTGGAGATTACCCAAACCATTAGTCATACCAATAAAACATTGATTACGGTCGAGTGTTGGACTGTGAACGATAGAACCCACCACACACAGACTAGATCCGCCATATTATGAACGGAGATGAGGTTTTTCCCAAAGAACTCCTGTATTAGCACTAAAGAGATCACTATTTTAAGCCTTCCTTCTTAGGGAACGCTATTATAAATGGTAAGAAGGGCACATAATCGCTCTTCCATGAAGCTGACACGTATTAAGGGGGAACACCTCTTCTTGCTCTTTCAGGCTGCTGTAATGTTATCTGTTCTGACAAAACTGGAACGCTGACCAAGAATGAAATGACCGTCACCCACATTTTCACGTCAGACGGACTCCATGCAGAGGTATTGAATTTTGGGTTTTTGTGATGCTTTCGATCCCCGGCGGTTAATACTAATGGGTAGCAGGTATGACAAAGATGGGTTCCGAAATCATATTTGCATCTGAATTTGCCACACTAATTCTTGTTTCTCTGGGATTGTTGATTTGGCTGTATTTGCTAAACCCTGAGTGTTGAAGAAACTACCAGATAAAGTGCTGACAATGTACTCCGAGTTGCTTGAAGCTCTCCTGAGTTAGGATCAACATGGCTCTCACACAAATCTACTTTTTGCTCAGCATTGACGTGTGTAGGATAGTGTTTAACTTTTGGCACAGGAAGTGTCAATGAAAGTGTAGAAAGTCTTTTTAAATTGATCTCCTGGGATGGATTCTGTTGGGGGACGACGGGTAACAAAGTGCACAGAATTATTTCATGCTTATAATTCAGAAGCCCCATATAAGAAAAATATATCGGTTAGAAAGATATAAGAAAAAATACATCTGCTTTAAAATTGGGCTGGCACTTCTATTAGCGAGACAGATTTGCAGGCTTCAGACAGTTTTCCGTTTTAATAGAGCCCACGAGAGCAAGTACAGCACAATTACCTTTTTTTTTAACAAAAAGTTATCTATGATAGAGAGAATGCCGCGTGGAAGCGGCAGTCATTTGTGCTTTTATACGTCGTTAACCATGGCTTTGTGTTTTCCAGGTGACTGGAGTCGGCTACAATCGCTTTGGGGAAGTAATCCATGATGGCGATGTTATTCATGGGTTTTGCAATCCATCAATAAGTAAGGTGGTTGAAGTAAGTTCTCCACTGATTATTAATTTTCTCCGGCCTCTCTTTTTGTTGGCAGGCTGATAAATGTCAGGTCAGAAGTTCCATTTACAGAGCGCGCTGGAGTTAAATATACTAAATTCACGACTTGTAGCTACTTCTTGTAATACATTTCACACAATAACCTTACGCTCTGTTGATCTATTCTGTAATTTAAATGGTTCGGTTATGCCTCTTAGTTATGTCTCGCTGAGCATCTAATATCAGAATGTTTAGTGTGTACAGGAACCATCTGCTCAGGTCAGCTTGACTTGGAACGGCCAGATCCCGCTCCCAGTGCCACCAGAACTAAAAACAACCACCCTTTACCCCACTATATCCCCATTAAATACACATTTTGCCAATGAGAGGGTTCAGTGTGTATTCTAGCACAAGAAGTCACCAGAAATGGTCCATGGCAGTCTGGTTTTCTGTAAGGATCTTAGGACCCTGGCTGTGATAACGGCATTGGCAGTCACGGGCGCTAAAGAGGATATACAGATCAATCCGTTTAGAATTTTAATAAATTCTCACTCCTTATCCGCAATTTTCTGGATGTCCCAAACGAGCGCCCACACACCTACTCTTTCAGGTCGGGAATGTGTGTAAATCAATTTGTTACGTTTTTCATTGTTGTTCAGAGGGTTTATAAGAGATCATCTGCACCGAAGCAATGTTCTCCGTTTTAATAAAGTCATTGTTATGTGTTCTTATTTTCACTATTCGCTTTGGATATATTGTCTTCGGCATTTTGCAAACCTCTGATATTCTTAAGTGTGAAATATACCCAAAGGCCCATATTTTTTCTAAATGTAGCTTGCAAGCTAATCCTATTCCCCCATTGAACGGGGGTAATTTATTTCCCACTTTATGATATTATAATACAGTATAATATTTTAGTTTTGTCTTGTAAGCGTTGTCAGATTGTAAGAGCCGTATTCTGACATCGGACAAACAATCGAAACCTCCCCGCAATCTCTCGCTGTGCCCGGAGTATTCAAAATAACATATAATAGCACGGTCCTCATTGTTCCTTCAGGACAGATTACTACAGTCTTGACAATTTCTCTGATTATCGTATCATTTAGTATTATCTTGAGGATTAAGAATGCATAAGAATTCCAGCTGGGCAGCCCTGGGATGGAAAATAGGTCATACAGTGGTTAGAACGGTATTTAAAGGGACAATAAACCCTAATAACAGGTACATCTAAGGGGCCGATACCTGAGTTTGATATCTGGACTGTGCTTTTACAAGCGTTTCTCAGCAGTGACCCAGAAAACTAATAAAAGGGAGAACAATCCTTCCTTTCAGAGGCAACATTTCACAATGTTCTGTAATAACTCAACATACAAAACCTTCATTCAGTGCCTGCCGTATACCTGCTCTGAGTTAGAACCACAAAGGGCTTTGTTTCCAGGGCTTAATAGCATTGGCTTCATCTTGGAAAAATAGCATTGAGATTTTAATAGATGATTACACGCTTATGCGTTTTTGAGATCATTTTTAACCCATTTGCATAGAACACAGTTTTTTCCCCCATCACGTAGGTGGTTTTCTCTACCGTTGGCAGCTTATTCTTTATAAATAGTTGTAACCTGTTTTATATGACACTTGGTTTCAGTCTCTGCCTGTAGAGCTATATCATTTTATCTGGCTTGCATTTTGAAATGCGTTTCTAAAATTTACCCCGTAAATGCCTGAACTTTTTAAAGACAAGAAGGCACAAAATCCACATCCTCTGAGACGATACGCATTATCTGAGACGATACACCTGTTATATGACTGTCAAGGAGTCTCCCCATGTTATGTTGGGCCAGCTTAGTCTTTTTACCGGAAAGACTTAGCTGGATTGCCTCTTTTAAAAGGTATTCAGGGAATTGAAAAGCTCACCCCATCTGCAGGCTCCACGTTTTGGGAAAACACCCCATAGCCTTTCACACGAAGCAACCTCCTCCAGCTTCCACCTGTATCGTGCATCTTCTTGAAGGCTGACTAATGTTTAGCCTTTTACTACCCTGTCATCCCGATGTGCCAAGTAGTCTTATCGCCATTGCAACCAAGAGTTGTCCCATTGGCAGGAACATCCCATCAGTTGCTAAGCTAAAAAGACTGCTTTTTACACTTTTCACCGGAATAGCTAATCATAAATAACCCCCGCTGTGCCATTAGGTTATCTAATGCTTTATTAAAATATACATTTAGCTGGAAATGGGTGTGTACATTTGTATGCAGGTACATTTAAATATTGCAGATTAGATACACTTTTTATCCAATTTACATTTATAGTCCTAGGTTGTGTTTTATTAAAAGTATATCTTCATACCTAGAAGTGCCATTCATTATTGTTTTTATTGTGGATTTCTCTTAGGCGGGCTGTGTGTGCAATGACGCTGAAATAAGGAACACCACGTTAATGGGGAAGCCCACCGAGGGAGCCCTAATTGCTCTTGCCATGAAGGTAACGTATAAACTGTCTATTTATTTTTAAGTAGTTGTCCATTCCTTGTCTATTTGTTCCAGTACCCATCCGAATCAATTCGTGTTTAGTGAAACCACACAAATCTCTATTCAGTTCGTTCCATGATCGTGATCTGTTCGGTGTAGGTGCTTACATCCTCATCCAGGCATTACTGTGGTTCATATGGAATATTTGATCAATGTAGATTGTACATGTTCTCATACAACAATTGAATGGAGAAATCAGAAATCCCATTCTAGGAATGTTAGTGCTATATTAACCACCATAATTATGGTATCCTCAAAAAGTAACATACCAAATAAAACAGTTATGTTCTTCGAGGGCTCTATAAGGGCAATGTTATATCATGTGTTATTCACTGCTACTGTGAGCTTGATGGTGATATATGTATTAACCACTGTCCAAACATTATTTTATTTCACAAGGGGGTTAGTGGCTGCGCTCTCACGGATGTGTATGAGATATATAAAAGAAAGAAAAACACAATAGTGCAATATGTCTCAAAGCTTATTTTTGTTTGAAATGAAGGCCACAAAGGGCTACTCACATTTGGTAGGGGCTTCTTCAGTTAGCCCCAAAGTATACGCTTGGGCGATATAATCCTCGCCTTAAAGATTTCTTTGGCAGCACTATGTAATATGGGCTTCTTCAGTTAGCCCCAAGATGTGCATTTAGGTGGTATAATCCTTGCCTTGGAATTTCTTTAGCCTCAGCCTTTGAAGCAGTCTGGAGTGTCCACAGTTCCTTTTTGGTGAGCAATGATAGAGTTGCTCACTCCTCAGCGCATAGGTGGTAAAATCCCCACCAAGGATATAGTTGTGGCTGACAAGATATTTTGTCTTATAAATTAAAAAAGGTCCAGGAGCAATATAAAAAAGTTTTTAAAAAAACGTATTTATTTTAAACTTTTGGTAATAAAAAACAATAAAAACCAACAAAGGGTTAATATAAAATAATACACAAACGCGTTTCGCCTAGCACAGGCTTCCTCAGAGTGTATAGAGTGTATATATTATTTTATTTCACACCCTCCTTCTCCGAGATACCATATCTGCCTTATTATTAAGTTGCAGATTGTTGTAGATTGGTTTAGGAAGCCTTCACAAGTTTTGGGGGAGAAGAAGGGAGAGAAGTTCAGAATAGGAAATTAGCCAGATAATGCTGGTTCTGCTACAAGCTTGCACTAGTTTCAGCAAAAAAATCATTTGATTACCGGTATATTAAAACCTGTGACAAGTCCTCGTAAAACTTCCCAACTGCCAACTCAAATTGCCATTGTTACTATGAGCAAGCAGATGCCACTGTTGATATGTAATAATATCAATATATAATAAGCAAAATGTATTGTTACTTACCTAAACTGTTAACAGAGGATTACCTACAAACATATAGGTTCAATATATACTTCATTGCATTTTACTTCAGGCCCATGTTACATTTTACCCCAAGCGAGGTATGTCATAGATGACTATTTATGCTATTATCACTATAATTAAGTGCATTTTTAAAACTGTTATGTTTGCTAACATTACACAAGAAGAGACTGTGTATCTTTTATATAGACCCTAATAATACCTCTGACTTTATTACTGCTAAGTGTCGAATTAGCTGATGTCAATCGTGGGCAAAGAAAACGGTGGGAATATGTTACATTGCAGTCGAGAGAAGACTGCCATCTAGTGGCCAAAGCATAATAAACAAGTCATGCAGGGAGCACACACTAAGTGTTAAGGACTTCATTGCTATTGAAATAGCACAAGCAACATAGAATTCTATTCTAATATATTGTAGACATTGCAGTAGATGTTTAGTCTGTTCTCACCCAGGCTAGATTTCAGTGCTTGGTAAAATATATATGATATTTATTGGTTTTGATGAGAATAAATATACGAAGGTTAAGAAATAAAATCGTAGCCTGTGTCAGTTTTGCTTGCGGTGAACATCATGTCTGTTTCATGTCATTCTCTATATAGATGGGACTGGAGGCCCTACGACGTGATTATATCCGTAAGGCAGAGTACCCTTTCAGCTCGGAACAAAAATGGATGGCCGTCAGATGTGTACACAGGACGCAGCAGGTATGTGACTTGGCTAAAACTGAATGGCATGTCCAGTGAGTTCTCCTAAAATAATCAAGTTAGTGATACTTGGAAGGTACCAAAGATGTAAAGATTTGGAAACATTGCAGCACAGTGAAATGCTGATCGTTTAGCGGTAAGACAAGGTGCGCCGACACAAATAAGAAAACAAGGCATGACTGTTCCTTTAGTTTATTGCCGTAATTTGAAGAGGAACCTATTTGCTAGGTCTATTTTAAGCAGACTTTTCATTTTTGTGCCACAGGATGAATTGTACATATTGTTCTTGTTGCTTTGCTATATTCTGCAACTGATCATTGTCATCCACCCACAGGCAGATGCTGGGTCTTTATTTGAGATATGCTTAACCTTATTGTACGTTCTCTACCGACCAGCTGTGTGTTGGCGATAACAGAACATTACTGTACATGATTCAGGACCCCGTAGAGATTAAACATTCACCTACCTATTATGCTGGCATTTTTTTTTACACATTGCAAGAATAAAACAGACTCTAATCAAAGCAGGTGACCATTTCAAATAAATCTTCGCAAATAATGGTAGGCCCCCTAGGGTACCGTTAAGCGACCTTACCTTTAACACTTGATTTTGCCGCTTCATAAGTTAATTCAAAGCTTCTCGGCCCCAAAGCTCTCAGTCTTAACTGTGTGATCGTATATACAACACTCCTGAGTGGGGCAGTTGGGTATTACATCATGAACAAGTGCCTTTAAAAAACTGCTTGAAAGACATGTAAGTCCTCTTTATATGAATGATGAAATCCTTTTTAAAAACTTATTTTTTGTTTCCTCATCTTAAAGCATTTCAGCAAAAAAAATATATATTTTTTTTTCCTCTCTAGAAAAGTGTATGAAGAATGTGAACTGTCTGTCTAATGATATTCTTGTGATTTTGGTTAGGATAAACCAGAGATCTGCTTTATGAAAGGCGCCTACGAGCAAGTTATTCGATATTGCACCACGTACAATAGCAAGGGGCAGACGTTGGCGCTCACTCAACAGCAGAGGGAGCTCTATCATCAGGAGACTGCATATATGGGGACAGCAGGCCTTAGAGGTAATAAATGCTGATGCCACTCTTCACTGCCAGAGATCTGAGGCCGTAGGAGATCTGAGAATTTTTGTGCCTAGCTCTTTAAATTTTATATTGCAGCATAACGAAGGTTCAGTTGGTGTAGTAATTACGACGATATTATAATCATACCTGGGAACCTCTAAGCTCCGGCTACCTGGAGCCTTCCCTTGTGGCCAGGTCTGCCCGCTGCCGTCGGTGGGTGTTCCTGCTGCGGTCGCAGGAAATACCCCCGCTTAAATGGGAAATGGGTGGGGAGCGAGGTGTGTCCGGACCCCAGCTTCCGCAACCTGGGGGATTCAAGTATTAAAACGGAAAAGCGGTGCTTCACCTGTAGAGCTCCCAGGTATGATTGTAATAAGACGTGCAACGGGTCCACACATATTACGGCAGGAGTTCTCTGAACCGTATCAGCTATTGAGATACTGTGGGCAGATTACCTACTGGACATACAAAAGCCGTGTTTGTGTTGTCCTATTGTGCCATTCATTGGAGACATATCCACAACCAAAAATGAACCAAAAATTGAGACTTGAATTGCAGTGTTAAACGGGGATCTAGAATCATTGTATCCTTAGCTGTGCCGGACCGAAGATTGTGTATAACTTTCTACTCTTTTTTTATCACAGTTATTGCTCTGGCTTCTGGTTCAGAACTGGGGCAGCTAACATTCCTGGGCCTGGTGGGAATGATCGATCCTCCGAGGACTGGTGTAAAGGAGGCAGTCACTGCACTCATCCGCTCAGGAGTAGCCATTAAAATGATCACAGGCGACTCACAGGAGACTGCGATTGCCATCGGTATGGAGGACTCCCATCATTACTTTATTTATTAGCAGTTCTTGTGGCTTTGAATAAAAATGCCCACCTCTGTGTTGTGTAGACTGTAAAAGAGCTGTTTGTGGATAAAATATGATGTTCCATTCAGATCAGACATTACTAATAGTCTAATGAAATTCACAGATGCCGTCTTAGCGCTAACAATGCTAAGAAGGAATCGGCCATTTTTACGTTGAATCCTCTCGGCGTGAATCAGCACTTCACATAATAAGGTCGCTGGGAGGATACATTGTGCTGGAGCATTTACTGGAAGTGCTTAATGCCTTGAAGGCTTACATGTTCTCAACTCACATCCCAGTGTTTCATTAGCATCTAAAAAGCTGGATATTTAACATAGTCCATGTTTCATTTACGTAATCACTTTTAGATGTGTTATAATATATGATATGCCCAGTAAACTTTCTGCCATGCTCAGTTTTTACTTTCTTTCTCTTCTTCGCCCATCAACTTATCACTTAGCAGCCCAAATTTCAGTCGCCTTGGACCGTACACAACCTTAAGAGATCTTGGTGCTTTAACAAGTCTATGGTTAAAATAAGTGCTATGGATAGTCATGGACAAACCTACCAGCTTTATGTTATTAAATATATAACATAAGACAGATTTGCTGTACTGAGTGGTAAATATGTTCTGTTCTGTACCTGCAGCCTTTCCTAAAAGAAAACCGCACACACGTATAAGGAAATTGACTTATTAATTCTGATACCTTATATATTTTGTTTCCTCCGCAGCTAGCCGACTAGGCTTCTATTCCAAAGGATTTCAGCCTCTGTCTGGAGAAGAAGTAGATACACTGGACATTCAGCAGCTCTCCCAAATAGTGCCGAAGGTTGGTAGATCTGGCTATAATAGCCTTTTGTCCTAGAAATGAAACCTATACCATATATGAAAGTCTGTCGCTTCTATGAAATGTCTACTTACTTTTTGTCTGGAAGAATACACAGAGGTTTCACATTTTTGGGAATATGAGTTAAAAATGAACCATTACTACATGAAGAAAAAAAGAAACCCCCCAAAAAATCATTACTTATCTGATCGCGTATATATTTCACTTGAATGTAGGGCTGCAACTAACGATTATTTTAATAATCGATTAGTTGGCCGATTATTTTTTCGATTAATCGATTAATCGGATAAAAAAAAACAATATGCAAATTTTTCGTTTATTTAAAATAATTTAATGAACTGGATGTTAAAAAACAACTTAAAATTTACATTAACATTCTTATTTTGTTATGATGTAATAAAAAACAATATTTTCAAAGTACAAGAACCCAAACACAATATTTATGAAACAAAATAACCCCAAACATTCTGAAAAGAGGTGGACTATTACTGTTCAAGAAACTTTGCCCCAGCCCTGGCACTTTGCACCCAGCACTTTGCACCCAGCACTTTGCCCCAGCCCTGGCACTTTGCATCCAGCACTTTGCACCCAGCACTCAGCACTTTGCACCAGCACTTTGCACTTTGCACCCAGCCCTGGCACTTTGCACCCAGCACTTTGCACCCAGCACTTTGCCCCAGCCCTGGCACTTTGCACCCAGCCCTGGCACTTTGCACCCAGCCCTGGCACTTTGCAGCCAGCCCTGGCACTTTGCACCCAGCACTGGCACTTTGCACCCAGCACTTTGCACTGTGCCCCTGCACCCAGTCTCCAACTCTGCCCTGCACCCAGCCCTGCCCCCACATTCTGCCCTGCCCCCACACTCACACTCTGCCCTGCACCCACACTCACACCCTGCCCTGCATCCCCACCCCCACTCTGCCCTGCACCCAGTCTCCCACTCTGCCCTGCACCCACACTCACACCCTGCATCCCCACCCCCACTCTGCCCTGCACCCAGTCTCCTGCCCTGCACCCCCACTCACACCCTGCCCTGCATCCCCTGAAACCCCACCCCCACCCCGCCGTGGACCCCCACCCCCGCGAATCGCTCTGTGCGAATGGAGCCACTCGCACAGAGCGAACCGCTCTGCGAATGGAGCCACTCGCACAGAGCGAACCGCTCTGTGCGAATGGAGCCACTCGCACAGAGCGAACCGCTCTGTGCGAATGGAGCCACTCGCACAGAGCGAACCGCTCTGTGCGAGTGGAGCCACTCGCACAGAGCGAACCGCTCTGTGCGAGTGGAGCCACTCGCACAGAGCGAACCGCTCTGTGCGAGTGGAGCCACTCGCACAGAGCGAACCGCTCTGTGCGAGTGGAGCCACTCGCACAGAGCGAACCGCTCTGTGCGAGTGGCTCCATTCGCACAGAGCGATTCGCTCTGTGCGAGTGGCTCTGTGCGATCTGTGCACATAGACATGAAGAATACTTACCTCCGGAACGCGTCACATCCGTCACGTAGTTAAATGAAGGCGGAGACTGCAGAGCGTGTAGCAGAAGCGGGGAACGCTCACGGAGGTAAGTAAAAGGAGCCGAGTGCTCCAACAACGAATCGATCACTCGATTAATCGATAACGGAAATCGTCGACAACGATTTCCGTTATCGATTATTATCGATTTTATCGATTCGTTGTTTCAGCCCTACTTGAATGTCTTGTAATCTCCGGGAGTTCTTCCTAGAGCTGATATCAACATTCACATATTTATAAAGAGGCATTCTATAATTCTATAATAACATTATGTTACAGTCACCATGTAAACCAGTGTTATCTTCCCTCTGCTTGCCAAACATTTTCTTCTTAGAATTATGGCATATTGAGCCCAGAATTATTCATCTTATGTTTTCATTTTGTTTTGTCCTACAGGTGTCTGTATTTTACAGAGCAAGTCCCAGGCATAAATTAAAAATTGTGAAGGTAAGTCTGTTTGTAGTCTCTGTTGACAGTAAGTGGAGGGATTTCTATACTGTGCCATTTTAAGTGGTATAAGACATAATATATATATATATATATATATATATATATATATATATATATATATATATATATATATATAATTTATTATATGCTCAAAAAACACATTGCTAGAATGCATCATAATATCTCATACCAAAAGTATATATAGTATTTGTTTGTGAAACATTGTGTAAACTTGTGTTATGTCTCTGTGTTGCCCTTAGAGTCTACAGAACATCGGTGCTGTTGTTGCCATGACCGGTGACGGAGTGAATGATGCTGTGGCTCTCAAGGCTGCTGACATTGGAGTTGCAATGGGGAAAACCGGTACCGATGTTTGTAAAGAAGCAGCTGACATGATTCTTGTGGAGGATGATTTTCAAACGATCATGTGAGTCTAATGTGATATGAGTATGTTCCATTTACTGTTACAACGCGATGATGAACTGTGCCATCTGATCACTCTTTGTATTGCAAACAAGGCATTGCAGACCCATCTTTTTCCATTTAATGTACATGTGATGCTATATCCGGGAACCTCCCAGGTATGATGACCTGGAGGTCCCCGCTCCTACCTCAGGCAGGTGGGAGACGGCTGACAAAGGGGCAGAACTGCACAGGAAGCGAATGGAGCTAGTTGGGGAGTAAGTGGAACTAAATGCCACTTCTTAGATGTGGTGGCACTAAGCTGCCATACAAACGCCCGGGATGATGTGCAGGTTCTTGGCACACGTAACTAATAATCTAGCGAATGAATGCCTGACACCCGGAAGGAGCTGGTTTCTCCAATGTAGTACGACAACATCTATAATTATCTTATAACTCTCTGTAATTCTCTGGAGATTATCATATACCTTTTACTCTGTAGATGGACCTAAGGTCAGCAAAATTAATGTATGCGTATACACAGGCAAATCATTTATAATGTTCAAAGCTAATCGTTTTTAGACGCCTACCTATCTCAAGAAGAGCTACATCAATTACAACCAAAATAGATTTATCATATTCATGTTACAAGGTGACAGATACCCTTCACATCTTTGGCTGGTAGTTTCCCAAGTCTTAAGGAGATATACGAGTAATTCCAACCCCCAGGCATCATTATTTGATCAGAACTAGTGGAATTTAACGTTTCTATGTAACGCTCACAGGGTCATTGACTGGTGTGACTTGGTATGGTGTGCTATGCACCTGTCCTAAAAAAAATAAAAAAAAATTACAAAATGTATACCGGAACACCTTGGACTCATTCGAGAATAACCACTTTCCTTATTTCTGTCTCTGGTTATGATTTTATCTGTTCTATTAGGAATTAATCATTTTCTTGCCAGTAGGTAATCATGTGCTGAATGACTTTAATTTCAGGTCAGCCATTGAAGAAGGAAAAGGAATCTACAACAACATTAAAAATTTTGTTCGCTTTCAGCTAAGCACGTGAGTACCATGCAATGTCCATATAATCATTTGTAGTTGTACCTGCAATAGCTTATTACTCACCGTGAAACTTTTTATCTGTAAATGTGTCCCTTGACAGGAGTATAGCGGCGCTGACTCTAATATCCCTTGCAACTTTAATGAATTTCCCCAACCCACTCAATGCCATGCAGATTTTGTGGATTAATATCATCATGGATGGCCCTCCAGCTCAAAGGTAAAGATGTCCCTAATACATCGGCTGAGAAAACCTCCTGATTTTTCAGTGTATTATTATTAATAATTATGTTATTTCATTATCAGCCTTGGTGTAGAACCAGTTGACAACGATGTGATTAGGAAACCTCCAAGAAACCTGAAGGACAGTATTCTGACTAAAAACTTGATAATCAAAATCCTCATCTCTTCGATTATCATCGTTTGTGGGACCTTGTTTGTCTTCTGGAGAGAGGTAGGTTGCAGTCGGCCATTTACTCTGGTAGAACCTGTTAATGTTGTCTGGATGTAGACCAAGACTGTCCTAGCCAAAACTCCACTCCATGTTTGGTACAACGAGCCAGGCATGGCTGAGCGGCTTGGCACTCGGTCCTTGGAAGAGAAGTACATCAGTGATACATTCTTCCATTGACACTGCAAAAGACCAATGAAATAGTCCTAGTAAAACTAGGAATTATCATAGGGTATAGGAGTGCAAACACCGCAAGCCGAGCAACTGATATTGATATTTCTCATCTTTGCCAGCGGCCTTGCCTGTTACGAGGGACAAAGTCTGTTATATCTATGGCCCATTGGTTCCTTAAGGTCATTTTTAATTTTGAACTGCAGTTCAAATTTTTTTTCCCGGAGACTATGAGCAATATAAATAAAACATAAAAAGCTAAAATTATTTGTTTTAAAAAGACAGGGCGCTATTTTTGCTACTGGCCGATTAACAAACCCTAATCATATTGAGACTTGCCAGTTACAACATTTGAAACCGCGAAGTTCTTAACTTTGCTGGATGAGTTTTCTTTTCTCTTTTTTGTATTTATTTTAACATAAATAGCCTAGTCTAGTCCCCAATTTATTTATTTTTTTTAAAACATAATTCTTTTATGCGTATGTATAGTCCAATGGCTTCAATGGGAGCACTGCTGTGCATGTCTCGGAAACTTAAGTATACTTCCTGCTTTCCTCTTCCTCCTTCATTTTGATTTTTATTACTTAAACGGAAGAGGGGTGATATTAGGGGTTGGAGATGAAGACTGAAGTGGATAATATTTATAATATTCTTAACGCGGATTAAATATTAAAGATATTTTCAATGGAAGATTAGCTCTGACATTTCATATCTCCTTTCTCTAAGACCATGCAGCTGAGCCTTTCCTGATTGGCTAAGCATGTAACGGATTTGAATATTTGTAAACAGTATAATAATATTATATATTTATAATTGGTCCAGAAACAGGAAGTAGGAGGGAGCCACGACCGTTACCCATTGTGCTAAAGGAAATTGACGCGTTCTAATCATTGTTACAAATCATACAAGTATTTTTTTTATGTTCTGTTGATATTGATGAGCTTGCATTATTTTAATGAGCAGGTCTACATTGTGTCTGTTAATTGCGTGAAACATGTAATAATAATGTTTTCCTTCCAGCTGCGAGATAATCTTATAACTCCCAGAGATACGACAATGACATTTACCTGCTTTGTGTTTTTCGACATGTTCAATGCACTAAGTTCAAGATCACAGGTGAGGAACGCATGTTAAATGCTATTCTCAAAATAAATAGTGGCCGAGATTTAGATGCGATCGTAGACACACTGTTTAGTTAACATTTGCAAATGGCTACCAATTTACAATATTGTGAAATTGTGTTGTCCGCATTCTCTACAGTAGAGCAACAGGTTTATAAAGAAAACAAAAATCTTAAAGGGTTCTAATTTTATTAATCTAATTACCGTAAGACTTGCTTCTGTTCTTTCTAATGAAAGGCTCCGGTTCCCTTTGCAAAACCACGTTGTGAAAACATTGACCTTCTTCTTCTTTTTGTGTTGCAGACGAAATCTGTCTTTGAGATAGGACTGTGCAGCAACAAGATGTTCTGTTACGCCGTGCTGGGCTCCATAATGGGACAGTTACTAGTCATTTACTTCCCACCTCTTCAGAAGGTTTTTCAGACGGAGAGTCTGAGCATTCAAGGTATTGATCCATGATTTATGATAAAAAAAAAGTTAGACTCAATTTACTAAGATGCTCAGATGTATATTATCTGGTAATGTGCTTTCTGCATCTATAGATTTGCATATTCTAGTCCCTTTTTAAGTATTTCAGTCAACAGGCTTGTCAGTAGATAAAGTGTTTTCCTGCCGCTGATTGACAGCTTCAAGTAGCCAATCAGTGGTAATAAAGAAGCATGGCTGGACATTCAGGAAGGTGTTTTATTTTTCATTTTTTATAGTTTTGATAGAATGCAAAAAATACTTTAAAATGAATTAAATTATCTCTGCTCTGTTAAATTAAAATTTTACTACATTTTTAGTAATGAGAATCTGTGAATACACTTTTATTGGTCCTTCCATGTTAAGTAAACAAGTTGGACCAAAATAGTAGATATACATAACAACCTACTTTTTTGTTGATATGGCAACAACATTAGCCTAACAACCCTATGATCTGTTCACATAAGTGTAATTAGAGTAATTGCAGATTGTCTCTATGTGAAGGGTGTGCTTTATACTAATGATTTGTTTTTCCTCATTTAGATCTGCTGTTCTTGATAGGACTTACATCATCTGTGTGGATAGTGTCTGAAATCATAAAGAAGGTGGAAAGGAGGCAGGAGGGGTTCCAGAAAAACGACTCTTCTTCGTCCTCTTTGTTCCTCGATGTATGATGCTTATTGCGTTCTTTAACTGCAAAAGCTGAGAGTGGAATTTGCATAAAACTATGAAGCACCGTGAAAACCCAAGAGACAGGGAGACTGCCAAGGGTTTTTCCTCCAAGAATTATGTCTCTGAAAAGATCTGCAAGGGGCTTCCAAAAAGGGCATCTCTAAAGTGGATGGAAATATTCTATTTTAGGGACATGTGGACTTTGAACTCCAAAAATCTCTTGGTTGTGATGACTTCTAAAGGAACAAGAATTATTCTTGTTGGTAACATGCCTTTTTTTTCTTTCCACCACAATGTAGGTTTGACTCCTTTTTACAGCCAAACCACTTACATTTTTTATATGTATATAAATATATATATAATTATCTTCTGTCTGATTGGTGGGGTTTTGTTACTGACAAGAGAGGGTTTTATTTGCTCTTCAGTTTCAGAAAGCATGGCTAATATGGCACGTGCAATATTTTTTGATCATATTTATTTTATCGCTCATACTGGACTGGATACGTTACATTTTTAAGTTTCTTCTAATTTAATGTATGCTTCCTGATCAGTGCCGTGTCGTTGCATGTCCATTTTGGTGCATTGCAAACAAAATAAGAAGCTCTGTACTTTTAGCATCACATAACTACTGTAGGAATCAAGCTGTTCAGATGGTAGGCTTTGTTCAGCACTGTCATTTTTGTTTTTAAAACCAGACGAGTTTTCCCTTCTACTGCAACACGGTAAAGCGCGCCAACCTTCTCAATGTGCTAGGACAATAGCAAAGCTTTGGTTCCTTTGTTTAATGGATTTTCGTTTACTCCTCATGTGACTTAATGTTCTTAAAATTTGTAATATTCTTAAAAAAATATATAATAAACCTATCACTTTTGTGATCTTTTGATCTTTAAGAGCACTTACGTAAGTGGCCTTCAAATAGTTAGTGATTTTGGGGTGGCAACAAGTGGATACTCCAGGAGGCTAGCTGAGTCACTGCAATTCAACAATTGGGTAGTCCTAATGGCTTCATCTGATATGTGAGTTGCCAAGTTTTCCATTACAACATGACCCAAGCCTCTTGTTTAGTTAACATTACTGAATACGCAAGTTTGAAATATTGGTCCAACTCAAGTACTTTTCCAATACAAACCCAAAAAACACTATTTCTACAGGTGTTTTTTTATTGAATTGGAAATATTTTTAAGAAGAAGTCCAGATGCCACCATGCTCCGGAATTCATACCTCGGCTGGGGCAAAACAGTCTAAATGCTCCCAAAACCCTGTTACGCTGATTTAAGTTATAAAAAACACAAGCCATCGGTAAATGTGATAAATACATTTATTGATATTAAAATCTGTGAAGATACATCTTAATATTTTCATCTGTGCAGAATTACAGTGTACAATGTAAAAAAAATATGCTAAAATGATCTCAAGTTAAAGCTCCAATTCATTTTTCAAAGTTCCTATTTTTTTCTGAGCCATCATTAACAGAGAACACTGCTTTCATAATAAGTAGGTTTTACCAAGGTATATATTTGATATTAATCATTTTAAAAAAAAAAAATCAGTTTAAAAACCGCCAATATAATGTGTTATGATTTTATCTTACTATTTTTAATATATGTGTAGGTTTGGGTACTGTCGACATGGTAGCTAAACATGTTCCTGCTTCCTTTTTCTGCATCAGCACCTCTTACTTATAAAAAGGCGGGAGGCCCGCTGCGTGTTGAGATATTTTTGATTGCTAAAGAGCTACAGCTCCCATGATCCTCAAAAAGCTTGCAGAAATCTATGAGGTTTTATAACAGCTTGAGTCCTACCTCTATATACAGTCTATATACAAGATATAGTGACTGATTCTTTTCCAGCAAAGTGTACTAAGGTTCCTCTTCTAGAAACAGGCTTGCAAACCTGTTGCAAGCATCATGCATGGACTGACCACGCGTGGTGGAGTTTTGCTTCGTGTTCTGTGCTTGTCTTTTTGCATTTTTAGATTTAGAAGATGCAGACTTGGTTCTACTCTGGAAACAGTCCGGTGGTAAGGAAGATATCACAGCTTGTATGAAGTCTTGATACAACGTTTCCAGTATGAGGGATGGCTTAAAGAGGTCTTCTGTAGAAGATGATGACTTTAGTTTCTGAGTCAACTGATGAACAAGAGGTCCATTGTATATCCTGTCCAGGAAGGGGGGAAAAAATCCAGTATTTAGTATTCAATCATTTCTGAGTCAACAGAATCACACTTTGATGGCTTTTACATGTATCACACTGAAACATGTTTAACAGAACAAAGTAAAACCGTGATCATTTTGAGAAATATCTGATGTGCAGAAGGGCAACAAAATCCGAGAACTAGACGTTACCAGAAATCATGATGGACTGACTTGTGTTACGTCTCTTGCAACAGGACCCAAACATATCTAAATATATAACCATAGAAAAGCTCAAACCATAGCCAGTTTTATCAAACTAATATAACAGCTAAATCTATATAGGTGACTGTTTCTGTTAACAATGTAAGAATTCAGCACATACCCACCAGATACTATTAAAAACACACACAAGGCATAAAGGGGATTCTGTCACACTTTATGGCCATTTATTGCTTAAGCCAACACTATGTCAAAGTACCCCAAGTTTAGCGAGGCCTATCTAATTTTACATCGCTGTATTGCTTATTGTTCTAGCAGCAATCCCTGAATCTGAATGCACTGTATACCTTTTTATAGGACACACATCTGAGCTGCTTGTTCACTTAGTAAACTGTTTTTGGTGCACCGTATTTGTTTCCGACCAAATAGTAAGCTGGGTGCCACACATTATTTATGTGTGTCTTTCATGTCTCAATCATGAGTACTTGACCTAGGTAGCCATCAAACCTCCTGAACTTGCAATTGGCAAGAGAGGGCGCATTTGTTTTTAGGGGGTGGAGGTTTTGGCTACCATTAGGCTTTTCATGTAGTCTTGTGATCTACAGATATTTATTTACGAAGCCAAGGCATTTAGAAACAGTATATTTATGCAATTTAATTTATAAAGCATTTTTGTCGTTTCTTTATGCATTGTAACATGGCAAACACCATGAGCTCCTAGAAAAGTGCGACCTCAAGGTTGGAAAAGACATTTTACACTTCTCACTGTTGTGTCTTGCCAAGGCACGGGCAGTGCGCCCATAAATCCTGGGCATTCATCTAAGTTTCTGATTATATTTTAAAAACAACTAAATGTAAGTTTACAGATTTGATTTTAGAAGATCTGCTTATTTATGGATATTGATCGCTTTTTGCTCGTTACACACTTCCTTGGGAGCCACTAATGTATACAACAGGACTGACAAATGCAATCGGATCATTAAGAGCTTCTGCAGCCCCCACACCTGGTTACATCCGGTTCTTGCAGAGGTGAATTCAGAAGCTGATTGAAGTAAAGGCCACTCTGGAAGCAGCACTGCCACTGACAGAATATGTGCAGATCGTCTTTATTGGGCTTTCTTCCATACACATGTTCTTGCTTGAGCTTTCTCACTTGCTCATACACCAATCCAATCCCTTCTTCAACCAACTCTGAGTGAAGAAGACAGTGAAAGGTTACTAGTCCTAATGTACCACCAGGCCACTTAGAAAGAGCCTGTGTAACATGTCAGGATTTTCAGTATTTCATTAGGTGTGTGAGACTAGGATATTTAGTTGTCTGCCATGAGCACCCAGCAAAAATAATTAGTTCACGGCAGAGGGCAGCTTCTAGCTCAGGTAAACTGTACCTTGATATGCATTCTTCTTTGAAGGAGCTGTCAGGGACAGTAAACCGGCTATTTAACAGTTATGACAATTATAAACACTGCCTTGCTAATTTTGGCGATTAAAAGAAATCTTGTTAGATGAGGAAAAACTGTAATATAGTCAGAATCAAAATCTACTTGTAGCTTGCACACATACAGCAGAGTCGTGTCAATACAAGAAGTTTTTTTGACCTAACTGTTTTGTGTAGTTTTTTCCTTGGTCCATTCCTACATAAGAAGACATCATCATTAAGTCACATCACTAGTCAACACTGATCCACATTCCTAGTAGAGCAGATGGTTCTACCTGCTGGACGACACAACCTCTAGGAAAGGGTTTGCTTCACTGTTACCATAAAAATATAATTGCCCCTTTAAACTTGGCCCAGACTAGGAGTGTCATCCTCTACGCTTCCTTCTGCTTCTTTGGACTCTCTGGCATCACATACTATTTTCATGTCTGGATACCTACCTGGTGTATTCAGCATTTTGCCTGCTTCCCCACAGATGATTCCCATCACAAGTGCTCTCAAGTGATGCAGCCTCACTTTTGGGTTAGCATTTCTCACCCAGAAACAGGTCACAGCAACTGTGAGACGATGGGCTGGAGGCACAGATTCCAGAAAGTTTAACCTCACTCCTAACGTGTCTAAGAGCAGTTTCACACGTGTTCCTAAAGAGAGCTAGAAACAAATGGTTTTTCATTTTGATTATTGTTGTTCTGCATAAATGCAAACATGGTGGTACATTCATCATCACTAATGAATTAGCGAGAACACATGAATTGTACACCTTTAGAAGCCAACCTTTATTAGGATGTAAGGCTCCCATTGTGTGTCAATTTCTGCCTTATGTTAAAGGGAAGGTATAGCCTACACTTGTTTAACTTCAAATATTTTAAATTAGATTAACCATGGTTAAATGTGTTATAGCTCACCTCTTCTAAAAGTGAAAATGAACTATTGGATGTTATGTTGCCTGCACTACCGTGGAAGTTCACCATGGAGTTACAGATCAGAAATGACAATGTTATTAACTATGGGACCAAGACAAAGCTGGTGAAATGTGCTGCAGAAAGATAAAATAAAACATACATGGAAAAAGACAGTAAATAAAGAAGCTATCAACACAGCTCCGGAGCATTAGCGTAGACGAGACCCTTTTTTCTATACCTCCACATCATCATGAAGTGAGAAGACAGATAAAATATTTCAACTTCAATTATTCTCCTTTATCCTGCTTATACCATAACAAACTCCCCAACAACACTATTATTATACTATTACGGACTATACCCTGCAATATCCCAAAGTTCTACTAACCGCCTTACTCCCGCCTAAAAAAGTGCAAGCATATGAATGCATTTTACCATTCAATCTTACATACTGGACCTTCTTTAATGTCAAAGAATCCCTGAACAAGCCATTGCTTGGGTGCCCCAAATAAATCACAAGAACATTCATTAAAATCTCCCTTTTCTTCAACTTGCTTACCTTACTCTATACTTTGAAACAATTCCCCAATGTACCTAAAGGTGTTGCTTCTCTCAAATGTAGTATATATTATAGGTAAATGTTCAGCATGTTCTTGGTCTAAGAGCACGGGACCATGTCCATCTTAGCATTACCATGAACCTGGCTTAAGTACCTGTGGTAAAGCAGAAATAAAAAGAGACGGCAGCTGTGGGCCCCTGTATAATACTTGGCCAGAGGAGCTCTCGATTTTGTCTACCTTTAAGATGTGTCTATATGTACCTTACTCCATTTTAACATTAATATTGTAAACCTACCTCTGGTAGGCTCTGCAGAGAAAGATCTTCACTAAAGTTACTTGAACTAATAATTGCTTCAACATTATTTTTTCGAAGAGACGTTTCCAGACGATCAAATTCAACCACAAACATTTTGTTGGTACGGTCAGTTTGATTTTTGTGTTGGGAATCATGGTACATGTTCAAAAGCAGTCCATAAAGAACTTGGCGGATTGGCTGTGATATCAAGTGAGCAGAAGGCCTCTTTACATCCTCAACTTGGACATGAAGAAATGTCCTCTTCAGTACCAGGGCATCACTAAGCAGAGGTGCTATTTGACCTCTTGCTAAGGCACTTCGCACCCAATCTGGCAAATTTAGTTGGACTGCTGTTAAAGAGATGTAAGAACTGTCCCGAAAAAAGTACTCAAGGTTGGAGACACCAGATAAGTTGTATTCTTCCATGGCAGAACAAAGAAGCTCTCGGACACTATGCCTATCCTGCGCACGGAGGTATTTCACTACATTCTCCATGGCCTCTTCTACTGTTGCAAAAGTAGACAACCAGTTTAATAGACCATGGATTCGCATGTGTTTTCTCCCACCATGGAACGAAGAGCCTATAGGCAAAGTAACTCTGCTAAAAAAGGTCTCTAAAGCAGGGAGATTGATGTAGTCATTCCCAGTAAGTACGGCAAAAAATGGGAGTAAGGAAATGTTCATGTTGTTAAAGTAGCTGCAAAACTGCCGGGCCGAGAAACATCTTGCTGGAACATAACATTCTTTGTTATCCTTTGATGTGACAATATTTTTCCACTGAAAATAACTGAGGGGACAGTATCCAGCTTTAATGTCAAAGATGCAGAAGTCACTGTCGAAAGTCAGAATGGGGCAATTCCACACATTGGCCAACTCTACGATTTCCTGGTCAGCTTCAGCAAAGCATTGAACAAAGGGTATTTGCAACTTTTTCAAGACCTGCAAAAATACATCTCTCACCATGAGAGGAAGTAAACTGCCCCCCTCTCCTATAGAAAGACTCTGAGCCATTTTGATTTTGTCCCTGGCACGTTGCTTTTGGGTCGCAAGCTTTTTATCGGAGATGTCACATCCACCATCTAAGACGACGTAAGCATGGATGTTACACAGCGTCAGACTTTCAAAGAATTTATGTACGAGTTCTGCGAATGTATCATAACTCCCGCCGTGTACTTGTTCCAAGCCTGAATCTAAATACAATTTGTGGTAAAGGTTGTTGCCATCTATGATTATTTTTGTGTTTCTCAGCCGCAAATCGTTCAAGAAACAGTGATTGGATCCCACATAGCTCATTAACCCTTGGATTCCCATGCTTTGGATCAGTGTCAAAGTATCTACAAAAGAAATGGACAAAATACAGTTGTAAAAAAAATCACTACTGCAGAAGACAATAACATAACCTACAGTTCAGGAGGTAACCTTGCCAATGGCATGGAAGCTGGGGGTACCTAGAGTGAATATATATATATATATATATATATCACTAAAATAGATGCGAACTACGTTGATCAAAGGGTACATAGACAACTGAGAAGTAGATGTAGCACACGGAGCATTGCATTATTACATTCAACTCCCTGGCCCATTATGGAAAAACTTAAGTTAAAATAGAGAAGCATCTTTAGATACATTTTAGAAGTTATGTACAGCGTAAGGTTTGTGGTTTGGTTGAAATGGTTGCATTATGTATCACTTTCCTGCAACGATCACCTCCTCCTGTAGCTGTCTGAAGCCAAAACTTAAGATTTCTCAGGATAAATGAAAACATGAATATCCCTTATAGGTATCACAAGAATTACTTACCAGACAGAACACTTCTGATTAGATCTGATAATCAATCTCACATCAACAGTCATCTAAACAGTAGCCAACATTAAAGACACCATCATTGTAGGAAGGCAGCAAAAAGTAAACAAGCAAGCACTGACAATCTGTGATTAAAAGACAGAAAATAAATCTGTGTTTTATATATGAAACTAGAAAAACAGTGATTAATAAAACCAGAATTTTCGTGGCATTGCATAATTACAATAGAATGCAAAAATTGCCACTAAAACCACTTACATAAAAGATTGTATGTGGCTTTTCTATGCAAATGTATTTCAACCTCTTGACAGCAAATCATATATTAAAAGACAATTTACAGTAATAAATATTAATTGCAGCTGATCTGTACATCTCTATATAGCAGACAATGGGAAGAGAGATTATTAATAATGTTTGCATACATGACATCATTAGAACCGGCCTGTCGTCCACATATATCTTCATCCAGTCAGCTAATACATAAGCAATAGTAGTTTAATTCAGGACTAGGGCAGATAAACTCGTCTCCGGATAACTGGTTATGATGCAGTAACCAAGGGACATGACGTAATATACAAAAGGAAAGTTCCAGTGTTAACACCTGCTATTGTGCTGTGACAACACAGCAACTGCACAACACATGCTGCCCACAATTACAAGCAGTTGAAAGAGAAACCCTCTAGAATTAAACCGGTTTGATAAACGTTTTATTTTGCGAGCCACAAGTATTTTCTTCATTATTATTATTATTGAAGCGGTCTCACGTGTTTTCCAAACATGCGTAAATAAACAAACCCGTAATCCGGATGCTGCAGGACCAAGTGTCTAAACGGAAGCACAGTGACGTCACCGGGAAAGAGGCGTATCGCCTTTAGCGAAGCTCGGCCGGTCGCCAGGGGGGTGGTGGAGCCTGGTGCTGACGTCCTGTTGCTATGGTAACGGATCTGGAAACAATGAGCTGTGACAGCCGAGACATGCGTCTACGTTGAGGATTTTGGTCAGACACCAGCATCAGAGGCTGAAGTTTTAGATCCGCAGTAGCCGACATTAACCTCAGGTATTACAGGTGCTGCTGAATTTAGACAAGATATGAATTCATTCCTCACAGCATTTTAAATAGCCGAAGAGGGAGGACATCTTTGTTTTGGAGGCGTGGCTAAGGGCGGAGCTATACCCAGACTATTTATTTATCTTTGTGATCTGTAGCTATAAAACCTGTTAGTTATAATACCAAGTGAGACAGTTAGATGAAGAATAGTGTATTCTATTTACACTTTTTCTGTTGTTTCTATGCACATTACCGTAACTTTTAGGGCAGTAGAACACTGGGATACTCTCATTCCTGCCAAGCATTTTGCGAAAAGCAGGATTTGGGGGGATTTGAGGCCAAAAAAAGAACAACTGTCCCTCTTAAAGAGAGACACTTGGGAGGTATGTTAATTGCCATATGTAGTATGCAAATAAACCTGTTACTTTATATTACCCCTTCACGACAAAGGACGTAGTTTTACGTCAAAGACAGTTGACGCCGGAGGATGTAGTACAAGGACCTGGCCTTTTAACTCCTTCAGACCCTGCAGGGGTATCCTGTACTCTGCTAACCTTCTAGTTGATGTCAGCAGTGATGTCTCCTGAAAGAGAATGTCTGATCGGGCGATCAGCATTCCTTATGTGACGGGTTACCGGCGCTTGCTGTTACAATCAATTGGTCAGCAGGAAGCCAGCAATGCTGGCTTATGCTGACAGGGGGAGTCCAGGCTCTCAAAAGAAACATGTACCTGCTGCTGCAAGAATGTACATGTATGTCCTAAAGGGCTTTATTAAATGCTTCTTTAGGATGTTAATGCATGTCCATAGGGGACTGAAGGGTTATGCATTGGCAAGTCTAAATCTCTGCCACAAGCTGAATCCTCAATTTATCCTACATTCGTACCACAGCAGTAGATAATGGATCACTAAAAAGGTAAACGAGTAAATGATAAGAGGAACTCATGGGGTCTTTTTTACTACCAATTAAAGATCTTTCAAACTCTGCCTCTATAAAAACACTAGGAACAGTGAAACAGAAGCAGATTGGTTGTAAGTAACTCTGAAAAATACCCCTCATCTTATATTTGAGGTCGTCTTATAATCTGACCTCAAATAGAGGTCTGACTATAAGACTAAAATCCAGATCCCCCGCAGCACTGCATGAGACCTGGATCCTTCTCTCTGGCAACCTCCGCTGCTGCCTGGCACTTCCTCTAGGGTTTCTATGACCGAGCAGCGGCATGACATGATCTTAGGGTGCTCCATCATAGAAGCCCCGGGGGAAGTGCTGGGCAGAAGCGGAGGTTGTCTGCACGCATCGCGCAGACGTTCACTGGCTGCCAGATGAGAGGATCCCCCGCAGCGCTGCAGGAGACCTGGATCCTCCTCTCTGGCAGCCGGTGAACGTCTATGCGAGAGTGGCATATAGGGGGGGTATAAGGCATATCTGGGGGCAGAGTGGAATATAAAGCATATCTGGGGGCAGATGTGAATAACTGGGGGACAGGTTGGCAAATAAAAAAAAATCCATTTTTCTCAATCATAGTTTTTATTAAATATGAAAAAAAATGTTTACATGCAAATTAATATTTACTAGTAACAAACATTTCCTATAGGGTAGTCTTATATTCCGGCTTTTTCCCCCCTAAATTAATATTATAAATCTTCGGGGTCGTCTTACAATCGGGGTTGTCTTTTAATCGAGCAAATACAGTAGATAAACAGTTATTTATTGGGGATACTGTTATTTAATACAGTGCATAACAAAAAATACCAAGGCCCCCTTTCAAGACTTAAGGTGGGGACCTCCAAACTCCTCCTATTTACAGACACTAATGCACACACATACTTACAAACACTGACATACGTACACACACACACACACACTGTAACATATTAACACACAGGCAACCATACTTACATATACTTAGTAACACACATTAATACTCATATGCACACATAGACAGTAACATTCTTACACACAGACATAGTAACACACTTATACACAGTAACATCCACATACATACATCATTACACACAGTAAAATGCATACACATAGCAACACACACACACATAGTAGCATATTTTCACACACAGTAACACGCTTACACATGCACTCTGTCTCTGATCATTCTTAATTCCATTGGGTCAGGGAGACGGTAAATGAATTACACCCCATATCTATTCTACATAACAACAACTTGTTGATGTCACACATCAGTTACGGATGGAAGCTCTGCTATTAAACCCCAGTACGTAATTGTAGACTTCACATATTCCTTTGTCTTACTTCGAAACTGAAAGACCATGCAACGTAGCACTGTTGGGAAGAGGATGTAAATGAGAACCTTTAAATATTTATAAAATAAAATACAATTAGTGTCACTTCATTAAGTATATTATTTTCTGTATCTGCCTCCTGCAATGCCCCATGGCTTCATCCTCATTCAATTATACATTTCAGTGATGTGTCGGTGCAGATTTGATGTCTTGTTAACATCTGAAAACACCCAGGGAAAATGTAACGTATATCTCAAGTGATTCACAGTGCTTTGACAGCTGAAAATAACTGGTTTCTTTGCTGTACAGGAAAAAAAGGTTCTTATTAATGCTAATAGTATACTATTAGACTGCGGGTGTGTAAATCTAAACACAAAGAGAGGTGGTTATTAAATAGGACATGTAAGCATTAACTGTGCGGTTCAGAAAAACCTCCATCAAGAGTAATCACTAGCAATAAAATGATAAAATAAGTTAAATACATTAAGTTGGCCACTTCATTTTCATGGAGCTTAAAATGTATATGTCTTTGTAAAAATGGCAAGGTGATTCTGAGTAGAGATCACAGTTTATTCAATGTATTGTGATATGTGCTTAGCTAGAAAACGTGTAGGTATTATCTTACATAAAAGACGTAATCTCTACGTAAAAGTGTGGCCACAAAAAAGAAAACCCTCCTGCCATTTGTAGGCTACTCATCACAGGCTCCAAACGTTTTAATAATACATTTCCCAGTGATTTTGCTAGCATAATGTATGTGCAATATGTCATACTTACATGTAAATGACCTTGTCATCAATACATTTGTGGATAACAGGTCCACCTTAACCAGTAAGTGGAAGAGAAGACAACTCAAAGCATAAGCAAGAGTATAGGGAGCCAACCTGTATGCCACTGTCCACATTATATTATTAGCATTAATATAAATGTTTGTATTAGTAAATAACACAGTGCAGTTTATTGTTGGTTTCTATGTACTGGTAAGGAGCATCTAAGTGTCATGGTAACTTGGTAAAAACCTTTTATTGAGCCTTGCCGCATGTTATAAGGGCCCTCTTTTCACACACAAAACCCAGGTCAACACTTTCACATTTACTTTGTCATCTCAGTTGTATCATTTGCTTTTTTAAGGTCCCAGAAGTGTGAAATGAATAACATGACCAGCGTCTTTGCTACTAACTGATGACGTTGTGACAATGCCAATTTTTGAGGAATGCGAAAAGCAATTAAATGGCCGAGTTCTCCCAGGATGCACAGAAACCTTGATCGCAAAGAGGTATTTTGTGCAACAAAGGCTTGGCAGGGGAAGCTTTGGAACAGTGTACCTGGTATTAGACAAGAAGGCAAAAGATGAAGAAAAGTTGTAAGTAAACATATTTTTGTTAATCTTATGCAGATCTTTAGATAAGTACCCATTTCAGGGTGTCAAAGTATAATTTCC
Source organism: Spea bombifrons (assembly GCF_027358695.1). Taxonomy (NCBI): domain Eukaryota; kingdom Metazoa; phylum Chordata; class Amphibia; order Anura; family Pelobatidae; genus Spea; species Spea bombifrons. The sequence goes on from NC_071091.1 coordinate 30,549,263, forward strand.
AAAGAGATCCATTTATATCTCCCAAGATCAGCTATAGGCACAATAAAATAATGTTCAATCACAGTAAACTGATGGGAATGTTAATTTCTAATGCTTAAAAAGTATTTAGCCGTATTTAGCAGTACCACCACTTAGGATTCACTCATAAAACCAGCGGAGAGTATTACTTGGTCAACTTGATTCTCCTTCGCAAGGCAGGCTTGTAAGTGGTTGCATTATAATATTTTGATCTATATATATCACGTAATTGGACAATATGTGGGAATTAGTTCATCGCTAGCCTCATTAAATATCTACTGTATCTTTTGAGAAATAGAAATGTCCTTTATTTAAACCTCATCAACCCACACTCCAGATCCCATCTTATTTTAAATGAATAAACCTCTTGAAGTTGAATCAAGAAGTAGATGAAACATCTTTGTTTAGGAAATGGGGGAGAAACTTGGGGAAATCCTTTCCTGATCTGGGTCAATTTTTGTGTAGCAAGGTACCTCATAAAAAGTTTTACATCATTGGTGCAGGGTATCCTGTCATATACACAAGTTTCAATATACACCTACGAGTCTCTGCTGGCGATGCAACAAAGTCGAGGGTATATGGTGGGAATATATGGTGGGAATGTGAAAATCAAATTTTAAACCTTTAGACCTTACACTTTACTCTCAAACATTTTTGTTCCATTTCAAATTACGGAAATTCATAAGACTTTCTTTAAAGTGCACATGTGGAAAAAATGTAATTGGCAGAATTTATTTGCCCCTTTTCATTAAACTGTGCCTTTGTGAAATGGCAGCAAAGTTCTGCATCTTGCAGCTCCTTTTGAAACAGTTTCAATTAAGCATAATGCATAGGAGACTGAGAACATGCAACACATTACGCCCTAAAGTAAGTAACTGCTGTAGGGTGACTTTTAGTTAAAATGCACACATAAAACATTTTCATCCAAAGGGACAGTTCCATAACTTAACACTTGAGGTCAGCATCTTACCACGTTGCTTACAGTTGTGCCTTCAACAAATCTTGCTTTTAACTTCGTATTTCTAATTAAACCAGACTATAGAATCCTTTTGTCACTCTTAGGTATTTGGTTTCAATATATGTTTACATTAGATTTAAGCAGAATGGTCCATTCCTAGCACATTGCTTTTTAAGTATTAAGATCCAATTCCACACTTGCTTTTTCTTGATTTCCCAGCGTTCATCCATGTCCCATATATAGAGCCACAGTATGCTTATGGTGAGCAAAAAGTGACAAAACACCTCTGGTCTACAGCAAGCAAAAATAAACAAAATAAACTATGTATAGGAAGTGGGACACCGTTCCCAGAACTTGTATGAGTTTAAGGAAGAGGCACAGTTAAATAACTAGTAGAAAGACTTCAGTAGATTCTCTGGTCACATCTTCCTTATTAACACAGATCCTTGAAAATTAATCTAGTTCCTCCACATATGTAGTTGGCAGCAGCACCACCACTCTTCAAGCAGAAATGATACTGCTGTAGATGATTGAGTCTTGCAAGTAAAAATAGTACTGTGATGTATTGAATTTGATGGCCGATAAGAACCAGCATTCAGCCCATCTAGTCTGCCCATTCTTCCTGATAAAATAGGCAAACCTAATTGGGTCTTTGGTCTTGTGTTATATTCAGGATGCTTATCCTATGTATGTTTCAAATTCACTTCTTAGCTGCCTGCATGTTTTTGAGATATTTAATCTCCCGTGTTAGTGTGAGAAGCCATTCATGTCACTGCATCTCAAATATCTTCACACGAGAAATGATCTGACAGTTCTGAGCTATTCTGAGCAGTCAGCTTTACTCTACCTCCCCACCAGTAATTATTCTAATTTTATCTTTTTTTTAAAGATGTACAGAGAACATCTAGTATTTGTGGCACATGATGAAAACAGCCTTAGCCCATGACATCATAATGTCATACCGAATACATAAGTTTACAGAGTTCATCTGGGTCAAGTAAACAAGTGTTTTTTTTCTTCATAAACTTCAATGATTTATTATTTCCAATATGCTTTCAGTTGGCACTTCTCTCAAGTCAAAGTGTTAAAAGCTCACCCAGAACAGTTACAGTTAGGAGACTAAAATGTCTTGAGAAGATAATTCCAAACTCATCGGACCAGAGGGAACCATTTATTTGCAGTCACTTCATCCACTTTAACTGTACACTTTATGCTTGTTTTAATCTATGATGTCATTTCTCATCACAAGGGATTGACTTTGTGAAGTCAATATTGACCATGTTTTTTTCCTGTATCTAAAACGAAATAAAGAAAATATCTTGTTGAGCCAAACGCTAGAGATTTTATGTGAATTTCATCTAATTGCTTTTACTGGGTTTGACATGCATTTGATAAAATAATATCACATTATGTGGAAACACGGGTCTGATTTTATAATTGATATAGATCAGAGTTGTAGAACAGACACTACCTGCGTTCAAAGCTTTTTTTGAACTCTCTAATCACAAGCGATTCTGTAAGCCAGCCTGAGAGTTTTGGATCACAAAAAGTAGCAGAAAACAATTTGATTACGATAAAAGGCTTACCCCACTTTGACTAAATGTCAGGTTAGATGTGAGTCTCTTTGAATGTGACAAAATGTCTCTACATTTTTCCTTCTCATCGCTTATTGACTAGGTGACTGAATTACTGGCATACAGCGTGTTTAATTGCAGTTGGTTTTACTTTAAGTATTTATTAGAAATGATAATAAATGAAATGATTACGTTATTCTAACTAAATTGATTTCTGACTTATAGACAAAGCAAACATGGCCGCCCGATGGCCTCCATACGCCCACAATCCTTCCTACAGTATCAAAGGATACAATGGTTGTCGTGGTTGCAATGACACGCATTGCATTCCATTAGAGAACACGGGGTTGTGGGTCAATGTATATTTTATACTTACATTTGCTGTGTGATTTCACTAGCATCTTTTTATGGGCAGTGAAATTGTTACTGACATGGAAAGAAATATATATTTATATAAAATATGAAAGCAGATACTTTTCTTGCACCCAAATATAAAATTAATATAGTCTTATTGTTTTCTTGATAAAAGGAAGTTCTATGATATCCTCACACTGTCCAACAACAGATGAAAGCATGGTTTAGGACAGGGTGTGCAGGAGCATCCCATTGCTTCGTCACATATTCTAAATGACTGCTATGCCAACGTTAAGAACAGTCACGTCAAAAATATGTCTGTATTTGAATTTTTCCATGTTAAGCACTCTGAAGAACCACTTGGGCCCGTCCCTGATGGCATGTTAGCCTGTTGAGGAAGCTAGTGTGGCATCAGGAAGAATCCATTGTCTATGTTTGGCCAGTCAGGAAATGGCCAATTGCTGCTGGCAAAGTTAACAAATGGAGTTACTTCCCTTAATTTTTTTTTTTATGCAGCAGTAATGCAAACATTTGCCTTAATAATACATAAAAGAAGGGTCACCCTATTAAGTCAATTTAAAAAATGTATTTCTTGGCCTCATGGCATCCTCATCATCACAAGTTTAAAAATAAGTTTAAGCAAGCCTAAGCAAGCATTGTAGGTGGCATCTCTTGATTGGGTCATGCCAGTGTGGAAGAGGTAAATGGTCACGTAAACAAGACTAGGGATCCAATAGAATCGTGGTATTGGTAGCTCTTGTCAGTGTTAACTAGGGTGACCACATCAGCCATTTGTTCCAGGAGACATATCCATTTCACAAATTGCTGGTCATCATGTGTAAAGTGCTGCCAGGATGTGAGATGAATAATTTCACTGAAAGGAAATCAGTTAGACATCGGACACGTGTTTGTCAACAACATGGGAAATATATGTATATGGAAAAAATGGCCAGTGTGGCCAACCTAGTGTTGACTAGGCAGCTAATTTTTAATAAAAGCCAGTTGACAAATTCAACTTCCTGTCACAGTGGGTCATTGGATTGTACACGCCATCTGGAAATGCAGTTTTACAATATGCCTTCATGACATACAGTATCAAGATATCATAACAGTCGCATTACCAACTGCTTTGAAAACACCACTGGTATTGAACAACACTGACCGCATGAAGGAGTTACAGCGAGTATGTCAGTTTTCCCAAATCTTATATTTTACAGCTTGATACATTAAGGGTGTTTATAGATTAAAATAACTAAAATGTACAATTTAGCTTACGTTGGAGCTCTTCAGGTTTGACTCGAATGTCTGCAGATGAAGCTCTGATTCCGGTAGTCTCTGGATCACTTTCTTCTTTCATCAGGCAGTGAAGCGCTGTGCATCCACCTTTACTTTGCCCACTTTCCTCTGCTTCTCATGCAGTTTCTTCCCACTAAACGCTGTTGGGCCTAGCTTTACACCCCTACACCAAGCTGTTCCCCCAGAAGAAGTTTCTTTATTTTCAATCAGAAGCCCTCCTTATGTGTATTGGAGCATATCCTGTTCACTAGATCTCCATGATTATTTCTCCCTATTAATGTATTTCTATATTGTGTTCTTGTATTCCTGAATGATTGGTACAGGTAGGAGAGGACAGAATGGACAAAACCTTGGGACAGAGAATAATTAGACATTTCCGTTATGTCACCTTCTGCCACCGCTCTCAGCCTCAGTGAGTTCAATTTTGAAATTCACTATTTCACTGAATTACGCTCACCAAAAAATTCCAAATTATTGGTAGTTTTAATAAATAATTTTAGTTATGCTAACATCAGTGACATTTCCACTTTAAGGAAGAAGATAATAGCTTTTCTCATAATAGGTTCCACCTGGATTATTTAATAGGAAGCAATGGAATATTCAGATCTGAATGCTGTTTTGATGCCTCCTGTTTCCCATTCAAAGGAAGATGAGATGCAATCATTTATTGATGGTAAATTTTAAAGGCATTTGAACAGAAAGGTAAATTGTGGCAAAGATCCTAATATTTTGTTAACACAATTGGACAGGCAACAGAAGTACACAGTGGGGATTTCTGCTTGATAAATATTCAAATAGTATTAATGTGTCTCTCAGTGGAAGCCACATGTGGAGCAGCATTAAAACTCTTGCACTTTTGCCGCATGTGGTAATTGTGGGGTGTCAGCTTTGCTGCTGTCCCCGACTTAGACTTGTGCTATGAATCCTTGGAAACTGTGCTCTAATGTGAATTATTTATCATATCATTTTCAATTATTTATCTTTCCTTATTGCAACTGAAAACAAGCCTAAAAGGCGCTGATTTAGATTTTTATGAATATCCAGCGTATTATCAGCCGACTGCTGGGGCATTAAGGTCCTTGCATTTTGCTCGCAGCCTTTGCTTCTGAAGGTCTTCCAGAATAGAACATTTCTTTGAAATGGAATTAATTTCTATAATAACACATAATTCATTGCTGATGGTACTGCTGGGGAGGCCTTGATGAGAATTGGTTTAAACAATGGCAACATGTTTAGGAGCAAAATTAGCAATATACGTTTATGAAGAGTAATATTATTATGGAGGTCAAATAAGAACACTCTCAGAATCTCTATTGCCGTCTTGTGAAAATATATTTTATGCTCACTTAAAAGAATTGTCAGATGTAAACTGCTATTTCTATTTCAAGAAGGTGTTAAGCAAATTGCATACTCCAAGGTACAGTTTGCTGCCACTGGCAACCCTACTAAAGAAGGATGCATAGCAAAGTAATCTTTGCACTTGATCTGACTGGTGGTAAGAATACCATTAGAGTGCATATGAAGACTGGAGTGTCCCTTTAATAGGTTAGTGAAGATTAATGGTGACCTCTAGGAAATGGAGATTTGAGCTGGGAAATATACCAGGGGTCATGTAGGACCAACCTGTGAGGTCCAAGCTTGTTCATATTATTTTTGTCACTGTTCCATTTAACTTTGAGTTCTATAAATTAGGGCCATACCTGGGAACTCTCCGGGTTTGGAGAGAACTACGTGAGAAATGCTGCTTCTCCGGGTTCTCTGGGTCAACACCTGAATCCTCCGGGTCGTGGGATCAGGGTCCTGGCATGCCCCACTGATGTTAGTGGGCAGTCTTGGCTGTGTCCCGCGAGGGTAGACTTGGTAGCGTACCTAAAGGGGGGTGGTCCGCCCCGGGTCCCACTCTTCAGGGGGGTTGCCACAACGACCACCTAATACGGACCCGGAGCTTACAAGCGTGGCACCCGTACACTGAGTGAGAAAACTCTTTTTCTTGAAATCTGCAAGAGAGGTAAGTGGGTGCAGGAGAGTGAATCGGTGAATGAATTAATAAATGAACAGCAGGCTTTTTAGAGGGTTAGAGGTGGCACGGGCAGGCTGCATCAGGGGAAGCAGTCTCAGGGGCAGCAGTGGCATGGGAAGCCTTTTTAGGGGCAGAGCCCTACCACAGCACATCTGGTTTTGCTCCACTACCATCAATGCCTGTCTCAGTATATACAAAAAGAAAGGTTGGAATGCAGCACTCAGCAGTGAAATGGTGCATGAGCCAGGGTACCACCAAGTCCCTCAATAAATCCAAAATAAAGAAGCAGAGGCTCAGCACTCAAATAATAAGGTGAGTTTATTTCACACAGGCAACGTTTGGACGCACAGGTCTCAGTATATAGTGATGGGAGTTATGCTGTTCAGTAAATGTTATTTAATTAATGTTATTTATTTATAAGTTAATATTTTTTTTTTCAGATTTATAGTTCTTTCCAGTTGACACACAGTTTACAAATTTGTGAAATAAATATTCTTCCGGGTAGCCGTAGCCCACAAGTTCCCGGGTATGGTTATGGCACATTTTCCCCTTATAGGGTTAGGCCCATTTTTGCTCGATAGCTTGATTTTCACTGAGGAGAGTTGACAGGAGACTTTGCAGAAGAGTTGTGTTTCAGCTCCTTGACTTCACTATTACGGCATGAAGGATCAACCCCAGTGAGTTTTTGTTGTTGGAAGAAGCTGGCTGGCCCTGTATAATATAATCAGCGAGATTTCTTCAGTCTCATCGCTCACTGAACTATGCATTCTACAGGAAGAGCTCAGTTCTACAGACACCCCTGACAACTCTCCTTTTAGTGCATAACCCCACAGTTTCATACACTGTTCTGTAGACCGCCTAAGGCAGATGTAGCTAAACAGTTCAGTTCTAATAGATTCTTTACATAAACATATTGAAAAAATTATCTATTAAATATATCTATTAATATCTATTAGAATAAAATGACATTCCTGTTATTAATGTACATTTTTTTAAGTTTATTCATCACCTATCAATAGCAATACTTTGGTTAAAACTAGGGTTGATGAACTTAGTCTTCTTCAACCTTATTCACTATGAACATTGAATAGCTGTTAGGGGACAGCATATATGATCATAATAATGCTTCATTGTAATTTCAAGACAGTATTCCTGTTCTCCGCATATTGACCACTAGATGGCGATATTGTGCCATGTACCGTGTAATTTAGCCCATCATTTTGTAGTATAGTCTATGAAATCAAGTAAAGATAAGTGTCTTAATTACCAGTTTATCTATCACACATTAAATCTTCACAGCTCCTTTTATTATATAGTCTGCATTTATGTACATTTAAAGACCATGATTGCATTTTTGGCACTTTGAAAAATAATACCTAATCATTAAAGGCAGCTTTACTTACATTATCTGAAAGTCTTCAGAGATAAAATGATGCATTCATTAAATCCGTTTCACTAAATTTCATCAGCATTAAGGAAGTGATCAGACTTTTTCATATTTGAGAATTCTGTCAAATTGATTGATTTAATAATTTCCATGAGCCATTTCCATAAGAATATTTGTTATCGCAATGTTATTTGGTAATTAAGCATTAGATTGATACATGGTGTCTATCAGCATTGAATGTGTTTGTTGGATTCAAACGAGAGTAAGGGGAGTAAGAGTTAAGCATATGGTAGGTATAATTCAATAGCTATTATGATAGACTGGCACCCTGTGTGACAATATATAATACATAATTTTTACCTACTTTACGATGTGCGTATTATATGCATTCACATAAAAATCATAACTTACACTTCAGTTTTATTACAAATCAGACTATAATCAAGATTGCAATTTTAAAACTAATCAAAATGCTCATTTTTTATTAGATTTGATAAATAGCACTTTATGGATCAGGGACCCATAGAGTTTATGATACCCAAATTGGCAAGAAAGCTGAAAGGTGTAATATATGTATATACAAAAATGTTCTTGTAATTTGTTTTAAATTTCCTTACTGTGAAATGAAATGGTAAAGATAACTATAATCCTATAGGAACCTACAAATGTTCCCCAGATCCTGACTGTTTTCAAAGCAGCACAGGATGGAAGTGGCTTTGGCTCAATAGTAGCTCTGCCCATAGCCATACGATTCGTCACACTCCATTTAATTTGACTGTGTTCTGCTCACCTCCTGCTGCGATATTAAATCATTACCCCTCTGTAAGTGGTGAATCTAGCAGAAGTGAACTTAGTTCTGGACCATGAATGGCCAAATGTATACAATAATGTATCACTGTAAGGATGTTGTGGATTAGAATCCATTTTCTAATATTTACAGTAATTTAAAATGATCAAATTGTTATACTTTTGCTAGGAGGGTGAAAAGAGGGTTGAGAAATAAAATTCCAAAGAAAACTGTAGATTTGATGTGACAAAATCTGACTATAAGAAATTCTTTGAATATTTAATCTGTAATGTTCTGACATTACAGCTGTTCTACAATTGGTATTGAACTCAGGGGGAAGGGTGTCACTTATATATGTTTCAAGTACAAGTTCCATGGAAGTTAGAAATATATGATTGCTATGAAAATATTTTTTTAATAACTCAACATATAGATATAGTTTTATTTATTTTTGTTTGCTTGATTAATATGCAAATCCATGCATTGAGCATGCAAACCCAGTATGGCAGGCATAGATCAAATGAGAAGACATTGAAACAGAGATCAACTGAGTAACACATGCAAACCCCACATTGCAGTTATAGATCAAATGAGACACATAGAGATTAACAGAATTACAGATTACATAAGTGTATGGCAATGGAATGGCCGTGTGTATGTATGTGCAAGTATATGGTGTTGGAGTAGCTGTGTGTGTATGTACAAGGTGTTCGATTATGTGCGTGTATGTATGTAGGTATGTGTACGCTGCCCCTGACCATCATCACACATTATAATTAAGTGATATAAGTCATATCCTCCAACCACCATATTCATATTTCCCACCATCATCATCATCATATTCCTCCCCACCATGATTTCAATCCCCTATCATTATCACCCACCATGCCCCTCCATCTCTATACCCAGCATTATTTCCTCTGAATCTGTTAGTCTGCCTGCAGATCTGCAGTGTGGTCTAGGTCTGCGCATCTGCCTGCTTAGCCCACGCTGTATCCGCGGTGTGGATCTAACTGGCAGATGCAATGTGGATGCAAGATCTATGCCTCAATTGGCACAGATCTCTTTTGTGGCTGCAGCCGCCATGCAAATGGCCAGTCTTGATGCGTCCTTACAAACACCTGGCCATAAACACACATTTACACTGCTCTTACACACACCTGCCCTTATACACACACATATACTTCCCTTACACATGTCTGTCCATATACACACATATACACTGCCCTTACACATTCTTGCCCACACACATATACACTGCCTGAATACACGTCTGCCAATACATACATATATACGCACACTGACACTTGCCCATACACACACAAACATAGCATCCCATACTTGCCTTTACAGCAGCCCTTTCTACCAATCAGCTTACCTCTTTCTCACTATCCACTATCCCATAGTGTTTTATTGTCAGTGTTTGGGTGTTAGTGTCTGGGTGTGTTAGTGTAAGTGTTTGGGTGTGTTGGGTGTTAATGTCTGGATGTTGGTGTGTGAGTGTCTGGGGATATGAGTGTCAGTGTCTAGGATGTGAGTGTCTAGTTGTATGGTAGTGTACGTGTATGTGCATGTGTGGAGGAGTGAGTGTCTGTGTATGTGGAGGGTGTCAGCGTCTAGTCGTGTGTGTGTCTGGGGGTGTGAATGTCACCATCTGGTTGTATGTAAGTGTGAGTGTCTAGGTGCGACCAGATTATTATTTACAACCAGTAGTACTTCTGTTACACTCTATGTATTCAATTATGCCTTTAGATAAAGGACTAAGGACACTGGCATTACTGCAGGGGTCTATTTTGAACTGGCACAGGGAGACAGGAGCGTGACCCCGTGACCCCGCGGTGAAACCGTGGCTGTTTGCACAGTATGTAAGAGCGGTAAGAGATATCGTAAGAGGGCGGGAGGTGTGACATATACGTGTTTGCATATACCGTATTTTCTCGAATATAAGACAAGGTTTTTTCAGAGTAAATGCTCTGACAAATAGAGGTCTGACAATAAGACTAAGATCCAGATCCCCTGCAGGGGACCCAGATCTTATTCTCTGGCAGCTGGTGGACGTCTGCATAATGCGCGCAGACAACCTCTGCTGCTAGCAGGCACACCGGCCGGGGCTTCTATGACGGAGCGCCTGTGTGACATGACCTTCCCGTGCTCAGTCATAGAAGCCCCAGCAAATGTGCCGGGTAGCAGCAGTGGTTGTCTATGCACATCGCACAGATGTTCACTGGCAGCCCCCACTAGACACCAGGGAGTCTGAAGCATGGGGCACAAGTCTGGGGATGCATTGGAAAGTCTAGGGGGGGCAGAGTGGCATATAGAGGAGTATAAAACAAGAAATGCATTTTTCCCAATCATATAAAAAAAAAATAGTTCACATGTGAATTAATATTTACTAATAAAACTTTTTTCCTATAGGGTAGTCTTTTATTCAGGCTTTTTCTTTTTTTTATAAATTAATATTCACATTTTGGGGGGTTGTCTTATAATCAGAGTCATCTTATAATCAAGCAAATACGGTATGTATGTATGGATGTGAGCATGGATGTGTACTTGTGTGTGCGTTTGAGCATGGATGTGTACTTGTGTGTGTGTTTGAGCATGGAGGTATATTGTGTGTGTGTTTGAGCATGGGTGTGTACTTGTGTGCGCGTTTGAGCATGGATGTGTACTTGTGTGTGTGTTTGAGCATGGATGTGTACTTGTGTGTGTGTTTGAGCATGGATGTGTAATTGTGTGTGAGCATGGATGTGTAATTGTGTGTATGAGCATGGATGTGTAAGTGGGGTGAGATGGAATGTGTCTTGATTTGTGTGTTTACGTATGTTGTATGTTGGAAGGGGGGGGCAAGGGGCAATATTGGGACAATGATGGCACAGACTTGAAGTTGTGTGTGAGTGCCTGTGTGTCAGTATAAGTATCTGTGTGTTAGAGTGAGTGTTTCTCTTCTCTCTTCTCTCATTTTCCTCTTTTTTCTCGTCTCTCTTCTGTTTCCTCTAATTCCTTTCTCTTTCTCTCATCTCCCTGTTTTTGCTTTTCCTTCTCCTCTTCTTTCTCTCTTCTGTCCTTTCCCTTTCATCTCCTCTCCTTTCTCTTTTTATCTCTTCTTTTCTTTTGTTTCCCGCTCTCCTCTCACACATCGTTAATTTTTTCTTTCCTCTTTCTCTCTAAATTATTTAACCATGCCCCTGGTCACACACTAGTCACACCCTTGACCACTGGATACAACCGTTCACTGATTGTAAAAGAAATAGCGTGGTTAAAGGCAGCAACCCTATAGCCCATACATATACGCTAACTATCCTTTACCCATGCACTTTTGCTTCCTGCCTTGCCATCAACTAAATGCCCCTCCACAACCATTACAGTTTCACCCTCCAGAGCCCCCGAGTCAACCCTGCACAGCCCCCAGGTCACTTCTCCGTAACCTCTTATTCCTACATTGGAGCAATCACACATTCACACTAACACACAGTCACTCACACACACATCCAGAAACTCACATTAACACATCCATACACTCACACTAACACACTCAGGTACTAATACACACACCCAGACACTTGCACTAACACACATGCACAGATACTCACACTAAAACACACACAGAGACACACACTGTAAGAAATCCATGTTTTCTTTGTTCTCTATACAAATTCACCTTAGCTAGGAATATGTGTTTCTGATGATGTGACATAACTGTTAGAGGGTCTTTTCTGGAATTCCATATGTATGTTACATGAATAGTCCAATAAGACTAGGAATATAAAAATTTTGCCCATATATGGTAAAAAGTATACTAACTGATATTAAAAAGGGGTATAAAAACCCACGTTTAAAAGGGTAAATTCTGTTTCACCTCCATCTTTTCAAGAACACAGAGCTACCAGCACCTAAGCTCTATCATCTTGTTAGTAGACTTGTGCATTCTGATTTGTTCGAATTCTAAAGAAATTGGCCAACTTTGTCAATTTGTATAAAAATGAGAAGAAGCCCCAACAAAACAAATGAAAATGAAGCAGAGAGCTCTGGATTTTTGTTTGCATTTCGTTGAGTTTTTTCAGTCTCACACACGCTCCCTCTCTCTTACATTCTGATACTTCTTAGTTTTAAAGAAGATAATGAAAAAATAAGAAGCTATGAATCCAAACTCGATCTTAAAACCTGCTTAACATTGGGTTGTGTTCTTTCAATTTAGTAGTGTGTTCATAGCTTTTTTATTTATTCACTGTGTTTTTTCTTTTAATGTGGCTAAGCATCACACAACAAGTCCCAGCTGACCGCTAGACTTCTTGATTGAAGAATAAACCAAAGTCAGCCAGTCTCAAAGATATTCTTAGGTTGTGGTAGCAAGTTAATGTGACAGCTAGGGCATTGTCTAATACATGCAAGACAGTATCAGAATGCTCCATAGGATTATATTCATGGGAACAGAAAAGAAAAAAATACACATCCGCTTCATCTGAAAAACTTGTTTTACCCAGTGGTGAGAGTTTTTCGGTCTATGACATATTTTCTGTGATGATGGAATAGAGTTTTGTAGTATTTTGACAAGTGTGAAAAGGCCGAGGTCATGGTTCACCATTCAGGGTCTTCAAAGCTATGAATGTATCTGACAGCTAGAGAATGAAGCCATGCTTCATTGAGTTATATACAAAGTATAGCGACCCCTTTATGTTGATGTGTTAGGAATCTAACAAAAGCCATATTATTTTATTAATTATTTCATAAGTTAAATCTCCTGATATATTTTGGTTTACCAAAAAAATGTAGTGTAATTACTTGCACTAGTTTACATATAGCAGTTTATTTATCCGCAAAGCCTTGTATAGAGTAAAGCTAAATTATTCAAAGAAAATCCAATATCTTATACAGTATCGTTTCATTTTACAAAGGAGTAAATGGAATAGGGTTAGAAATCCATGGTATCCATACTATAAAGATCAGGGGCAGGCTGACGCCGAGGGGCATTTTTTTATTTTCAGTTTCTTTTTGTTTTGTTTTTTTAAAAATGAGGGTGATTGGGAATTGGGAGGTTTAGAGGGTGGGTAGTTGTTAGGGGGGAAATAAATAATAAAACACCATATGCTATATTTCACCTCACTGTTTTTTTCCTGAAGCAAAATGTGTTTGCAGTTGCCTTGTTTCTTTAATGTGTTCTTATCTCCTAGTTTTAGCTTAGTATGGAGAATTGGTGGTGGGTCTGCTATTCAGAAATACATAATTTTGCTTCAAGCTCTGTGACTCTTGTTACAGATGCAGCCTCAGCAGACCATGTTTGTTACAAATACTGGTGCATACCCTTCCTTTATTGATCCCATAACTATTCTATGTATGAGATCTATCTATGAGATATTTCCAATTTTAGTGGAACAAAATAAATGTATTTTATTCGTATTGATTGATATTGGATTGGTATTTTCCACCTACACACGCTGTATACAATTTATTATGTTTTTAATTTTCTTCTCCTTTTTTACAATATATTTCATATTAAGGATGGGTGAAATATGATACCTCAAGAAAGCTTTTATCCTAAAAAAAACAGTAATTTGTATGGAAACATTAAATAATAAAGAGGAGATTCATCATTGAACAGTCAAATAGAAAATGGTCAAATCGTTTTAGAACTCCTTGGATGGCAAAGGATTTTAAAAAGTTTATTATACTAGTACATGCTTTAAATAATTGTCTATCATCGCTTACCTTAAGATCCAAAAACTGATTTATCTTATACATATTTGTATGTTTAATCCATATTTTCATTATTTATTTGAAAAAAAATGATATACCACATTCCATAATATGAAGCTAAACAGAACACATTTTATAAAAATGTCCTTTTCAAGCTCAAAGGCTCTTCAACTTGCCAAAAGCTCTCCAGTTCAACAATTCTCTTATCCTCAGGAGACAATAGTCTATTAAAAGAAGTGGTCTGAAACTAATAGTTCTAAGTTACTTACATAAAATATAGTACTCATGACATCCGAAGTAGCCTTCACCTTCACCCTAGGGACATCACATGGGTAGCTCTGTAATATGTCACATTTAATTGAAATAACATAGAATCAGGTAGTCATTTATCTTGGTATCAGTCATTTTCACGTGTCTCATGAGCTTCATAATTACCCCACCTGCTTCGAGGCTGACATAATGTTAAATTATGACTTGTCAATAGCATTTTATGAAAGATTTAGGAAATAGGACTGTGAGTTCAAAGAAGGGCAAATTGCAATCAATAAAGTTAATAAATATACTATAATAATTGATGTTTGACGAGGAGCAAACAGCCCAAGATGAGTATTTAATGTTTAGTTCCTACACATGGTGAAATAGTTGATTTACTATTTTTTGTTTTGTTTCTTGCATCATATTGGTATTTACACACACTGCAACACATAAACAGACATGGTAAGCTTGCAAGCAAGATCCTCTCTACCTGATCAATGGGTTTGTCTTTGTAATTTTCTCTTGTACAGCACCCTTAACCCCTTAAGGGCAGTCCCTAAACCCATTGAAAACAATGCATTTTGAGCCCGTACATGTACGGGCTTTGTCATTAAGGGGTTAAAAATGTTCTTCAGCAGGTATAAACTAAACATGGCTGTTTATATATTGAGTCATCAGTGAACTGCATGAAAACTGGATGAAAACTTTCTCCATAAGTTTCAAACCCATTTGGTTCTATGGTTTCTGTCACGGACTGGGTCCAAGCTGATGGCTGGAAGGACCCAGCGCGCCCGATGGTTGTTTGCAGGAGTCTCGATGCAGTAGCGGAGTCTGGGGCAGGGCCTGGTGCAGGGTGACCACACTCGCCCAGGCGTTGAGCACCTAGGATAGTGCAGCCAAACACCAGCGCCCTGATATGGCAGCAGATGGAGTCCAGAACACAACGAATCCTGCAGGCACCCTGGAGCAGGCATGAAGCATATCACATGAGTCACGTGCAGGATGCTGCAGAACGTAACACAATCCCCCTCCGAAAGAGCGGCCTCTGGACGCGAACAGAAACATCAACAGAAGGAAGCCCAGCTCTCTAACGGAAGACTGAAGACACAAGGCAACCCAGGAACCAGCATACGGAGTCTGAAAAACGTACGAGTCCTTCGATGACCAGCACTGCCGCTAGTAGACCAATCTCCTCCAAAAACAGGAATCAGAATGTCTGAACAGGATTGAGGAAGTAGTCTCTAGCTGACATTTAGGTCCAGACGAAGGCAAAGTAGATAAGCCACTTGACAAGGCAGACACGGCAGGTAACCCACTTGCTGGGCAGACATGACAGATAGCCCACTTGCTGGGCAGACATGACAGGTAGCCCACTTGCTGGGCAGACACGAAAGTTCAGGCATGGGTACGGGTTCAGGCACAGGTTCAGGCACAGGTTCAGGCACAGGCACAGGCACAGGCACGGGTTCAGGCACGGGTTCAGGCACAGGCACGGGTTCAGGCACAGGCACGGGTTCAGGCACAGGCACGGGTTCAGGTTCAGACAACAGGTTGCCCACTTGCAGGGCACACGGCAGGTTGCCCACTTGCAGGGTACTCTACCAGGGAAGCCCGGATGCAGGCACTCATCCTGGGAGTCCACAGTGGGGCGCTGGCCGCAACTCAGGAAACCCTCTTTCAGGGTACACGGCAGGTTGCCCACTTACAGGGTACTCAACTTAGGAGTCCACTTACTGGGGCGCTGGCCGCAACTCAGGAACAAGGCAGGTTCTGGAACAAGGCAGGTTCTGGAACAAGGCAGGTTTCTGGAACAAGGCAGGTTTCTGGAACAAGGCAGGTTTCTGGAACAAGGCAGGTTTCTGGAACAAGGAAAAGCCCTCTTGCAGGGCGGACGAGAACAGAGTACCACCGGGCCAGGCACAGGTACTGGTTCATGCAAGGGTACCGGCATAAGCTCAGGTAGTGGATCATGCATGCGTACCGGCTCAGGCACGGGTACAGGAACGGAGGCCCACTGGAAGGGCGGACGAGAACGGAGTACCACCGGGCCAGGCACATGTACTGGTTCATGCACGGGTACCGGCATAAGCTCAGGTAGTGGATCATGCATGCGTACCGGCTCAGGCACGGGTACGGGAACGGACACAGGCTCAGGTAGGAACAGGCATAGGCACAGGCAGGAACAGGCACAGGCTCAGGCAAGCGGGTACGGAGGCCCACTGGAAGGGCAGACGGGTACGGAGGCCCACTGGAAGGGCAGACGGGTACGGAGGCCCACTGGAAGGGCAGACGGGTACGGAGGCCCACTGGAAGGGCAGACTGATACGGAGGCCCACTGGAAGGGCTGACGGGTACGGAGGCCCACTGGAAGGGCAGACTGATACGGAGGCCCACTGGAAGGGCTGACGGGTACGGAGGCCCACTGGAAGGGCAGACTGATACGGAGGCCCACTGGAAGGGCTGACGGGTACGGAGGCCCACTGGAAGGGCTGACGGGTACGGAGGCCCACTGGAAGGGCTGACGGGTACGGAGGCCCACTGGAAGGGCTGACGCTGCAAACTCCACTCCGCGAACTCCTGGCCGTTTACCTGCGGCCATGTGTCACGGACTGGGTCCAAGCTGATGGCTGGAAGGACCCAGCGCGCCCGATGGTTGTTTGCAGGAGTCTCGATGCAGTAGCGGAGTCTGGGGCAGGGCCTGGTGCAGGGTGACCACACTCGCCCAGGCGTTGAGCACCTAGGATAGTGCAGCCAAACACCAGCGCCCTGATATGGCAGCAGATGGAGTCCAGAACACAACGAATCCTGCAGGCACCCTGGAGCAGGCATGAAGCATATCACATGAGTCACGTGCAGGATGCTGCAGAACGTAACAGTTTCTAATGCAATTGGCCACCAGAAAATGCGACAGATTAAATGAACTCGTCTTGTCTTCTGTATTCTTCTTGGGCATTTGGTGTCAAGCAGTATCCAGTCCATGGTTTTCTTGGTCCACCTATTGTCAGATGTTTGTTAGCATGTGACCTGCCCAGTAGATATCCATCTACTGTCAGATCTTTGTTAGTATGTGAACTGTCTATTTCCACTTTTGCCCTTGGTTCTTTCCCTGATGTTACATACATTGAATCCAGGTGCACATTTTTCTTTTTGTTCTCTTTTTGTTGTTTTGTTATATACTGTATATAGCTACACAGAAGGAAGGAGTGCCAGCTGAAACCAAGATATCTAAAATACTTCATCAACCATGTTTGGGCAGCCACATGCATCCTTCCTGATAACCTTTTGTATTTGATGAGGCGTCGTTTGTTGAACCAGCTGGGGTTCAGTCCATATAACACATACTGTATATATTTAGATTTTGTTTGTTGAATTATTCTAACTGGTGTCATTGCCACACTATGCACTTTTGTCATGAAATAGTCATAATCTAATCATATTGCAGGGATCTCTGACAGCCTCTCACTTACACAATAATTCAAAGCACAGTATGAAGCCGTTTTATTGTGAGAAAAGCAGGCATTACTAAGGTGGTTGTAGAAATCATAGTCTCTTAACGAGACAAGTCCCTGTCATATCACCGGCTTCATCTAAATCAGTAAGTGCAGATACGACACGCTAGCCTGCCACATCTACTTACTCTGAGGGCCCCAAGCCTGGAAAAGGACACGCATTAAGAGATATTTAACAAACAGCTTACAGGACCTGACAGCTCTGTGACATGATCTGTGTGAAACCAGGAACAATAAAACCTATGGCGTTTGTGAAGATGGGGAAATTGCTGTAGGTGTTACTAAGACGATTCACGCTGTTATTTCATCAAGCGGGTTTCTGGTTCTCATGCTCAGTAATTTATGGGTCATTTCTTTTTTTATTTCTTTTTTTTTTTATAATTTTGTTTCGTGTAAGTGGCCTAATTGCACATACAACTAAGAATATATTTTACACAATAGACAGGCATATCAAATACATATACATGACAGACAAGGTCATCTCTGGATCCATTAAGGGGAAGGAGGGAGGGAAGGCAGCTAGATGGCAGGAGGGAGGGGGTATAAGGAAGGCTTATAGAGAGGAGAACAAAACAACTCTCAATGCATCTACAAGATTTCATATACATTACATGTACTTCTTAGCAGTTTGTGCTATAGCGTTATCTGGTTCTGAATATTCCATATACACACACCAGCAGAAGAACTATATGGTCTGGTATAATTGACAACATATAGAGTAATTTGCCTTAGGGTTAACATATTTATACAATGACGAATTTCAAAGAGGGGTAACCGGTGAGCAATACTAACCCTGGAACTAGCCCTGGTACGGCCCATTGATTTGCTCACTGACCAAAGTATGTATATAATTAACCAAAAGCTTTTTAACCAAACTAAACTATGAAGTGGAGTATAGAATAAAAGAGGGCGATACTACAGGGTTGTGGAAATCTGTACAAAGATAATATTTATAAGAGCTGATTACACCAATCTATGTACTATGTGACAGGATACCAAATAGTCTATGCAAAAAAAAAGAAACATGAGTACAAAAAACATGCAAAAGCAGCAAAAGAACCAATTAAAATTGCTTGTTGTGTGGTTTGGCCCTCTACGAAGTGGTGGTCGTTCCATACCCAAGAGGGTATGGGGACTTGGGGAGTGGTGCTGCTAATTCCATCCTAGCGTATATATGGCTTACCATGTCTATGTACCCTGAGAGGTTTTCCATTTCCCAATACCTTGGGTTCTGTGAATTAAAGTCACCTCTGCAAGTGATTTCCTCTATGCATAATGTCTATTATGGGAACACTATGCTTTAGTAAAAGGAAGGGTAGGGGATTTTCTTAAGTAAAGAATATATTTTAAAAAAAACACACATTTAGCTATCTTACTGGCTTTCCTAAATTGTAGAGGTACCTGTAGTTGATGCTGTATTGTCTGTAGCTACAGTAGCAACCTGTGTAAGAAGAGGGAATTATCAAGCTCGGCAAACTGTGGAAGCAAATAGTTAAATTAAACAGAGGTAATAGCATACCAATTTGTATTCATTATGAAAAATGCTTACTCCAGAGTTGTATTGATTCATCTTAAGTCTGCGCTGTTAAATGTGCGGGTTACTTGCTGAAGGTGCATTTGTCGTAGTATAGGTTAGGTGACACAGATAAAAGAGGGCATAAGGTTGTCATTAAAAATAGATAGCAAGCAAAGCTACTTACAATTGGGATCAAGAAGGTAATTCCAATAGTCTCATGGGCTTTTTGTGCATATTGTCATCTGCCTAGTATCAATAATCATCAAAAGCATGTTGTTAATGTTCATTGTAAAGCATTAATAAGGGTTTTTTTTGCTGACATTTCTCAAGTTCTGGCTATATGCATTACAAGCGGTTTTGTGTAGCTAGGGGATCTTAATATGGAAAGCTAGGAGGGGATATATAACGATTTAACGAAGTTCAGGAGGGAAGTCTATTTCAGAGGAGGAGAAATGTTATAACAAGAGGTCATAATCTAAAACTATAGGGTCCGAGGTTTAGATGTAATGTAAGGAAGTTTTATTTTACTGAGAGGATGGTTGGTCAATGGAGCAACCTCACATCATAAGTGCTAGAGACTAAACAGTAAGGGAATGTAAAGATAGCTTGAGAGAGGCATAAAGCCATCCTAAATCTTAGACAAGACCAAGGACTGATTAAGACTTGAGTCTTTACATAAAGAAAAATGGAAAGACAAGATGGGCCAAACACTTCTTATGTTCCATCAAATTGAATGTTTCTATGGCTCTAGTCATGAGTAAGGATTAACACAGTATCATTACAAAGTGGCAAACACACACTACATAATTAAAGCCTCCATGGTCAAATGGCAAGCTTTATGACTGCAGTGCCATGCATTGATATATGCGCAAAACTACACTAGATGGACAAAAGTATTGGTGTACACCTCTTAATTCTTGAATTTCGGTGTTTCAATCAGACCTGTTGCCACAGGTGTATAAAATCAAGTGCTGTCTGCATTTACAAACATATGTGAAGAAAATGGGTCATTCTGAAGAACTCAGTGAATTCATACGTGGTACTGTGATAGGATGCCACCTTTGCAAAGCAGTTCATGAAATTTCCTCCTTGCTAGATAATTCAAGGTCAACTGTAAGGGAAATTGTTTAGAAACAGCAGCTCAGCCAAGAAGCGGAAGACCATGTAAAGAAACAGAGCGAGTCACCGAGACACAAAGTGTGTAAATGTCACTAACATTCTGCCCATTCCATAGATGAAAAGTTCCAAACTTCCACTGGAAAAACTTCCACAAAAACCGTGCAGCAGCTTTCTGAAATGGGTTTCCATGGCCCGAGCAGTTGCAGTCTGATGGGCGAGTTTGGGTTTGGTTGATGCCAGGAGAAGGTTACCTGCCTGAGTGCATTGTGACAACTGTAAAGTTATAGGGAAGAGGGATAATGGTGTGTAGCTGTTTTTCAGGGATTGGGCCCCTTACTTCCAGTAAAGGGGAATCTGAAAGCTTCAGTATACCAAGAGATTTTGGACAATGCTATGGGAACAATTTTGTGGGAACAGTTTGGGGAAGGCCCTTTTCTATTCCAGTATCACTGTACCTCAGTGTACAAAGCAATGTCGATAAAGACATGGTTGGATGAGGTTGGTGTGGAATAACGTGACTGGCCCGCACAGAGCCCAGATCTCAACCCTATTGAACACCTTTGGGATGAACTGGAACGGAGATTGTGACCCAGGCCTTCTCGTCCAACATCAGTGCCGGACCTCACGAATGCTTTACTGGATGAATGAGCCAAAAATGCAACAGAAACACTCCACACTCTTGTAGAAAGCCTTCCCATTAGATTGGAAGCTGTTATAGCTGCAAAGTGGGGACCAGCTACATATTAATGCCTATGTATTTAGAATGGGATGTCATAATGGTCAGGTGTCCCAATATTTTTGTCTATAAAGTGTATTTGTAAAGCAGCAGACATGTGTAGGTAAGGAAGCCCAAGGCCTTTTGGGTAAGGAATCTAAGAATCATGTGTATGTTTGCTGTAGACACCTACAAGGTTGATGCCAGAGGAGGCCCCTGCAGGCGACCAATAGACTCACTCACATGGCCCTTTAACTCTTTATCCCCTTTATACATAGACACCTTGAAGAGAATGTACACTGTACTAGACAGCCTTTAACCCCTTCGTTACAATAGCTGATTTTATGTACCCTTCATGACAATGGCTGTCATTATTTAATTATGTTGCTGGAAAGTCTGGTTTAACTCTGGCTCAATTTGACAGTAATCCCAGGTGTTGGTTAGCTCACATCTTTCCACCAGCTAGCTCTCCCATCTCTAATCTAAAGATAATTGAGTAGTTAAAATAAAAACAGCTAGCTCAGCTGTCTGGAACACCTACAGCCTGAAAAATCAATTTCAGAGGTATGACAGATACATTCTTTGCTTTTTTTTTGGAGAAATAACAGTTGTTTTGAAAATAATTCCTTTATAAAAGACTTAAATACTTATCTTTTATTTTCGTAGGATAACTCAACATGTTGAAAGTCTACGAATTCGATAAAGTTGAGATGGTTACTCTGGGTTTAAGACATGCAAGGGGAGCCGAAGTAAATACCTTAGTGTTCCTTTGTTGCATTCTTGTAGTTCTTTGTGTAGGCAGTGCTTTAGGAAAGCAGAACATTGTCCACTTGACAATGCAACGGTGAACGATTGTAAGAATAGAAGGCATTTATCGATTAGACATTTTTGTAATCTGTTCCAGGTGGGAGCAGTAAAAGCAAGTAAGACTCATGCTGTACACTGATAAAAAAGCACACTGCACCCCTTGGACATTTTCAGACATAGTCTGAAATATTAGATTCATCTCAGTTTCTATCTTGGAAAGATTCAGATACATTTATAATTATATTAAAGTATGATGCTTTACTTGTGAATAATCTGCATACTCAAAAATACATTGCCTTTCCTTCTTCAAATATTTTTTATTAAACATCGAAACACTGATGAGCACATAGGTGCAGGATGGATTAGTAGTAATTATATAGTCCTCTAAAGTGAGACACAAGACAAAAATGGAAACACTGCAGGAAGAAGTTAAATATACAATTAAGCAATGTCTTGAAAAAATGAGCAAGCTTGTTTTAAAATGGTAGCAGAGGCGTTATTAAACACTAATCTACAACCACCAGACAAGCCGTAGACTGTTTTTTCCCAAATAAATCTTGTAGTGCTACCGACACTGCAAGGTATTCTGGGTATGCATATAGTTTAACAACAATTACCTTTTTGCCTCTTTATCCACTTTATACATTGACACCTTGGAGCAAATGTACTTTGTACTAGACAGCCTTTAAACAAGGCAGAGGTGCAGAAGACAGAGACACACTCATGGACAGCTCTTTTGCCCTTAATAGGACTCATCAGCATGAGGTTGGAATCTGGCTTACTGCTTGAGGCTTGGAGCAATATGTGCTTGGGATGGGATTAAAGTAATTGAAAAGCATTATAAAACGCTAATCTATGACCAAGACAAGCCATAGACTTGTTTTTTGCACAGACATATTACTCCTGCACTATATAGCGAACAATATATCTGTGATGTGCGGCAAAAGGTTGTTGAGCTTTACCAAATGGCTATAAGAAATCAGGGCAATAATTAAGAAGTTCCAGTCAACTGAAAATGTTATGAATCAACCTGGACAAAAGGACGTGTGTCTATACTGTCTCAACACAATATGAAGAGGATGGTTCGAGTGGCCAAAAAATCTTCAAGGACTACAGCTGTAGAATTGCAGAAGTTAGTTGCATCTTGGGGTCAGAAAGTCTACAAAACTATAATCCGACTTCATCACAAGCTGTTGGGAAGGGTTTAAAAAAAAGGCTTCTATTCTCATCCAGAAATAAACTCAACCGCCTTAAGTTTGCTAAACACCACTGGAACTTCAAATAGGGTCGAGTTCTTTGGTCAGATGAAACCAAAATAGAGCTTTTTAGCAAAAAACAACAGATGTGGGTTTGGTGCACACAGAGAGTATAAATGTTTTGGGGCTGTTCTGCCAGAAGACCTGGACATTTTGTTAGGATACATGGCATCATGGACTCTTATCAAATATAAACAGATAATAAATGGACACCTGACTGTGTCTGCCAGATAGCGGAAAATAGTCCAAAACATACATCAAAATCAACACAAAATGGTTTACTAGCCATAAAATCAAGGTCCTACACTGGCCATCCCAGTCCCCTGACTTGAACCCTATGGAAAACCTGTGGGGTGAACTGAAGAGGAGAGTCCATCAGCTTCAACTTCCAAATTTGAAGGATCTGGAGAGATTATTTATGGAGGAATGGTCTCAGATCCCTTGCCAACCTCATCAGCCATTATAGGAGAAGACTCAGAGCTGTTATCTTGGCAAAGGGAGGTAGCTCAAAGTATTGACTAAAAGGGTGCCGTTAATTGTGCAACACATATATTTAACAATTTGTTTTATAAAAGGCCACAGTTCAATGCAACATACCACAGCATGTGTGATGTGACACATTTGGTTACGTGACATTAGCATGTCTATTTCATATATTTTTGGCTAGTTTTGCTATAAATATAAACTTTACCATTAATATTTTCTGACTTCTTTTGTGTATATGTAAATAATAGATCACAGCGTAACTATATATCAGGAGCACCTTTCTCTGGCTCAGTGCATCTGCATTTTGACCTTTATTCTATGCAGCTTTACTAAAGCAGCTATCCGACGTTTTCAACAGACCAGCTACTACTAAATATTAAAATTAAGATGTATCGCTCTTCACCTGGGAAGCTAAAGAATGCTCATTCTCCCAGGGTGTATTCCTCGACCAAAGCGCCTTTCTCTTCTTTCAGACCGAGAACAATTCATTGATGTTTCATCTCTGTGAATTATAAACCCAATTTATGTAGTTTAAAGACCATTTTATACCTAATGTCTATATTGTATATATTATTCATACTGCAGATAAAAGAAGCACAACAGGAATTACTTTACTAAGTGGTGCCGAGCTTAGTGCACTTATTGGACGATAAATAAATATGTCTAATTTGCTTTCCTTATCGACTCCAATTTTAAGGGTGTAGTGTTGGCTGCAGGACACTGGTCAGGAGAAATGCTCTCGTTATCATGATGCTTTTGTATTTAGGCTATACTTCTGGATTCTTCTTCAGCTCCTATTAAATATTTATCGACCATTGTTGTGATTGAAAAATCTTCTTCAGAGTATATGTTTGCTTATTAATAATAATTTATTATTAAATTAATAATTATTAATCAATATTTGATGTGTGTGCTGCTCTCACAGAGGAAAAGTGGAGACGGAGAGAAGGTCCAGTGCTGGTTACAGTCGGATCAAATCAATAATGTCAAATCATTTTCCATCTCTTAATATTCAGTGTTATCATTAGCCGACCAACTTGGTCTGTTTTGTAGGAAAGAAAACCCATTAAATTCAATTAGGTCCCACCTCGGGAGTCAGGCAGATATTTGAGGAATGGTGCATTCCTCGGCTAGTGTTCCATTGATGCCCAAACGTTAAAGAAGGTTTACAAATTTAGCAGATGAAAAGGTCCCAGAAAGTGTGTGTCGCAAATCTAAATGAAAAGATCAATGTGGCAAAGTGAACAGCATTCTTTAGACTTACTTGTACCTCTTTCTACATTTCCTTTTGCAAGCATTTTGCTAAAATGCATTTTTACTTTTATGTGTTTTATATTTTAATATTAACAGAAAGGTGCTGAAAGAAATACCTGTGGGGGAACTAAACCCTAATGAAACTGTTCAAGCTAACCAGGAGGCCCAGCTGTTGTCCAAGTTAGACCACCCTGCTATTGTCAAGTTTCATGCCAGCTTTCTGGAGAAGGAAAGTTTCTGCATAATCACTGAATACTGTGAGGTAAGGATGAGGAACTAGCCTTCTTCTCAACACTGCAAATGGGTAAAATGGGAAACTTTTATATGAGAGGTATGGTGAGGGACAGAGCCTCACCAAAGTTGTATGTGATTTTGTGACCTATTGACGACTTTTTATGTAAATAAAGTATTTAGAAGAATAACCTTTTGTATTTACAAAATTTCATTTCATATCATTATTTATAGGGCTGTAGGACACTGTCAGGGACTCATGTCCTCTAAATGTTCTGATGTAGGTATTAACTAGAGGTAGATCAGTCATTATTTTGTTCCTCAAGCCTCATAAGACTCATGTACAAATAGCTATGAGACTAGCTCAGCCGAGAATGGACACCAACTGAATAGCCTGCCCTATAGTCAGGAGAGCCTCAAATGTTGTCTCACCTGTGCCATTACAGAGGAAAATCCATCGAGAGATCAGTCTGATCTTGCCACAAGAGCACTCTAGAACTGAAATGTGAGGCAAATGTGCTCTTGGCTCTGAGGAGCATATAGCTCACCCCAGTGGACCACAAATCCGATTTAACCTCATTAAGTTGGTGTTCCCTCACAAACTTAATAGCATCCAGGTAAAAGCAGGTTATATGCCAGTTGTAAGGGATGGAGCTGTCCCAATAGTCCAATTCCATGAGGAGCAAGTAAAAGCGAGACGTGGAGTTCCCTGCAGAGCTATTTGCAGTGTGTCTCATGGTCCTATGCACACAGTTGCACATACAGAAGGTTTCCCCGGCACAAGGGATTTAACATAAGTAGCATTTTTCAGTGCCATGTTGACGATACATATGAGAATAAAATACACAGTGATACTGATCCAGTCTCATGTGCCCATCAGAAGAAACTTTGAATCAATCTTCAACAACAAATTCAAATCATAGTTACATGTCCTTCATTTTCCTTAATTTCTTGTTGCCACATTTGGCTCTCTTAATAAATTGTTTCAAGAAGTCTCTGTATATCAACTTACTGTTTTAATGCAGTTCATGCCAACTCTAGTTTTACACTAGGACTTACCAATGAATCGTGAATTAGTTTCTCCTCCTGATATGGAACAAGCGGGACAGCTCCATCCCTTACTTTGCTTTTTTTTAATCAATTAACTATGTAACTATATACCTAAGAGTCAACAGGTTCTGTAAATAACTGCAAAAAAAACAATTAGTCTTGACCAAGAATGCACATTTTTTCCTGTAATAACATCATAGTTTGGTACGGTTTTTTCTGGTTAATTATGAAATAACATCTGACCACTTTATATGAATTCATATTATATATTAAGTGACCATTTATGGTTTATGGTTTACATCCTTTTCTAAGCATTATGTATGGCAGGAAAAAAAACACAAAGTCCTGTCACTATACAGTATATGAATCCAGCTGACAATGGACGATGCTCAGTAAGTCACCATTAGGGAGAGTCTCAAATTAAGCATTGTCTGTTCTTGGGTGAGTGAATATTGTCTGCATATTTATGTTTGAATGAAGCATCTAGAAATGGACGCCCCTTTTCTCATGATAGTTTGTCAGCTGGATATCACATGTTAGCTATTAATAGTGTGTTCTCAAGTCTTTTTAGACATTCAATAATTAAATGAGATATATTCTGATACCTTTTGAAGAAATGTTTTAATATGTATAGAGTGCTGACTTGGATGATTAATAATACTACTTTGGGCTTGGTAAGCCGCAGAGGACCATAGAGTGTGACAAGGTCATTGCCCATGGTGACTACAAAGCAGTTTTGCCATGTTAATAGTTGATCATAAGGCTGCTGTCACAATAAACAGCCAATGTTCCAAAAAAGGGGAAAAAATGTTTTGGGAAACCTGAAATTCCTTATTTTTATACCTCAGAAAAAGAAAAAGATTTTCACAATCTTGAGTTGACTACTCCATATTCTACACTGATTTTGTGAAATCTGAGCATCCCAAATTGTGTTTTTTTTTTTACTGCTATAGGACAAAATTGGTTTCCATTTCACCATTATTAGAACCATTTGGTTGCTGCCATTAGCAAGTCACTACAGTAGCATTCTTGTTATTGACTATTAAATAGTTAATATTTCCAAGGGTCAGTCCATTTATAAAGCTCTCAGGTATGGTTATTAAAGTTCACTAGTTATGACAGTAAGAAAATATGAAATACGGGCATGTGCTTATGCTACTAAATCTATAATAATAAAGGTCAAGGGCAAAGAAGAAATAATCCTAAAATTGGCAGGTAATAGGAAGAGGTTATAATAACTTCTCTAGAACAAAGAGTGAAAAAAAAGTCAACAGCAGGCAACTCATCAGTTATGCGCTACTTTTGTAATTATATTTTTGCCATACTATTAAATAAATCACACAGAATAATCATATACAATTTACAGTGAAAACACAAGAAGCTATCTCCTTGAACTTCAATGATTAGTCCATTCCTCAGAGACAATGGCACAGTCAAACAGATAAAACAATTATTATGTATTATGTATCTTATGTATATGCATACCATTAGAGGGATGGATAACTTTGCCATTCCATACTAGTACAGATGTTAAAGCATGGGGGCATATGTCCCAACACACCTTTTCTTTTTTGTTTGCTCCCCTACCGTCGGCCTCTTTACACTCTCTGTGTACTGAGCCCTACAAAGGCAATAGGTGGCGGTGCTTGACCATGGCGATAAAGAAGCCCAGGGTAGCAATGATTTGCGTTCTGAAGGCCTTGACCTAGATTATGTGTGATTTTTGTTGTATTTTAAGTAAAATGCCATTTTACCTTAAACGGGGAACTCAGTAAGTGCAGCTTGATGACATCACACCAGCTGGTGGTGCTGCCATTTTGGAATTTTTAAACTATCGCGAACAGATTGAAAATGACTGTCAATGTCTCCCTACTTTCTCCGCCAACCGCCTCTTTGTCACCGCCTCCATTTCTGCAGCTATCCCCTGTGCTGTTCAGGCCTCTCGGAGCGCTTCTGCAAAAGGGCAGAGTCTCTGTGCACACCTTGTCCCCCATCGGAGAAATGGGCAGAGGCTGTCCCTATGGGGGCGTGTCATGGCTCCACCCTTTTCCAGAAGTACTCCAAGAGGCCAGAATATTGCAGACGGATCTGCATTATATTACTCATGTTTATAATTACATTACTTACGAACCTTTCCGCATTTTCTAATTTATAAACATATTTTTTTTTAGGGCAAAGATCTTGATTGCAAAATCCAAGAATGCAAGAAAAACGGTGAAAATATTGGTGAAAGCCAAGTAGTTGAATGGTTCATCCAGCTGTTACTTGGTGTCAATTATATGCATGAAAGGTATGTTTGCTAATTTGTTGCCAATAATTGGTAAACACTAGAAATGGAAATGCACTGGAGCAAGGTTGTACTGGTATACTGGAAACTTTAACAGTAAACTGGTTTAGAATCCTTTTCTACATGGCTGACTGGCTGCCTGCCACAGAGATTTGTGGCTGGCCACTTGGTCATATAGTGTAATGTTTCCTAGAGAAAGGAGGCACAGGCAGGACGAGATGTAATGTTTGTGTGTGATTATTTAACCTCTTTAATGCTCCAGTTCAAAACATCAATCATAAACTAGTTTATTTATAAAAATTGCAACACATACTAGATTGTATGACCTAAATTTACTAACCTTACGTCTTCCTATTATCTCTTCTCCTACAAGACTCCACTCCTGCTGCCCTATACCTCTGCCATTCACATGTATATGACCAAATTAATGCTCTCAGCCTTTAAGATATCCCTCTCTGGAACCCCTTTTAGTTATAACTAATCCTTTAATTACTTACCACGGGTTGACTTGACGCCAACCCCCAATCTTCACCTACCTTTAGATTGGTTTTTTTTCAAGTTTTAAACTAGGGCCCTGTTTATGTTATATAATTGGGTTGTCTCTGTTAGATTACCATTGTCATATCATATGTATTTGTTGATGAAATCATGTTTTGACAATATTGCATCAGACTTTCATCAGTTAAAGGTGGGTTGACAAGTCACATAAACCTTATGTGATCAGAATGCATGTTGCATAAAAGAAGACAACAAAAGAAGAAACATTCCCAGCAATCATTCCTAAAGATGCAAAATTTTCATTTAACATATTTCAAGTTTTTGAGCATTCAGCAGTAGCAGTGGTTTCCCTAGTATTGGCTTTAGTTATAAAGTTCAGCAGAGTAGGTAGAACAGCAACCTATTCCAAATGGGTTATTTCCACTTAAATCAACAGTATTTGTTTGTTTTAATTCGGGATTTTCAGTTTAAGGGATTACCATAATTTATCCCGTTTTATTCTACACGTTGGCTGTCAGTTTAATTACAAGCTTGTATTTCCTATTCATCTTGCTTCCTTGTATTTTATATGATTATCTGTTTGGCCTAATTATTAGGTCGACAGATTGGCTGGCACTGGATCATGTGTACTATACCCAAAGACAAAAAAAAAAACATTTAATAGGACAGACTTGAGTTTTGCATTTTAATATAACCCTCTTCCATTTTTGCCTCGTAGGAGAATACTTCACAGAGATTTGAAAGCAAAGAATATTTTTTTAAAGAATAATCTGCTTAAAATTGGTAAGGATTTTTAAAATATAATCAGATAATAGTAAAAAAATCTCACAATTCAGTTATACATAAAAAATACAAAGTTTTTCACCTATGATAATCATTTTTAATACAAATACAACATGACTTTTTTTTCCTGAAAATGTAGTTGTAGATTAAGCATTTATATTATACATTAGCACTGTTATTAGAAGAGTATTAAATATTGACTATGACATTTTTTTTTTATTTTTTTTTTTTATTTTATTTAAATATTTTATACTTTATGTTCTCAGATTTAGAATACATCGGTAGGGTATTACAATGTCAAAAAAAGGACTATGACATTTTAAGCAGGTGTTTTTAACAAAAAAGTGCAACATTTTAGATCATAGATTATAGAATTATACTTTTGCACCACAGTACATTTTCTAAACAGTGCCGTATAAGACTAATATTTGCGTGGAATTATTTTCCCTTAGCATTCCCAAAAATCCATTTTTTAAGGCTTATTGGGAGGACAAATTTCTCTGTCCCCAGATGTCCCTCCTATAGAAGCCCAGAATGTTTGCTGGGTATGGGTGTATTACAGTGATCTACAGACCTAAGTCAGAAACACAATCAATGTTAGTTTCAGAATTAACTGGCCAAGTCTTCATGTTCATCTTCGTGAAAAAAAAAATCTTTGTATTCTACAAATATTCACCTGTTCCCGTGTTCGTTTTGGGTAAATATTTGTATACTTTCTAGCAGGGGTTAATACGGGGTTAAAACTGTAACAGTTAGCAGCAGCTTTGGCGCCATGATTTTAAAGGCCTGTAAGAGCGACTCTATTGGTTGCCGACAGGGGGCTCCTCTAGAATCAACCAATAAAAGGCTGTTGCTCTGAGCAACTTGGCCTGGGAGGAACAGGGATCTTAGTCCCCCTGGCAAAGGGCAGGGCAAGGTAAACCTTGGAGCAACTTGGCCTGGGGAGACCAATGGCTTTAGCGCTAAGATTTTAAAGGTTCGGAAGAGCGACTCTATTGGTCGCAGACAGGGGGCTTCTCTAGAATCAACCAATAAAAGGCTGTTAACCCTTGCTATACTATGAAGACTTAAGGTAGGCTAGAGGCAGTGATTTGTATGGGGGGAGGGACCAGGGAGATTAGCTAGGAGATATTTACAAAGATGAACACGAAGAAACGAAGATTCTTCGTGTTGTGCATTTTTGGATTCGTGTTTATCTGCCACCATATTAGTTTATTTGGTATTGTAAAAGGCACTGGAATCCACACAAAATGAAATACCTAAAACCCTGACTGTTAATTGTTAAATGTTAAGGTGGTTTAAGACACATGGTTTACAGTACAACAGCTCGCCAACATAGTGATCATAGATTTTAGATTGCAATCAATAAAAAAATCTGCATTGAAATCAATATATAATAACTTCTAGTAAGTGTTTTAACTGGGTATATTTACACACCTACGTTCCAGAACCTAATAAGCTTTGTCTACAGTTCTCTAGAAAACTAAAATACCTTGATGCACTGTAGGAAACTGAACTAAGCACTTTGTAAATGCACAGACAGACAAAAAACATACAAGTAAAAATTGATGTAATTTATCTGGCGTAAAAAAGAAGCCACTATGCTATTTCTATGCTAGATTATATGGCATTGATTTATGAGCTTCATTGACTTATTTACATTCCTAGTTGCTTCAATATGGATTGCTTCTCATCCAAAAATATATTTTCATTTTAATATGGGACACATAAATACAAATTTTATATAGGAACAAAACAGGGGCTTGTAGGTGTTTGCCAAATCTAGAGAATGCTGGGGTAATAAAACCCAATGAATTAGAAAGAAATACATTAAGCCTACCTTATGATAGGAATTAAAACTGTAAAATGTCTGAGAGATTCCTCAAACAAAAACTGATAGATTAACCAGAGGTCTCATCACATGGACTTCCTATATCAAAGTAGAGAACGGCTATTTTGGCAATGGTTGACTTATTCATAAGGAGACAGCTACATTGCCCACTAGTCATAACTGTTCCTCATACCCTATCAAATGCAGTAGGTTTTCTTGTGGTCCGTTTTTAAATTGCATGGTGGAGTCTGCAGAATCCCACCCACAATCATTTGCCCCTTTCCCCACCCCCAGGTAAATGCCCTGCAGGAGATCCATTCTCACCTCCAGTCAGATCATACACTACATGCAGGGGTCTTTTTAGACTCGCATGGACATGTAAAGTCTTCCATTGATTTCAACAGGACCACTTTCCTGCCACGGACCGGATGCTTAAGCTTAAACTTATACTCCCATTGATTTACTTTGGTGAACTGTCCTGTCACTGATTGACAGCTTAAGCAGCCAATCCGTGACAAGACATTTTAGATCATAGAGGAAGCAGGGACACTGCAAATTCAGTGCCAAGTAAGTACATTATTATTATTTTAAAGTTTTGGAAGAATGCATATTAAAGTACTCAGATGCTTAGGGTTACTCATAGAGTACGTTAAAATGCATTAGATACGTCAGAGCACTGATTCTTTGTGAAAGACTATGTCAGGGTGAATATTTTTAAAGATTCTCCGGTTAGCCCATGTAGTAAATTGGTGGGTATGCAGTTTAAAATGATGTCTAAAATGTAATATTGTAATTTCACTGCATCCATTGTTTTCTTGAATAGTGAATTACAATGCACGCGACACAGAAACTGTAAACGTATTTTTATCATAGCCAGATTGGCATAGCATGTTTATTTATTATTTATTCCAAATGTTTCCAGGGGATTTTGGGGTTTCTCGTCTCCTGATGGGTTCTTGTGACCTGGCAACAACATTCACAGGGACCCCGTACTATATGAGTCCAGAAGCATTGAAACATCAGGGATATGACTCAAAATCAGACATTTGGTGAGTAGGCGTTGGTACGTATTTCGCAGACTAACTGCTGCATTATGTCTAAGCTTGTTGTGGGACAGACTTCCCTAGTGTCTATTTTACTACTGATGACCAAGTGCCATGTTATTCAAAGAGCATATGATACATCTGTGCTTGTCTGCTTTATATAATTAGCTTTACAGAACATAAATTATGTTATTTTTTAATGCAATTCGATAACATTAAGTATAAAGCATGGCCAGATAAATAGTTTGTGCTATTGGACACTCTCAGAGCCCAGAGCTGTGATGGTCTTATACAGGCATATCTACTGTGTAGTCATGTAAGGGGTCAGGGGCTAGGGGGCTGCACATACGTGCTTACATTTCATACATATGGTTCACCATGGCTTTAGTCCTTTCATTGAAGGAAAAGCAATGGGTGAAGGGGAGTGAGATATTTTAGTACTGTAAGCCTTTGCCTATTTACTGTGTTGCTTATTAAATTAAAATAGTAATCTATTGTATTATATTATGTGAATACATAATTATATTTATGAAAGATTACTCTAGTCTAAACTATATACTGGTATATTTTTAACATGCACTAGAGTCCCTTTTACATACACTCCAATGTATTTAAGTGCATGCAAAGTGATGCATGCAGGCACTCATTACCCTCCTTTGCCTGCTTTTACTGCCTGCACATCCAGGTGAGTGCCAATTGAAGTCAATTCGAGTTCACCTGTCATATTGACATATTAATGTTTTAGTTGTTCTTATTGCTTATAACTTGCGCACAACAAACAACATTTTTGTTTTTGTGGCATTCATTTTTGGCCAACAAATTTTGTTTGTTTTAGACTAATTACATTCAGGGGAGGTCAGGGAGGTCTTTGATACCTTCTGGACTTACCTTTCACTGACGGCAGCAACACCTCAAGGTTAAGGAAGAGACCCAGGCTGGATTTTGCACTGCAGGACCAGCAGCAACAGCAGCGTTGCACCAATGGATACACAGATCCAGCAGCATGCCATGGGACCCAATTTTTCCCAAAATTGGACCATTTTGATGAATTACAAGGCAGAGTAAAGTCCATTCCTGCTGCAAGAGTAGAGCTTCCCTTTTGTTCCTCAGTTTCATATGGACCAAAAATAGACCTGCTGCTATCATCTGACAGTACTTGCCCGTCTTTGCCCAGCAGTGCTTGCTGTAGTGATAGCACCGTTGGGTGGCACTGGTTGTGGATTTATTCCGTGCTTCACCATAGAATAGCTTACAAGCTATCTTTGCTCTGGATCCTACGAAGTCACCAGCATATGACCGCTCTGTGAGTCCTTGGTAGTAGCTAAAATCGTGCCTTACTTTGGCAGGTGGGGTGGACAAGATTTTAGCACTACTAAACAGAGGGTATTCGTTACTGCTGCTGCATGCGGCTCATAGTAGTTCAACTTCTGACTCTGAGCAAGAAGGCTTCAGCCTACTTGGGACTGTTATACCAGGGGTCACTTCGTTAGTTTTTCAAAGACGCCTGCCGCCAGCTCTGCCCAACTGACGAAAACTGGAATCCCTCCTTCTCACACACATTTCCAAATGTATGTACTTACCGGTAAAAATAAAAAAAAGTCTATAACCCTACTCAATTCAAGAAATAAAACACACTTAATTTTGCCACCAAATAATGAGTTAGTGTTATGTGTTGCCCACAAACTAGAAGTTTTGCCCAAGCTACTTTTTTAAATAAAAAAAACGCTCTAAAATAAATGAAAAAGATGCTGCATTCCCTGTATGCAAATAATAAACTAATATACAGCTTCTCCAATGCACCCCCTCCAGTAAATTTTCTGCACCACTCTATTGAATCGACTTGCAGTATGGTAGATGACCAACGATTGAGCATCAATCTCAGCCTCTACTAACTCACTGTCACTGACTCTCACACTCCAACTCTCATAAGTTTGTAACTGCTACTGTCAACTTAAAATCATGTGACAGCACATGCATATCTAATGCTTGTCCCTTCCCCTTGTAAGTGCTGATTGACCAGAGTAACACAATAAATAATGGAAAAACCCTGCAAGTTATTGGACCCATCAATCAATAAATGATTTTTTTGGTTACTTTTACCTATGTCATTTATATGTGTCTTCTGTGTCTTCTCACTTAACCGCATCAAAGAGTGCCAAAACAGCTTGTACTGACGCTAAAATATGGAAAACGAATTGACAATTCTTACTAAAACGTCATCAATTTTGCCATTAGGTTTTGTTTGTTTCGCTAGGGATACTCCATGTTATTTGAGATTTGTACAAATGCACAAAACTGGCAAATTTTGTTAAAAATAGGTTTCTACAAATCCATATACACAAATCTAGTGTCCATGGCAGAAAATGTAAGGGCAGTAGATGGAAAAACATTTAAAATGGGGTAACATTATATTAAAAAATGTTATGGGCTGCTACAGTACAAATTGTAGAATGCTTGAGAGAGGTCTACGCTGGTTGAGATCAAATAGTCTATGTATGTTAACATTTAAATCCCCTGACTTCTAAAGAACATTTGTTTTTGTTTGCTTTTTCCGTGAACTAGTTTTATATTTGTAGCCCAAGTTCAGCATCGGTTCAGTCATATTATGCTAGGTTTGTGATGTCCCAGCTGCAGATGCAATTAATCATCATCCATCAACCTTTACTGTGTGAAGCCTTTGGGTGATCTAGCAGATGGTGTGTCTGCAGTTCAGGTATAAAGTCCTAACGCCCCCCTGCACCTGATGCTAACTACTCACCATTTGTTTCAGAATTGATTTAAATATTATTAAAATTAGTTTGTCTTTTAAAATACTAGACCAATATTGCAAATTACTAAATAAATCTACAACTGAATGATTATTTTCTATTGTAACTGTTATAAAGAAAAAAAATTGTATTTTATGAATCTTACTGTAATTATTGAATAACATTTACTGTATGAATATATATATATATACCGTATTGCCCCGAATATAGGCCGCACTTTTTTAAAGACTTAAAGTGGGGGTGCGGCCTATATTCGGGGTCTAGCGCACGATGCCCGGGACATGAAGTTCCGGGCGCCGGGCAGGCAGCAGGGTTAAGATACAGATCCCCCGCAGCGGGACCCGTATCCTACTCTCTGATACGCTCAGACAGCCTCCCCTGCCGGCACTTTCCACGGCACAGCACGGGAGATTGTCCAAGCGCAACGCGCAGAAGTTTCAAATGGGCCAAAAATTATTCAATTACCGTATTTGCTCAATTATAAGACGACACCCCAAAGTTTGAATATTAATTTAGGAAAAAAAGAAAAAGCCTACCCTATAGGAAATGTGTTTTACTAGTAAATATTAATTCACATATTAACTCTTTCTCATATTTAATAAAAACTATGATTGTGAAAATTTATTTTTTTGTTTTTATTTCCATTTGTTTGCCAACCAGTTATGCACATCTGCCCCCCTATATGCCACTCTGCCCTATGGCTTGCTACTCTGCCCCCGAGATATGCCTTATACCTACCCATATGCCACTCTGCCCACCAGAAATGCCTTTTAACCTCCTATATGCCACTTTACCCCCCAAAAAATGCCTTTTAACCCCCTATATGCCACTCTGCCTACAGGAATGCCTTATATCCCCCCATATGCCACTCTGCCCCCCCCCTGACTTACCAATGCTTCCCCAGACTCGTTCCTCATACTTCAGACTCCTTGGTGTCTAGTGGTGGCAGCCAGTGGACGTCTGCACTATGTGCGTAGACAACCTCTGCTGCCCGTTAGTTCCGCCGGCGCTCTTATTTGCTTGATCATAAGACGGAGCTGGATCTTAT
The DNA here is from genome assembly GCF_027358695.1 of Spea bombifrons. Lineage (NCBI taxonomy): Eukaryota > Metazoa > Chordata > Amphibia > Anura > Pelobatidae > Spea > Spea bombifrons. The sequence goes on from NC_071091.1 coordinate 30,585,804, forward strand.
AGTCACACCTCCATTTGAGGTCTGATTATAAGACAGCCTTGTCTTATAATCGAGCAAATACGGTATGTTCCCTCCCCATTCAGTTTGAACGAAAATCAAGGGGCATTTTAAATTCATTGGCCGGTGCCCGGATTCATTCACACTTTCACTCCCTCACAGTCATTCTTGTTCAATCTCTCTCATGCTCTCTAAATGTTTCCCTACCACTTCTGCTTCTGCCAAATTTGTCTTTCATCTTCTCTCCTTTATCTTCTATCTTCACATTTCTGTGGACATAACCTGGCACAAACTTCCACCAAAATGGCAGTGCTTCTGGTGATATCCTCTCCCCTGATCCTCTAATCGGGAGAGAGAATGTAACAGAAAGTGTTGTGCTTTTGCTTTCAATCTGCTTTCGCTGACATTCTCTGCCGTGGGTCTCCAATCGGGGAGAGGACGTCAGCAAAAGCGCTGCGATTTGGCGGGTGACAACGCATTCAGCAACATTCTCTCCTCTGATTATAGGATCGGAAGTCCTCCCTCCCCGTTGTGCTTAAACGTAATGCACAGGTCTAGCGTTAACATTACAGTTTTTATAGATGGGATAAATCTGTAATGTTTATGGAGATTTTTGTAATGGCAGAAATAAGCTAAAACTAGTTTGAGAGGTTCCTGATTGTAAATCTGTAAGTGTAATACACTTGGTGATGGACAGGGAACAGAATTAGAATATTTTTATATCTAATGTTTGATCAAGAGCTGCTGCTATAAAAACTCAATTAGGAGGAACATTTAGTAAAAATATAACTTTCCATCTGGTCGCATATTTTGGCTTCCATTTGGCAATATACTCAATTTCTGCGAATTTACACTGAATGATGCCAGTATTGTTGTTATTGTTTATTGGTTGGCATTCTGCAGTCATTGGTGAATTTATGCTTATTAAAGATTATCAGCTCTCAAGCACGTGTTAGCTAATGGGCTACAGATTAATAGTTGTGAGTGCCCAATGCATCTGTTTTATTAAACCGCAATTGCAAATCTGAATTCCACATAATTATAAAGAAGCGCTAGCATCTGCATACATAATTATAGCCTGTTGCAAAAACTAATATATGGAAATTAGGCTGTTTCTTTAAAGAAAAGTTTATATTTGGGCATTCGCAAGTTGTTTAGGTCCGCAACCTCCTCCCAATCATCTTTTATGTTTCTAAATGTCAGTTTCAATTAGAAAACATTTCTCTAATGAAGCAACCTGATTAGATGTTCAGCAAGGACTAATGAATACATAACTCTAATTTAGAAGTTTGCTTTAAATAACCTAGTATTTCGTAAAAGCAGATTGTAATAACATATGCATGGTTAATTCCAGGATATGTGAAATTAGGTTGCAGGGTACAGCTGTCTTTGTTGAGGTCTAAGTTATAGCATAGCTAAAGAAACTGATTTTACTATGTTTTTTTCTTAAAGAAAAGTTTAATTTAGGTGAATAGACTTTGTTCATTTGTGTTTTTTTTTTTAATTTATTCGGGTTATGTGTGATGCATCACTGCCAAGTGCTAAATGGGACATCTGATGTAGATGCAGGCGCCGGGACATGGGTCATTTAATGTGGCCCCGCGCGTTAGTGTAAGTGTGCGGGGTCACATGACATCAGATAACCTGTTTCACCCAAGCAAGCCGCTAATCAGGTGGTCTGTTGACTTCAAAAGAGGAGTTTGATGGTCCCCACTGTTAATCTCGTAGGAGGGGTGACTTTTTTGTTACCCCGCTGACAGCACTACTTTATGCTGAAGGAGAAAAATATTTTTTCCATGCGGCTTCCCCTTTAAGTTCCTACAGCTTTGACGTGTATTGTACCCCCCAACATTTCCACTTTTTTCTTGTGTTTTTTTATTCTTCTGTTAAACATGAACCGAAGAAGTCCTGTTTTATTAAGTAGGATAAGTTCTACAAAAACAGATTTATTTCCTAATTGACAATTATTTCATTTTAATTGCATTTTTTTATTGTTCATTTGAATTTGTGGTATGTAGATGCCTTTTTCATTACTTTTTCATAAAGTTTTTTTCTTTCATTACCTTAGGGTAAATGTTTAAAAAATATATTTTTATTCATTGATGAGCCAATTATATTTTCTTTTTACCGTGACTTTGTACTCCGAGCAAAATAGCACGCAATAAAAATTATTAAGTTAGCAAACTGAAGCAGATATATTACAACGCAGCAGTGGGTCTTACAAATGATTAATCTTCTTTGCTAATAGCCTATAAACATTTTAAAGAGAGGACAGTGTTATTGTGTAATTTTAGTTAATACTACAGTTACTGACCCTATGTTATATTGCTCTAATTCAGGCCTGGCCAACATGTAGCTGCCATCTCAGCTAATTAAAACCTGATGCCCATTAACTCTATGTGGGGTATGCCAGTCCTTGAGTGCTGCCTAGCAGTATGTAGAATTCACACTTCTATCAGGCAGTATTTGTCAGACGGACAATTGCAAAATTCATAACTTAATGTTTTAAATGGCCAAGGTGTCAACTCAAGCAACATGCAAGCCCTCTGGTTTTATTAAACTGCAATCAGCATAATCTTCAGTCAGACCTCATCATGGGACTTGTAGTTCCATTAAAGCTGTAGAAAACATGGAAAGTGAGAGGAGAAACGCCATATTATTATTAAACCTTCCCCATTCTAATGTATTTTTTGGATACATGGGAAATGGCGGCTGGCTGTCTGGCTCCCATGGTCCTGCAAGCTGCAACAGAGCTGCTCTTCCAGCAAAGCTACCTTTGTAATTCTTCTTGCATCAGTCTTCTTCTATATGTATAGCCCTTAGTAGGCCACAAAATCACACAAACTCCTGGTCCTGTCAGCTAACAATGCCTGCAACACAAGCTCTGCCCCTCCTCGAGTACTTGAAATCTTGTGGGATTACATTGAGGATATTATAGAATGTTTGCCTGTAACAAATTATTATATGCCTATGCAATAGTCATGAACTAATTACAGTTAGGTGAATATAACTTTTTTTCTTCCTAGGTCGTTGGGTTGTATTCTTCATGAAATGTGCTGCTTGGAACATGCATTCACTGGCTACAGTTTTGTGTCTGTAGTAATTAAAATTGTAGAAGGGGAAACACCATCCCTACCAAACCATTATTCAAGTGACCTTAATTTGCTGATGAACAGGTACAGAATGGTTTTCTGATTTCATATTAGTTACTTTGGATGAGAGAGTAGTTCTCTGCAATGATACATTATTTTGCGTCTTCCAGGATGCTGAATAAAGACCCTGCGCTTCGCCCAGGAGCAGGTGACATCCTACAGACTATATATATACAAGAACAACTGCAGGTAGAGTGATAATACTGAATTTTCTTAATGATTTAGAGTTGAAGCAGCACAAATTATAGAATGGATGATACAGAAGGTCTGTTTGGGATAGAAGGTCCTAGAGATTCTACTTTCTGTACATGCTGAAACCAAACAATAGCACTTTAAGTACAATGTACATTCACATAGGCAGAAAGGTATTCATTTCTTTGCTGGTTTAATATTTAGTTGGGTATTACCACAGCTACAATTAATAACTATCTAAGAATCACCGACTTATGTAGTCACTGTTGGAATCTGTTTGCAGCACAGGGAATCCTCATAGAATAACTGTCAATAACCATAATCTTAAAGCATAATCATATTAGGAGGCACATTTTGGAGCCTGTATGTCTTTTTTAGTAGTCAAGAAGAAGGAAATACATGGAGATCAATATAAAATGGTACATCGTCCGGTTTACCTGGGTTGTGTCTAGTCCTGTCGTCAGTGTGGGATGTAGAGGTATTTTTTGGACCCACGTACATGAATGATAACAGTTAAGGTGTTTTTCCTCTTCATTGATAACACACTTTTAATATATTGCTTTAAAGGGACAGCAACGCCTTAATATGCACTTAAATGCATATGATAACTATGTGGCCCCTTTACATTTTTGTTGTTCCCCTTGCAAGTACCGCTATATGCATTTGCCCCTTTGCCTGTGCCCATCTATTTTTCATGCAGATATATGTTCGCTGCACACTTCACCATGTACATGATATTGTATGCTTATCACTTTCACTAGACTTGTGCATTTGTCTTCGGGCGAACATGAAAACGAACACGAAGAGTGCGTTTCCGTGTTCGTTCCGAAGACACGAAGAAGAGAAGAGAGCGGCGGTAAAACGTAGGCGAAGACGAAGACACACACCACGAAGAATGTTCGTGATCGTCTTCGTCTACTAATTTCCCTTCCCCATCTAGCCTACCTTATCTTCACGGCATCGCAGGAGTTGACGGAAGCGGAAATCCGCAGGGTTGCCGTCAGGGGTTACAGGGCAGTGCAAGTGAGCCTATTGGTCGCCTGCAGGTATTTACTGTTGTTGAATGCCATTGTGTGGTTGATCATTTTGGTGATGCTCTACTAAATCTGACTGAGCAAATCCTCTCTCTAATTGCACCAGGTACATTGAGGACCAATCCTTCGCTCAAGCATTGGATACTCAGTGTGAGCTTCATAAAGGGGACAGTCTGTTAGAAAAGAGATGTGTGTGGTTCAGATGGTGTTTCTTTATGTGGTTACCTTTATCCCTTGTTTTCACACAATTCTACACTATATACATGACACTAGGAATGACAGCAGCTAAGTAGTATTTATATTTTTTTATTGTGTATTGTGTACCTTAGCAGTCTGCTAGAGATTTCAGTAAACTAGATTATACAAAGATGGAGCAAAAGATTGCGTGAAGACCTCATGGCTTCTTTTCTCAGATGTATATTTTATTTGCTGTCACTGACTGCAGTATTCTGCAATGGGTTGTATTTTTCAATGTATATAAAATAATAGTCCTTGCATGATGTTTTATTTGATGTGCAGGATCAAATATTATGTGCAGATACATAAAAAAACATATATCTTTCACTGTAAGTATATGTATCCAAAGAGATGGATAAATAGAAAGATTGATAGATAAATATATAGCTTCTCCTGAACAGTTTGAGCATGGAGTCAGCCTAATTGATTCTAGAGATAGAATTTTATTGGTTTGGTCCATATGTGAGAGCATGGCTTTGTAAGTTGTCGTTATTTGTTAAATAATTGTTCAAGCAAATAGTATGAAGAGCATGTAAACATGAGCAAATTTCAAACACTGATACAAATCTGATTAAAGAAGGCATATTTACTGAGCAGTAGAAGCCAGTTTTATGTTTTGGTTTAATTAACTTTTTAATTAAGTTGAATAAATATAACATTATGTTTGTTCTATATAATTGCAAACTTAACAATGATGAGGATTTTGGTTGATGACTGTACGAAAATATACTTGTGGTTTTGAGTTGTTTGTTTTTCATATTTATCTTTGTTAGTGTTCACAATTGCTGTATAAAGGTTATTGTCCCCTTGGTAGTTTTATTTCTTTTTTTTTTATTTTTTTTACAGTACATTCTCTTCCTAAAGCCACACATATTTTTTTCTGGTTAATGATCACAGTTTTTTTATTCTCTCACCTGATCATCTATGCGGAAACAAAATCTACAGTTGAGCTGTGTGGGGAGGGGTAGGAGGGAGAGAGTAAAGGAGGAAGGGGGGCAGGGGCTTTGCTACATCTTCAAAATGTCCGGGGCTAGAAGTTGGTTGTATATTTTACAGAGGTTGCTAGAAATGAAGAAAACAGAATTTAGCTAATGTATGTTTTGCATATAGTTTTATGTTTGTGTATGTATATATGTGCACGGTTCCTCACTGACTATTCCCAAAGCGGACTCCACTGCTATCAAATCTGCTGTGGGCTCTAGCCTCAGATCTTTTGGAGACCTAGCAACGCCCCTTCATCTATGACCCTTCATCTATGACCCTTTGAGTAGCAAGGAAGTGTGTACCATTAATGCCTATACAGGGCCATATATTAAAGGAACACTCCAGTGTCCCAGGTAGCTTTACCAAATAAGAATGCATATCAGAGTACTTTGTGAGTACTTTATGCATTTCTTAAAATATTAAATAAAATACTTATGGAGAAGTTATAGCTCCAAAGCTGAAGTGGAATGTCTCCTCTGTGGTTTGTCACACTAATTAGAACTGACTGGCAACTGGTATACCAAGTATCAGTAGATGTGTTCATGGCAAACGGCAAATAGCTGGTTGGCAAGGCAAGGGGTAAATGTATATGGAGTGGAGAAAACATGGAAATTTAAAGGGACCAAAGAGCATATGATCGCTGAAGTGGCCCTTTAACTACTAGGCCTTTTTAAGTGTTTTTATTTACCTCTAAGATTGTCAGTGGGAAGATTTCATACCATCGACATTATAAATATTAAACTCTGATTTACAGCCAGATAGTTGAAACGATTCACGTGTTTGTGTCCTACAAGAGTTGTTGGTATGCAATGTGCATTATGGAGGGCCATCTCTGCCGGAGTTGTCCCTGTGTGTGTCCATGGAAACCTGGCAGTACAGTGTCCATGCCCTCAGCACGGGCAGCTTGGATTGGGCTTTCCATCCTTCATTTTGGGTTGCCATATCAGAAAAGTACCAGCTAAACTATTGTTTCAATAAACTTATTACATGCCATGAGACATTTTTCTATTGCTGGGCTGTAAATAAAGTACCAGATTGGTGGATACCCTACTTACACTTGATTTCATGCAAATGTTGGAAGTGGATGGAAGTGGCATTTTAAAGTTCTGGTAAGATAATGTGTTTGCAGTGTTAAAATATTTACTGTATGGCGTATTTATTATTTGTGGACAGTTGTAGATAGCACAGAAAGGGACGCTTAAGATCTATGTAATAATATATTTTGGTTTGCTCTTAGGAAGTTAAATGGAAGCTGTATGGAGCATCTCAAAACGACAAGACACTAATCTGCCAGAGAGATGCTGACCAAATAATGAAAGCTGTGTAAGTAAACCGAGAATATACTAATTACTTGTTAATTGCTAAGCCATTAAGCCTTTTTTAATTTTTCATGCCACAATGAAGTATAGGTCAACTGTAGTTAAAACCTTCTAAACTGGTTTTGTTTTAAACGTTGAGTAAATCTACCAGGAAGGAAGCCAAATGAAGTCTTTTGATGTTGAAAGTTACTATTTAAAATATATATATAGTAACACTGCAGGCTGCTACGGTAATGCCATACTAATTATAGTATGATTATCTAAACCAAAGCTTAAGTGAGTTTCTTGTGTTTAGTATAACATTAGCTTCAATTATGTTAATAGTTTGCTATTTCGCAAAGATAGACATAAACTGATTTGGTTATTTAGGACTATTACACATATTACTCATATCCTCACTTTTGTGCCATTAGTAATATGGGCTAGAAGATAAAATAAGGGTTTATTTAGTAAGGCGGGCACTGGTTTTGTTTGAACTCACTGACTATATAATGCATTGTGAAGGGCCGTCCATGGCTCTGCCATAGTTCAGTCAATAAGGTTGCTTTCAGAAAATCTAATGCATTATACAGAGACAGCTCAGCCATTGTTCAAGGAGCTTTCAAGGTTATTCTTAATAATAGATAGTGAAGTTGGTAAGCCTAAAGTACAACTCACCTGCAAACTATCTTAACAACTCTCAATTTTGTGAATAAACCCTAGAGTTGAAGCACTACTTTATATTTTAATTTGAGACGATTTTGTAAGAGAAATGGAAATGCACCTATTATCATTTTTTATGGGATTTTCCCCCTCAGAGTATTTAAAGCGTACACTCGTTGATGTCTGGATTTATGGTTTTTTTTGTTTGTTTTATAGACAAAGGAAGTTTCATCTCCAAACTCTCAGAGAGCTGTCTGAAGTCCAGAAAATGACCCCAAGAGAAAGGATGAGGTTAAGGAAGTTAAATGCTGCGGATGAGAAGGCAAAGAGACTAAAGTAAGAGACATCTTGATGTCACACTATTAGCAAACCAATGACCTATGTTCTCATTATATTCACCAATTAATGAAGCAATGTATTTGTGAAGTAAATGACACACCAATGTGACCTCACATAAGATACATTTTAAAAAAATCAATATTATTATGAAGCTTGATCATGAATGCCAACAATAAGGTTTTATATAAGGTATTGTGAATCTTAGAACATAAGCTTATTTTCCGTCGTTGTCTTTTCAGTTCTTTTTCTGGATTTAGCATTGTAAGGCTCGTGATATGCTGCAGAAATATATGTAAGGATGGAAATGTTCTCACTAGTCAAAAGCCAGAATTCAAGGTTTGCTGGTTTGATGGTGTATTTAGGCACACAATATATTCAAATATATTTACAATTAAGGTACTCTAGAAATAGCATGAATATCCACTTAGTGGCAAACTGAAATAAACTGAAATACACAATTTGGTTCAGTATTAGAGAGAGGTTAGGAAGGTATCATTCATAATAATGTATTCATCATCGTAACGTATTCATTGCTTATGTACCTCATCAGACACACGAGATTTGCTTTTCATTGGAAAGCAAAACAAATAGCTTGGATTAGTTAATATTGACAATTACTACCTCTTTGTGTATCATGTGAAATTGCGATTTAAATGATGCTTAATCAGTCCTAGAGTAACTTTATTTGAAGTCAGAAGGTACTTGCTACTGCACAGTAAAGAGACTTGTTACAATGCAGTGGAATTAGTCACAAAGTAAACGTTGAAATTTAGCTATAACATAAAATTGAAAAGTATTTAATTTTAGAAAGCAATTCATCCATTTAAAATATAAAATAAATGTGGGTAAAACTCTGTATTTTCATACTTTTTTGTTACAATGAATGTAAAAGACCCAGAATCCTAATGACCTTCACTTGACAGTATTCTATTAAATACAAATGCCCATACTTCTGTATTCCAAAATAAGAATGAAAACAAAAATGTAACCTTTAAATGATTGCGGATAAAAATGGTACCAATCATCCATCTCTGAAATTGCTGCTGTCATTTGTTCCAGACTGTATTGATAGTTGGAAATGTTTTATTTATAAACCCACACATAACTAGTTCTGAATTTTTGTTTAGCAGTTTTGGAAATATCCAAAAAATTATTTCCCCCCTATGCATTATAAGATCGGTTCCTTATTAACCCCTTAAGGACAATGGGCGGTCCCTAAACCCATTGAAAACAATGTATTTTGAGCCCATACATGTACGGGCTTTGTCATTAAGGGGTTAACAAGTGACATTTATCAATTCTGATCTTTTTGGGGGGGGTTTTTCTACAGACAGCTTGCAGAGGAAAAATATCAAGAAAATCAGAGGAGAATGCAAGAACTGAGAAGTCGCAATTTTCAACGACATAGTATTGATGTGCTTCACGTAAGTGACAATTATACTACCACCACCTTTTAACAAAAAAGTGGTTATTACAGCTATAGAAATTAGATTTCCCCTCTCTTTTTGGAAACTTCTAACATGGTATTAATCATGTCTGCATAAAACCAACAAAGTTTTCTTCTCAAAAATAATATACCTCTAAAATTAATTAAATTAGGCAACTGCAAGAATATAATGTCATTGGGCTTCAACCAAAGTCGCTTTATGGACATCGATGTTGAGTTTGGAGGCCATATTGCGTCAATGCCATTACATAAAAAGGTATTCAATAAAGCTATTTATATGACATAAGTCATTGTGCCAGTACAAGAGACCAAGTCCTTGGTCATTGGAGTTACATATGAGAACATTATGATAGCATCCAGTTGTATGTTCCTGTTGACTAGACGATTCAGTTGGTTGCTGGAGTGAAAGGTTTTCGAACATGAACCACATATACAGACTCCCAGTGTTTCTCATATAGACAGTTTTATTATATGGCTGTGTAGGGGGATGATAGGAAAATGGAAAAAATGGAATTTAGGCTTTATTTTGCTGGAAAATAAGAAAAAATGCTTGATTCAGCACACATAGCACTTTAATACTTTCACTAGCAGCAGCTTGCAAGCCTTTAATTCCTTAAGGAGGACTTGTTCATTCGGCCCTGGTGTGAAAACAGCAGATCACAATAAATAAAAAGCCCATGGCTTTATCAGAGAAAATGGGACATCCATCTCCAGCTACAGCAGTGGATGAGCCTTAATAACCACAAGGTCTTTATTACCCAAGCTGCACTTGTAAGGGTAATTATCCTCTATTCCTTACTCAGCAAGTAAGACAAATGAGTGACAAATGAGGTAACAATGTAACTTGACACAGGGCTCACCCTGTCACAATCCACCTCAATGATTTTCTAATCTTCTATTGCTCCATAAGGAGTATTGGTCATAAAACAGTCACTGGTCATTCATTGTTCTTAAAGCAATAACACCACCAACCTTTAACTGATTAACTGTCAATCTCCATAACTGATACGGTCCAATTTAAGATTTAGTTTTGTGGTAGCCTGCAGGTGACCAGTTACATCAGGAAAATGAACCGTCTCACTTGTCATTCTACTAGCCAAACCACTAAACTGATGATACAAGGCATGCATAATTCATGTTTGTTCTAAATTGTGATTTCATTAACTCAAGCCAACCTATAAATGTGGTTTAAAACATAGCATCGTGCTAATAATTTCTTTCCTTTATAACTTTTAAGGTATTTCCCAGGGATCAGTTATTTATAAATGTGTTTGAGTTGATATAGCAGCCTACTTGATGATCACCATGTGAAATGTATATGTGTCCTTCCAAAAATATATAAATATATCAGAAATGGGAACGGCAGTAGGTAGCATTACTAGCATACATTTGAAAGACATGATTATGCTTCTATACAAAACATTAGTTAGTCCTTGTTTGGAATATGCAGTTTCATGTTTGGTAGCAATTCGTGTAAAAGTGATTGAATGGGAGTGCAAAGAAATTGTGATTTTTACCGATTTGTGAATTTATTAACACTACAATAAAGGGTCTGGATGGGTGACCTCATCACAATGCACACATACATTTGAGGTTGTTACGACCCTTGCAAGTGAAATCTTCATTTAAAGGACAAATAACAAAGAAAAACATTCTTGGCAGTAAGAGCTGTAAAGCTCTGGAGTGCATTGTGGAGGCATAATGCTTAAAAATATGTTTTTGCCTTCATTTGGATCAGTGCAGTAAGGCATTTTCTTCATAGACTGAAGTCCATGGATATGTATTTTTTCAATCTTACTAACCATGTAACGATGTAATGTTTACGTGCATTAAATAGTTAAATACATTTTGGACTGGTCATTTATCTTAATCCCATTTTTCCCTTAAATGTGAATTTTACTTGTTAGTCTCTGTTCAAACATGCATATAGATGGCACTAAAGTTCCGTTCATTATGCCTGAGCACAGCTTCCTAATCAAACAGAGGCATAGTTGAATGAGTCACCAGTTTCCATAATCAATAGATATTTCATGTAGACGAGCTAATTTCTTATTTCAATTTTTATTTTTTTTGTAACATAATCATGTAGACACAGTATGTTAAATTGTATTAAACCCCACTGCACTTTATTTGTTACTTTTCTTTAGTACTTTATATAATTACAAATTGTGGCTGCCTAATAAGAATGGGTGTTTCTAAGCTCTTAAACTACTTTTTTAAAATCACACGTGCGCAAACGGTGACATTCTTTTAATTGCATGTTTTCAGTAAGTTTACGCTATCAGGATTTCATGATTCTTATAGGGTCAGGTATTATTAGCCACAAAATGACCTCATTAATAAATTCTTAGCAAGCATCACTGTAGGCTAAAATTAGGTAGCTTAGGGATAAGGGGCAGTTTGTTACTAATACGAAATGCAAACAATTGCTTTCTGACATGGGAGGTAAGGTGAGAGCGGTTCTGCATGTAGTATATATCATAAAGCAGGGGTGTCCAACCTGCGGCCCTCTAGCTGCTACATCTCCCATCCTCCTCAGCCAGCCCCTTAGCTGAAAGAGCATTATGGGAGATGTAGTCCTGCAGCAGCTGGAGGGCCGCAGGTTGGACACCCCTGTTTCCAACGTTTCATCAAGTACCATAGCTGTTAATTTAGATGGAGAAATGAAATATGCAGCTAATGCAAAGTTTATTTAGTATTTTCCCAAAGAGACAAACATTCATTCCGTCTTGATCACAAAGGCAGTTTTTTCCTCTGGATCAATATTTCCTGAGGTAAAGTAAAACTGTTTAACCCAGAATGCGTATGTTCTCTAGGAAGGTAGCCATCTTTTTTGAAAGAAATACCTGAATCCACTAAAACTCTTAGATGGAACTATGCTCCATTGGTAATGTTTAGGATTATTAATGGATAGTTGTGTTTAGTTTACTTCCCAGCTTCAAACTGTGATTGCAAAGAATAACATTGAAATTCTGTAGTTTATACATCCTCAGTATATTAGATGTAGGAAGATTTCACCCTTTGGATAATTGTTTTAATGATTTGGTTTGTAGGCCCCCGATGCACCAAATCATCTGTTACAGTCAGGGCCAGCGGGTGCAAGACACTGCCAGTCTAATGATCAGCAGAATGAACATGAACAGATACCCGACAGATTGTGTGTATCTGAGCCTACCGATCGGGGTAAGTAGAAAACATTCAGTCTACATGACATTAAAGTATGTTTTGTTATAAGGATAGTGTGCCATGTGGAGCATGCATACAACAAATATATCGTTAAGACCTTCTTTTATATTAACACAAAAAATCATTCTATAGACAAAAGTGTTGGGACTCCTGACCATTACACTAGCAGAGACTTTTATCACATAGCATTCTTGGTCCCTCTTTTGTAGCTATAACAGCTTCCACTCTTCTGGGAGGGCTTCCACAAGATTTTGGTGTTGTTCTGTGGGAATCTTTGCCCATTCATACAGTAGAGCATTTGTGAGGTCAGGGATTAATGTTGGAAGAGAAGATCTGGCTCGCAATCTGTGCTCCAGTTCATCCCATTCGATGGGGTTGAAGTCAGGGCTCTGTGCGGGCCTTGACTAGTTCCTTCACACCAAACTCATCCAACCATGTCTTTATGGACCTTGCTTTGTGCACTGGGGCACAGTCATGCTGGAATAGAAACTGGCCTTCCTCAAACTGTTCCCACAAAGTTCAAAGCATAGCATTGTCCAAAATCTCTTGGTATGTCCCCTTCAGCATTTAGGACAATACCATGCGTCCAACTTTGTTGTAGAATATGAAGACAACTATTCTTTGCTAATGGTAATATTTCTGTTTTAATGTACTAATTAAAGTACAGTTTTGGAGTAATGTGTGTGTTTTAATATGATAATGTGTTAATTCAGTACCTTGAGTTACCTTGCAAGCCATGACATAAATACTACTTCTAAACCTGCCAGGATTCCACCCTGCCAGCCTGGACTATGTGATAATTATACACATGTCGTGCAGCCTCTAGTGGCCACCCTTTCCTCTCAGGAGCACCCATTTCTGATTACTTGGGACAGCTGAGCCACATTACCTGAGTATAGCTCTGCCCTTATATGCTTACTCTGCCCTTCAGTCTGGACCTTTACATTGAAATGTATTTAGCTTTGCTGTTTCTCTGCTCCCTGGTCCTGACTACGTGTGCCCTGCCTACGTGTGCCCTGCCTGAGGGCTGCCTGCCATATGCCCTTCCTGAGGGCTGCCTGCCGTGTGCCCTGCTCTAGGGCTGCCTGCCGTGTGCCCTGCTCTAGGGCTGCCTACTGTGTGCCCTACCTGAGGGCTGTATGCCGTGATGTGCTCTGGCTGAGGGCTGCCTGCCGTATGCCCTGCCTGAGTGCTGTCAGCCATGTGCCAGCCGTGCTCCTTATCTTAGAAGTTCTGCTCCGTGGTCCCCTCTCCGAAGTCCGCATCCTGCCGTGGTCCCCTCTCCGAAGACCATATCCTGCCGTGGTGCATCTGCCTTATCACGCTTATAGTCCTGTTTCTCCTGTTCTGTCAGCACACTCAAATATAGACTTATTTGTATATACATACCTACAGCCTCCTGCGTCTTTATTTGCCTGTCTGTACCTACCAATCAGTTATGATGCATCACGGGGTACAGACAGAACCCGTGATATCCCCTGCAACTGGGCTCCTACCCGCCCTGCTTGTCCGGGTCCTGACAAAACCACACTTCATCTTGTGTGTAGTGGACATTTTGGTGATTCCTATATTATGTTGATTGACATCAGTTTTGGGGAGATGATAAATTGTTAGTTTGGTTGTCACTTGTTGTCTGTTGCTGTATGTTTGTATTTCAATAATTCGGTTTTGGCCCAGGAGAGTTTTATGTCAGTTATATTTTGAGCAGTAGTTGGGTTACACTGTACTATTTGGATGAAGAGTGTTTTATATCCATTGGGAAAGAATGTGTGTTACAGCCAGGGCATGAGAGGTTACACTGCAGAGAGGTAGTAGAGACTTTTTACCATTACATTACCAAATATATAATTATAATTAAACCTGTGAGTTGCTAGTTTTATGATTTGATGAGCATTTCCACTATTGCGAGTTAACTCCCAAATCTTTGACACCAACATTTTTTTCCCCTAGAAACAGTTAAACCGGAATCAAATAGATTCATTTTTCAGTTTTACCGTTGTTCCATCTTATTCCCTTTCTTATTTAATTTCACCCTTTTGTCCCTCTTGTTTCATTTGATTAAACTTTATCCCAGTTTGTATTTGTATTTTCGGTGCCAAAGGATTCTATTTTGTTGTGTTATGCTGCCACAGTATGTTTTCTGTCAAATTATACTAAATACTGAATTTGAAACTTTCACTGAAGATTTAAAATAGTTGACCAAATAGTAAGCAGAATTAAGAAATAAACACTAAGAGTGCTTCCATTTGAGGTAAAAAAAAAACAACACCAAACTGTAAAATCATTTAAGACACATGGATTTTGTGAAATGCAATACTAAAATTAAGTAGTTTAAATACTATCTAGAAATTCCTTCCAATTTTCTTACAAAATCTGTGAACTGAAGACGATTCCGCTCTCCCAGTAAGGATATTAGCTAAACTATTTTGAACTAACATTGTTAAAAGTAGCTAATGGAGTCTCCAGACATGAGAAAATACAGTGGAAAAGTGGTCTGTCAATTAAGGAAACAATAACATTTATTGTGTGAAATATTATATTGTCTAGAGTAAAAGGCGTACTTCTTTTAGAAGAAAAAAAGATCTAAAAATGTTCTGACTTATTTGAATATCTTCAAATACCTCTTATTTTTTCCTTCTAAAACTTTAGTGCATTTGATAATTAGCTTTATCTTAGCTTTATATGCTAAAAACACTTTTTTTAAACCTTGATAGATTTTTAAATTATCTTGGAAAAAAAACTAATGAAAAGCAGCAAAATGTTCCCAATCTACTTATAAAGCACGTATTTTAATTGCTTCTCTGGTTTAATCTGAATTTATTACTGTTTTATAGCAGCTGATACATACAGCTTTTGGGAGTATAATATTATGAAGCAAAAATATTTGAGCATTAAAGAAAATGTCATTTATTGCTATCTAAGATTAGTTTCCAAAAAAAGGTTTTCACGAGAAAGATCTCAAACGTTATTTTATAACTTCCCCGTTGTAATGGATAAGACTCTTATTAGATCATAAACCATATTTTGATTCTTTTTTTTACTAATATGTTTTTGATTAAAAAAGTGATATAATAAAAAAAAATGTCTCATTACGTAGCTTTCCTGTTACACATCAGAAGATCATCATGGTTTCTTAAAAATATTATCTCTAGGGAAATTTGAACTTTGAAAGCATTAACGCAGATAAAATAAACTAAACTCACAGTTTCTAAAACATTAGAACAATTCTGTTAACCCTTAAAACTTTCTGCATAATCCTGGCCCTGTCACTGAGCGGAAAGGTTTTTTCTTTTAGACCTATTATGCAGGGCCCTCTAGATCTCAGATTTTAGACATATCAAACATTGAACAAAATCAGTGATATTTGATATGGCTTTGTACTTTCAAATATGTTCAATATTCAGGGTCACATTATTTTGCTTTCTCTAGAGCTAGAAATTTTGGTTATACAGAATTAAAAAGAGATTTCACTTTTAATGTTACCTTATTACAATGATTAACCTTGAGTACTATCACAATGTAGAGTGTACGATTTTGTGGTGTAGACAATTAAATAAATAATATGGAGGGATATAATTTCAGTCTGGTTGAGAAGTACCCAAAATTATGTGTGTACTATTCCAGTGCTAATGACTTACAATTATAAGCTAATAAAAATTAGCTGTGTTTTATTTTTCTAGTATAGAAACATTCACTTAATAAGAAAATAGTTAAGACTGGGGATGTGTGTCAAAGGGTAGTGGGGGATTGCACCTGGGTTGCTCAGTTCTAAAGATACCACTACCTCACTTTTCTGGGGGTTTTCTTCCTGGGGGTTTTCTTCCAATACCACGCTTTGTGTGGATGTTCTGTGCATCCCTGCTTTTGTAGGACTAGACAGTGCACATCAAACATGCTGACTTTTGAGTGTGTTTTGGATTGTTTAATTAATGGGCCACATGTTCTTTTACCTCCCAAGGGATGAATGTTGCCAGCCTCTGATATGGATAAACCAGCGAGTAGGTCATGCACATATCTGGGAACTCTCCAGGTTTACCCCAGAAGATTCAGGGTCAGCCTCTATCTGTATATGGGAATTAGCACTGTCGCATATACTCCCTGCCCCCTTTCCAGCATATTGGAATTTAGGTCAACCTCTGAATGCAGCTATCTTTGCCCTCCTGTAGCTTTCCTTGAACACTACAAGCCCTCTAAAAGCCTTGTGCCAGGCCCTTTGCAAAGTTTTAAAAACACTTTCCCTTAAAACAGTAGCGTATCTAAAAGGGATGTGCGAGCGGTGAGGCCACCTCCCCTGTGCCGGTCTTCAGGTGCACGATGAGCAGGGCTGGTTGGGGAGATCACAATCCCCTCCAACCGGCCCAACATTAGGGAGCGCAAAGTCTGTCGCTTTAGATCTCGACTTCCGTGTTCCCTAATCACTATGCACTTGCAAATGATGCTGAGTGCTGGGATACCCCCGCTCTCTGCATCAATAGCCGGCGCGTAATCATTAGGAAGCACTAAAGTAGAGGTCTGAAATGAGGTCATGCTCCCACAACTGGATAGAAGATGAGAGTTGATAGAAGATGAAAGATTAATAATGTAAGAGATGCGGAGGAAGGGGTGTAAGGTTTGTATGTTTGTAAGTTGATGTTTGTAAGGACAGTGTATGTGTGTGTATGGGCAGGTGTGTGTAAGAGCAGTGTAGGTATTTGTGTGTTTGTAAGATAATGTATGTATGTGTATATGTGTGTGTAAAGGCAGGCTTGTGTAAGGGCAGTGTATGTGTATATGTGTCTATGGGCAGGTGTGTGTAAAGGCAGTGTGTGTGAACAGGTGTGTGTAAGGCCAGTGTCAATAAAATAACACCTGCAAAAAAAAAATAGCTGAGCGCAAAAAGAGCCAGCTACAGCTCTGCTCACAACAACCAGGTGGCGCGAGAGCCTGTCGCTCTGTCACTGCCCTTATTTGTAAACTATAAAGTCTGATGCAATACCTGAGGAAGAGAGGGAAACGTTTGAAAGCTTGTCTATTTTTAAGTATTATGTTAATCTACTATAAAAGGTATCATTGCATACCGCAAATTGGCATCTTATTTACATATATTTATTTAGTTTTTTCAGTGGCATGATTTAGTGGTGGAACTTATTAGTGCCTCCCCAGTTTTGACTGTGGTATCTTATATGCCCCCTATATCTTGTTTATAGAGTCGCCACTGATTAGGGACAATAGAACAATATTATTTATTGTATTCTACAAAAAAAACAGAAGAGGGTATGTGCAGAATAAGAAGAAGCAAAGAGACCTCACAAACCTCACCTCTTGCACTGCGCTTCCCGCCCCACACCCACAAGGGCCGATTTCTTTGAAATGTTTCCTTTAAATTACCCATATTCCTTTAGATCACGAATGGGGCCCTCATAAGTTTACTATTATGGCCAGGAATGTTGTGTAAAAGTACCATAAGGCTAGATGGCACTCTCACAAACACTTTTGTATCTGTATGTGTTAATGTATATTTGTTGTGTATGTATCATCTACCCCATTATAATGCACATCACTGCATAATTTTTTGGCACTTAATAAGTAAAATGTATCAATAATAATAATCACCTCTTACTCAAACCAATTCCGTCACACTCCAACCTGTCATGCAGAGCTAGAATGGGAGTGCTCTTGGGACCAGCCTCAAGGCAAAAGCCCCTGTACTTTGTGTCTTTGCCAGTAACTTGGAAAGGAGGATAAGATCAAAAATTCACATAGTACTGAAAAGTCAAACTTATAAAACTTCACAAATTACTTGGAGCCTTTTGAGAAGCTGAATATTAAGCAATATTGTTGGCATTTCATTTATCAAACTTAGCTACCATAACTGGGGATATCTCTTGTGCTCATGTTAGTTCCCATGTATCACACTTTATTATTTATCTTTCCCCTCCTGTCAGATTTCTTAATGTAAATTGTTATTAGAAGAGGCTGCGAATATGATAAGAATGCACTGTAATATTGTTTGTGTGTATTCTAGTCATTTGTTTCCATTACCCAACAGCACCTTGAGTTGTTTTACAATGCCAATAGAAGCTTATAACAATAAAATAAAATGTGTGTGTGTATATATATATATATATATATATATATATATACACACATATATATTTACTAGCACAACTTATACTATATATATATAAGTGTGATACTGAGTTGCAATGGCCTGCACACTTTTGGATAACAGGTCCCCTTTAAGTCAGCTTGGCTTATCATCTGAGGTCTTTCCCATACAACATGCCCGAGCTCTAAACCCTGACTCATTATGAATGGTCAAATGGAAAAAAGATTTAGGTGAGTTCCAACCTTTCACACATGATAGATTTAATCCGAGCTTGCAAGGGTTCAATCCCCCATGGACTTGTCTTATTTTAACAGTTTGGGCCACTACCTGATGCTTTTCTAAGTGTAAAAAGTATGTTTCATATAGCCATAGGATTTATAGAGTAAAGACAACTTTATATGGTGTTTTGTGATTGGATCATTTTTTTGTTTTACTTAGTATCCAGGTGGGGGTTTGGGGGGCTTGATTTGTACAGATAATAGAGAGAAGCATATATTTTGCCCCCCAAAACAAGGACAAAAATTGTCTACAGCATGTGTGTTAATTGACAAGCTTAAGTTCATGTCTACAAATGCTCGCAGTTTAGGCAATAAGATCCACGAACGTATGTAGATTTAATGTGGCTGTTACTGAGACATGAAAAAGACTGGGACATAGCAATATCAGGGTACTTTTTATATAGAAAAGACAGGTGGTCCTATATATATATATATATACAAGTTAGGGGGAGAACATAGTTTTGGTTACATTACAATTAGTATTAGGAAATAGCTAAAATGACAGAGAAGGGGGAAGTTATAATCATGGGCGATCTTTATTTCTCCTGATGTGAACTGGAAAACCAAAGTAGCTGGTTGTGCCCGGAGTGCAGATATTCAAAATGCCCTGCTGGGATTATCTGTAAAACAAGTAGTTGAGGAGCCAGCTTGTAATGATGCCATGGATTTAGTGTTCACAAATGGAGATTTGGTATCGGATGTTACTGTAGGTAAATAATTGGGATCTAGTCATCACCAGTCGTGTAGTTTAATATATGAACAGTGACACCACACAAAAAAGTTTTAGATTCTCCAAAAACTGACTTTTCTAAAAAAGAATATGTGTAAAGGAGTCATCAATAGACTAGGGCCGTTTAAATGGAGTCCAGGAGAAATGAAGTTCTTAAAAAGTTGAAGGTATATAGAAGAGGATAAAGGAATAGCAGACATTCTTATTGATTTTTTTTATTATTTCAGTTTTTACAGATCAAAATAAAGGAAAGGGACCTCAGTTACGAAAAAAGGCACATATGAGTTTATAGATGAAGAGGTTCTACTTCAGCTGTCTTAAGTAAAGACAAAAAAAATGGGGGGGGTCTGATTGGATAAACGCAAAGTTATAAAAAAAAGCTTAGTAGTGTCTTAGCAAGATCATTAATTAATTTATTTAACCAATCATTGTTAATGGGAGTAGTCCCAGAAGATTGGAAATTAGCAAATGTTGTGCCCTTTCACAAGAAATGCAGTAGGGAGACAACTACAAGCTTGTGAGTCTTACATCACTAGTCTCAAGATCAAAAACATCAGTGAGATCATGCCAAAATAATCAGATTTTTAGTAAGGCTTTTGACCCTGTCCCACATAGAAAACTGCAATTTCCTAGTTTAGATCCCAGTATTGTTGAATGGATTAGGCAGTGGCTGAGTGACAGACAACAGAGTTGTAGTCAATGGGCATACCTGGGAATTGCTGGGTGAAGTACCACTTCTCCGGGTCAAGACCCGAATCCTCCGGGTAGCGGGAGCAGGGTCTTGATGCACCCCGCTCCCCGCCCATTTTCTTTTTAAAAGGGAAGGTTTCCCACTGACGTCTCCTGGTAGCCAGAGACCACAAGTTCCCAGGTATGTCAATGGGGTATATTCGAAACAAAGGTTACCAGTGGGGTACATCAGGGATCTGTATTTGGCCACATTCTCTTTAATATTTTTTTTATTAGTGATACTGCATTATTACCTGCATGGTAATGTGTGCCTTTTTGCTGATGACACAAAGATTTGCAACAGGGCTGAAGTTCCCGGAGTGATAAACCAATGGGAGACCACACTTAGAGAGTCTTGTGTACAAGGATAAAGATACTTTGGAGAAAGTTCAGTGTAGGGCTATTATTCATGGACTGCAGGAAAAAAACTTACCAGGAAAGGTTAAAGGATATTATATAGCCTGGAAGTTTGGAACTAAGATGTGCCTGAGGGGGGATATAATAGAAACATTTAATACTTAAGGGGGAATCAACATGATAAAGGATGAAGAGAGTTTATTTAAAGACGAAACGCTACCAGAACAAGAGGCTACCAGTATGTTCTTGGTCATTTTATTACTGGGTCACTTGGCTAGACTGGCTCCCGTAGCTGAATGTTGTCAGGCCTCCATGGAATTTATTTATACGCAAGCTAAGAAGCTCATAAGTTTTGTGGCAATATTGCATCTTAATGTATTATGGCAATAAATCTTTGTCACATTTATAAATTTGTCCGCTGCATCCTCTGATGGGTCTCATAGATCAGTGGGGACCCGAACCAGCTGCATAAGGTGGTTGAATGGTTCCACACCTACAGAATGATTCCTTTTTTCATAGGGTTTTATTAAATTTAATCCACTGAGCCTTATGCATCAGTGAGAATAAGAAGAAACCCATTTACAATTAGTCCAGAGGAGTTAGCAGGAAGCTAATGTGATACACACCCTTAATGGTTGTATGATTTTAACTAATGTGCCCATGAGATGGTTTACAATTTCAATACTTGACATATGTGCTGTAACATTTCCGCTCATTACCAATTAACTGCTAAAATAGATCAAGGTAACAGAGGGAAAAATGTAGGACACTGTGTATGAATGTTGTAAATTAAAATGAAAAATATTGTAGACATTTTAAATGAGAATCCATTACTTCTACAGCTTCCCTCTAGATTTTACAGTATTTATGTATTTACTTGAAATGTAGTCAATACGTCAAGAATCAGTTTCAAGGGAAGCACAACAACATACTGTATATGTGAGTTCATGTTTAGTTTATTTTATGCAGCCATACATAATTTCATTTGAAAATTTAGTTACAGAGGAATAAAGTTAAAAAGAGTGCATTTCTGTTCTAAATGACAGAATCCCATTATGTAAATAGTATGCGGATGATCTACAATTTGCAGTTATTCTGCAATTATAAAAGGGATGTTCATTTTGCCAGATGTAGAATTTAATTAGCTATCTAAAATATTGCAGAGAATTTATTCTGACAAGAAAGCGGTAAAACAATGTAATATTGATCTTCGGAAAGATTGGTTTCTACAGTGAGCAATGAAATGTATGATTATTGCAAAACCTAGTGCTCAGTTTATATCCTTCTTACATTTAAAGAATATGAAAATACATATACGCTTATACAGTTTTGTATACTGTGTTTAATGTGATTAGGGCTGATTCATGTCAAGTAAACACATGAGGGAACACTCAGGATTTTACTCTGTTTTAAGTAGGAATGGGCAGATTATCAGGGCCACACAGCCTGGAGCTGATTTCATCATATTCTACTCTGAATTAATCATAACTGAGCTTCCTGCTTTGTGCTATCCCACTGGTATATCATTG
Organism: Spea bombifrons; assembly: GCF_027358695.1. Lineage (NCBI taxonomy): Eukaryota > Metazoa > Chordata > Amphibia > Anura > Pelobatidae > Spea > Spea bombifrons. The sequence goes on from NC_071091.1 coordinate 30,608,044, forward strand.
TTTGGATTCAGGTTAATTCAGAATATGTTTACTTCCTTTCCAGTTATGGCTTTCAATGACCAATATCAGAACATCTTGGATGCCACAGTCAGCAAGTCACTAAAATAGAAACTTATATCTATATCTCTATAGACACCCCTGTTTTCATGCTCCCATTGATTTCAGTGGGAGTACTTTTCTGCCATTGATTGGCTGTTTCAAGCAAGATGTTGCCCCTTGCCTAATCATCAGCCAAAGTATGGCCTCCCTACTAAACTCTGTAGAGTTCCATCCAATCTCAGTCCAATGAATTGGAGTTCCTTAACTTACTTCAGTCATTCAAGTTGCAGAACAGAAAACCTTCTTATTTCTTACTGACTGTATCCTAATAACAGGGCAAAATAAGGTCTACCATGAGGTCCTACAACGTGGAAGAGGGAGGAGGGGGGTCAGCATACCTGGGAACTCTCCGGGTTTGACCCGGAGATCTCCGGGTGAAGCACCACTTCTCCGGTTCTTCTGGTCAAGACCACCTCCCTGCCCGTTTTCCCTTTAAATAGGGGTGTTTCCCACGGACATCAGCGGAACACCCTAGACGTCAACAAGTGATGCTTCCTTTCCTAAAGTCTCATTTGCCACAATGGTCTCACTTGACCTAAGAAAGAGCTTTTTTTCTAGCATACTGATACATGTCACTATATTCCGCAGGGCAGACAAACTCACACACTGTATATACATTAAAAGTAGTGTGTTAAATCACAAGATAAGCAAACCGTTGTTCGGAAAACATCAGAATTGAAACTGACGCTCTACCTAGATTTATAACTGTAGAGTCTGGTAGTCCACCAGTCCTGCCTGGAGATACCCAGTGTCGTAATCACTGATGTATGCGGTCTGTTCTAGATCATGTTGTATAAAGTAACACATTTAGCTCACACTTTATGTCGTAATGCTTATAAAAGCAAAACGTTATTCCATATGCCTCACTGAACATGAGAATGCGGAACATTTGGTGCTAAGTCACCTACACTCATTCAAAGTAAATGATCGCAGTTATACCAAGTAATAGAATGTGGAAACAGGATTTTTATTTTTGTTATTACAGTTCGGAATAGACTGCGTTCTTTGTGACTGAGTGGCTGGCCATACATCTAATTGGAAGGGTAAACATTTTAAAAGGTGGAATCCGGGGGGTCTCTTTATTAAGGAATGAGTTTAGCTCAGGGGTTATAAGGACCAACTCGTCAGTGAGTCCTTAAGCGCCAAAGTATATGTATATAATGTAATGTGTGTATTGGTTCTTTAAAGTGACTTTATACAGTAACTATAATAAACCCAACATTTTTTACGCTAAGGCATATCTTCGTCAGGGGGATTTTTTAATGGTTTAGTGTGAGATGATTATTACCTTTGGATTTTAGGCTGCATATTTCCTAGCTTTGGGAGTTTTAATAGATTTTGCAATAAAGTTTATGATTTGAGTGTCTTTTGGGTTTATTCGTTTCAGGGATGTAGTTCCTAATTATCTATCCTACTGCCAGTATTCTGGGGTGTAGGTTTGGTGGCAGTGATAATGTTTTATTATTTAACTATAATACAATGTTAACCAAAAACATAACAACATTGTTGGGGGAATTTATGCATTTGCTGGGAAAAAAATGACCTCTGAAATATAATTGCTGTTGACAGCATGAAATTTAATGTAGAATTTAATGGATGTAGTGAGCTAAAGTGATTCTGAGCTGAAAATCATAATCTGTGTTGTCTGTAAGGATTGAATTTCTGGCACAGTAGTTTATGCCGTATGAGCAGCTAACCAAGCATAGCTTCGGTGATTTCAATGTAAATACCTCAAAGACGATTTTGCCAGTTTTAATAATGTTAGTGATAATTCCCTTTCTGTCTATTCTTCATCTAAGTTATATAATGCAGGAACAATATTTTTCTACTGAAAATTCAACTTCATAGTAAATAGAGTGTCATATCTCTAAATCTTTGCTCTGTATAGGCTTAATAACTTGCTAAACTCGAAAACATGACTTTGGTATGTGAGCCATCTTAGAAGGTCAACTTGTGGCCAAAATGGCAAACAGGTCTACAAGTTGTTAGTGGAAGATGATTTAAGTTGAAAAAAAGGACTTTGATTCTCATTTTATTACACTTTGGACATATCAAACCTGTATATGCAATTTAGTATCTGTAAAATCATTACTCGAAGTGTAATGGTGCCCGTGTGTGGCATATCTGATAGGTGCCACCAGGCTGTGTGATCCATTAAACGGTGCAGCTGCAGCAAACTGTCTCTGGTGCATTCAGCTCTTCCACCTAGGTCTGCTGAAAGCACAGTTTATTAACAAGGCTATTGGAAGACAGACTCAAGGGTAAAAGGAAAATTAAATCTATTTATCAAAGAGCTTTATTTGACACCTGCAGCAATGAAGGCAAACTTAAAATTTACTGTACACAACAAACGAGTGGGGAAAAATCAGTTCTGCCATAATCCCTGCAGATGAACCTAGGAATTGAAACAACAGTCTGTGGGTACATAGTGCATCCAATATGCTCTATATAATACAACGTGAGATATGCTTAGCCTATGGCTCCTTCTGTTCCGAAAGCACACAATGCAGATGTTTTGAATGAAGAATGAATTTGGTATTAGGTATCAGATATTGAAGGTGTATGGAACACCACAGGTCAGACATGCAAAGATAATAGAATATAAACCCCCCTCTAAACCAAAGATGTCAGCAATTTCCTTAGCCCTTTAATATAAAGTGTTTTATTTTAATTCAGCTGAGATTACCAGAAAAGAAAAACCTGAATAGATTTTGTAGTTATTATGGTAGTAGTTAATTGTTCCATTGGTTCCAGATGGAGCTGCTCATTAAACTAAACCTTCTCCTGCAATGCGCATGCAGGCCAGAGCTCAAATTTGCTTTCCCTTCACAATCACAGGTGTAATCAAAGTCTATATATCACAACCCTCCGCAAAGTCATTAAACGACCAGTTGGCAGCATTAATTAACATAGGATTCAACACCATTTTGAAAAAGCACCAATAAAGAACAATGGAACTGAAAAAGTGTTAATAAAAAGCGACAATAATTATACAGCAGTAATGAGCTTCAAATCACACCATCCAATCATATCATATAAATAATTGTTTACATAAAATATGCTTCAAAGTATAGTAAATTTAATGTCCAACAAACGCAATGTCCAACAAACCCAATAACATCCACATCCTCTAATATAGAACTTACCATAAGTACTTACAGTAAATTCTAACTGTAATTCTAACAAAATAGCACATACACTTAACAAAAGGGCCAACTTTAATATTGATTAGACACTGGGCATATAATCATGCCTTCCACTCCAACCCACAAAGAAACAGAAGTACTTGCCACACTGAATCTGAAGATAAGAAGAAGGCTGTCAGTCAGTGCGGTCTTCACTCCTTCTGACCCTAGTGTGACTCCACTTGATGCCCTCACACCACACGCACATGCAAGGGAGGAGCAAAATGCTGTGTCATCCGTACAGCAAATGGATCGTGCGGGGCCAGTGAGCAGGTCTTTATCAGGGTGGCCTCTGTGGTGCCCCCTCCCTTGTCATCACCTCCTGAGTCTTTTTGTCCCCTCCTTCACTGTGCTGGACCTCTCTTTTCTTCCCTCATGTAATATAGATCAACTGAAAACTACACGTAACTCAAAATTGATAGTATAGATCACAAAAGTAACGCATGGAAACCATAAATTGTAGACATACACTCACTGGCCACTTTATTAGGTACACCTGTTCAATTGCTTGTTAACACAAATAGCTAATAAGCCAATCACATGGCAGCAACTCAATGCATTTAGGCATGTAGACGTGGTCAAGACAACTTGCTGAAGTTCAAACCAAGCATCAGAATGGGGAACAAAGGGGATTTAAGTGAGTTTGAACGTGGCATTGTTATTGGTGCCAGACGGGCTGGTCTGAGTATTTCAGAAACTGCTGATCTACTGGGATTTTCATGCACATCCATCTATAGGGTTTACAGGGAATGGTCCGAAAAGGAGAAAATATCCAGTGAGCGGCAGTTGTGTCGCTGAAAATTCCTTGTTGATGTCAGAGGTCAGAGTAAAATGGGCAGACTGGTTCAAGAAGACAGAAAGGCAACAGTAACTCAAATAACCACTTATTACAGCCAAGGTATGCAGAATTCCACCTATGAATGCACAACACATCAAACCTTGAAGTAGATGGGCTAAAGCAGCAGAAGACCACACTGAGTGCCTCTCCAGTCAGCTGTGAACAGGAAACTGATCCTACAATTCACACAGACTCACCAAAATTGGACAATGGAAGACTGAAAGAATGTTGACTGGTCTGATGAGTCTCGATTCCAGCTGCTTCATTCAGATGGCAGGGTTAGACTTTGGCATAAACAATATGAAAGCATCCGCCCTGCCTTATAACGCTTTAGGCTGCTGGTGGTGGTGTAATCGTGTGGGGGATATTCTCTTGGCACACTTTGGGCCCCTTAGTACCAACTGAGCATCGTTTAAATGTAACAGCCTACCTGATATTTGTTGCTGACATGTCCATTCCTTTATGACCACAGCACACCCATCTTCTGATGACTACTTCCAGCAGGATAATGCACCATGTCACAAAGCTCACATCATATCTAACTGTTTTCTTGAACATGACAGTGGGTTCATGGTACTCCAATGGCCTCCACATTCACCAGATCTCAATCCAATAAAGTACCTTTGGGATGTGGTGGAACAGGAGATTTGCATCATGGAAGTCATCATGTCCATATGGACCAAAATCTCCAGGAATGTTTCTAGCACCTTGTAGAAAGTATGCCACAAAGAATAAAGGCAGTTCTGAAGGCAAAAGGGAGTCCAACCAGGTACTAGCAAGGTGTACCTAATAAAGTGGCCGGTGAGTGTAGATACATACCACAGTTTATACACATACATATATAAATACATATTCATTCACACATACTCATTCACATATACTTATTCATTTAACACATACTCATATTTATTCATTTGACTGGGCCCAGGACAGGTGACCCTTTAGCCCCGCTTTAAAGACTTCCCTGCATAACAATATACTTTTAACCTAACAGCAGCCGTGAGTAGCAGAGGTATGGGCCAGAAGGTTATACATCCATACAGATCAATGCATCAATATTTTGGTGTTTGTCTGTTCTCATTTCATGTCTGTTCTCATTTCATCTCTTTTCTAATATTTCTCTGTTGTTGCTTCTCCTTCTTTTTCCTCCAAGTTTTGCTGAGCTTATAACCTCTTAATTTGCTGTGTACTTAGTTTGTTGGATCTATAAAATTACTATGGATCACATTAGGTACCTCTAGCAAATAACAGTTAAGAACTGAACAATATTTGATATTGACGGTGAGTCCTTTTTTTTAGCAACACCATCTCAATTATTTTAAGACAAAGTATAAGGTTGTTTCTTTCCTATTTTACACATTTTATGATGCTGTTTAATGTTGTATCCTTGCAGGAATTGAACATTATATGTTCAATATAGATTGTTCACACCGATGTGTTAAAATCCATTATATCTGCTTTAAACTATCCTATAAGGACAACTAGATAATAAGGCTGGTAATATCACAGGCACAGTGGACAGAATGATAATTCTTACATATCAAAAATCTTGTTGATGAGTTGGGGTATAAACTGGTTTACTTGAGGGTACCAAGCAACCCTACGTGAGAGTATGAAGAATTATCACCTTGTCTGCCTTTTCAGCTGTAGCTCTACGATTGTCCATAACTAAATACAGGTTGGCACAAATAGATTCCAAACTTACTTAAAGTCTGACCCTGACTTTTGTTTATGCTCATTGCGACACTTAAAAGTAGCGGAAATGTTTTTCAAAAAGAAAAGGAAATCACTATTTGAGGAGCAAAATCTACATGGTATCCATGCTACTGTAATCAACAGTGTTGCCATCCACATATTCTGTGTCATTTAGATTACATGACAATTGAAACAATGCATGGTATGCACTTAGAATCAAATGTTTTTTTTAGCTTATATAATACCAGTAAAATTTGCTCTAGGACGTGAGGGCAAAATGCCAGTAAAATTGCTTCTGGGGCTTGATGTTGATTATCAATAAATTATATTCAATAATGTATTTTACTTTGAAGGTAAGTGAGCATTTTGCTGTTAATTTAGCTTCAAAAAGCTATTAAAGTAATTACTGAGCTCTTCTTCTCAACAATGCGATGACATACAGCATTACTCACCTAGTTACCCAAGTCTGCCTTATTATAGAAACGTGTTCAGTATAACAGAATTTTCAGTAACTGTCAATAACAGATAAATGCCAAGATTTTAGTAGTCACAGCGTCAGGGCTCCTGAAACTGCCCGAGCCCTGATATCTTTCACCTTCTTAGAGGTTAAGAGTGATGCTGGTGCAAGACTAAAAATCAACCAATGTCACCAAATCAACCAATGTATATATGTTTTTATTATTTAGTACAAGATGTATGTAGCACTTGACAGTTTACAATACAGTAATTTCATGTTGAAAAACTGAATTGCACATGTCCCAAATGTGGCCTTTTAGCCGCCAAACAACCCGACAAACCCATGCAATGCACATGTCCCAAATGTGGACTTTTAGCCGCCAAACAATCCGACAAACCTATGCAAAGGTGGTATCACTGTACTCAGGAGACATTGCTGACCAAACATTGGGGTATTTTATTGCAGCACCACGCAGCCGACTGACAAAATGAATGGGAAAATAGTGATTTATTTGAAGGAAACACAAAGCCCTTTTCTTGAGTTAAGATAATACACAATGATTGATTCTCCAGATAGTAACCAATTAGTAGGGAGTCATGTAACACCATTTTGAATCTATTTTAATGAACACAAAAGGAATGAGTTATCATTATCACACTGCTAGTGTACTTCTACACCACTGCTTGAATCTTATTTCATGTAAGCCTTTTTATAAAGTCATACTGTGTGATTTATTAAGCAGTAAAGCTGTAATCGTCAACTTTGTTAGCGGGAGAGTATAAATTGATTGGGATTGGGAAATTTGATAGCTTCATTCGAAAAAAAACTGCTACTCTACAAATAATGTTACAAAATAAGATTTGATTTTCACAACTTAAAGGAGGAAGAGATTATATAGTTTAATTTAATGTTAATGATATGGGTGCCATAAATGTATGTAATGTATTTGTAAATCTATATGAGGTATAATAAGTACATACTGTGTCTACCGCTTATTTACAATCCAATTGAAAAATACTGATCTGACTTGGAACAAAATACATTTGTAACAGCATCTTAATATCATTATCAGAGCAGCATTTTTCATACTACCTTACACATGTGACCTAAAACCACATTATTCTTGCATACTTGCCCAATGTCTTTTTCCTTCTGCTGTCCCAGTGCTGTCCGAGTTACATTTGAAGCCAAAAGATATATAATGCAGAAACTGCACTGTATGTGGACAGTGTATGGGACAGAAAATGACATCACAACTAAGCCCACTGGTGATGTCATTATGTTATATTCTGTTATGACCAGTCTCAATTGATTTATAAACAAATATGTGCTTAGCTATCTATCTATACAATAAAATGATCATTGAGATAACTGAGTTAAAAATATTTCAGAAAATAGGACAAGGTTAATAATCTTACCCTCCATGTTAAGACAAAAACACACAGAAATATTTGCTGGGTCTTTGAGTTTTATTAAAACATGCCTAAGATGTACCTGTATAATGGATAGGTAAAACAAATTTCTAATATTAATATTAGATATAAAATAATAATCATAACACCATTGATGCTCTGTGTAGTTCTAAGCTAGGAAACTACATGCAGACTAGAATAAAAAAAAATAACAAAGTGGTATGGTATAGCAGCTTTACTTTGAATTAATATAGTTTGATTTTTTTATTTTACAAGTACACATTTGCTGTGTGTAATTAACATTTCCCCAGGTTTTATTAGTATAGTCTCTGTGAATTTGGCAGTCAGCTTCATCATATTGTACAACATCTGCTGTTTAATGTTTTGTTGGTTTTAGTCTCTCGCTAACCAATGTATACTAATATTTTAAGTGATTCCAGAAGACCCACGTGTTGCTGATGAGTATTATAAGGATGGATTTGACTCTTGCTCCGAAGACAGTGAAGAAGACGCTGATGAAGAAGAGAATTCTGACTATGAATCACAAACTATACAAACAACTTATGAACAGGTGCACACACATTTTTTTTAATTTTTTACACTTGCAGACTGCTGTAGGCATATCTAAACACAGGAGCATCCAATACCTAATTTACATCCTAAGTGTCTCTACACAAAAACACTAGAAGCAAATGCAGAAAGCATTACATGCATTATAGACAGGTTAGATAGCCACATGTCGATATACTGTAAGTAATGTGTTGACAGAATTGGGAAGAGTTACATTAAGCCACACGGACCACTGCGGGAACACCCCACAAGAGCTGTAGTTTTGGAGATGCTCTGACCCAGCCATCTAGCCATCACAATTTGGCCCTTGTCAAAGTCGCTCAGATCCTTACGCTTGGCCATGTTTCCTGCTTCTAACACATCAACTTTGAGGATGAAATGTTCATTTGCTGACTAATATATCCCACCCACTGATGGGTGCCATGATAACAAGTGTTGTTTCCTTCACCTGTCAGTGGTCATAATGCAATGGCTGATCGGTATATATATATATATACAGTACGGAAGCCGCACAGCTTGTTTGTATCTGAACCCCCTATAGACTGTGTTGTTATTTGAACAATCAGAAATAGGTTTTATAAAAAGTAATTGTACTCTATATACAAACATTGGTTTTAATCTAGTAAGAAATATGATTATTATACTATTATTGTTAGATGTTGACATGTCAAAAAATATACTCTTGGAAACAACCTATCATTATTATAAATTTGTTTTTCCTTTTTAACAAAAACAAGAATAGTGACTGAACACATGCTCTGACTTCCATGTATTTGGATATATTTTATGTATAAATAAGAAAAAAATCAAGATCTAGTGACAATGATTATTTGCCCAATTGCATTAGATGTAGTGTTTTCTTTGTTTTCTTTAATTATTTAACAGGGCAAATGGGTGTAGAATTGTAACACACAGTCCCCTAAGTTCTATATCCTGCTAACCTGGGCATAGTTTGATAAGTAATTCACTGTCTACATAGTCACAGCAGGTTATTGATGAACTGTCAGGTCTGCAGTGGGTAGGGAAGGTCATCAATACAGCACAATCTAGTAAATAATTCATGAACAGTGTCTTGCTGTTTTATTTATTCAATTTAAAGAGAAATGATTTTCCTGAAGCCTGAGAAGCTTGAGGTCAACGCTTTCCAGTTGCTAGTGAAGATGGCAATGGTGATCGTTGTAAGGCCACAGGTGACAACCAGGTTGCCTATCTCTCCTATGGGGATATATCCCTCTTTTCCTCCATACTTTGAAAGGAGGTTCAGAAGTTTTTGGTGAACCACGAACAAACCATTAATGACTTTAAAGGAAAGGTGGTAGCATAAAGTCCAGTCCATTGGAAAAAACAATTACCAAGCATCCATTGATAAGGCTCCACTGTGACATCTAGTGTGCATGTACAAAGTGCGCAGCTTAGAAAACATACAGTGTAATTAAGTATATGCAGGCATAGCATGTGTGTATAGTCAATAACTGAAACAGTACATCTGAGACATGAATCAATTACACATTGATATGAAACACAGTACAAAGTACTGCACTAAGGTCACCTTAGGGCAAGAGGATGGTACTTTCAGGGACGTCCTCTCTCCCAATTGGAGGATTTGGGAGAAGTTCCGGTTTATGTCCCCAGGGAAATGCTGCTGAAGAGAGAAGAGAAGGGAGAATATAAAAGATTGAATTCTCCAAAACACCGCAGCAGTGCTGCAGTGAAGCTGTTTTTTTTAAGATTTGTTTTTGGTAAAACGTGTGGGCTATGCCTTCTGGCTGCTGTACTCTCCTGAAAATGTCAGTGTAGATGCATAGGTTATAGGATCATGTATCATACCAATATTTATATTAATGACTTTGGTGTAACTTAATCTTAAATTCTGTTCCTATGGTATGTTATCCCCATTACTAGCATATCCTACTCTTGGAACTGCAAATAACATCAGTATATTTACATATGGTTTGGTACATAAAGATAAAATGTTTCCTAAGTCTGCAGCATAGATGCATTCATTGCATTCTAGAACAAGGCCAGAGCGATGCAGAAACACATTTCAGGAAACAAAAGCGTTAAGATGAAATATCTTTGCCTGCGTTGTCCTAGTGATTTGTATAGTAGGAATTTTATTTGGTACCAGTTCTGTCATTTGCATATTTGTGAATTGTTACTAGTGTGAAACTGCTTTTAGTACATAAACATCAGGTGGACATAATTTCAGCCATTTCATTGTCTCAAGAGCAAAATTCTATAAACCATTTTCCTGCTGAAGGACATAACTATATTCTATTTGAGTGATTCTTCTTTAATAAACTTTTTTTAGTCCTATATGTCATTAGCGTATGCAATGGTTTACAGTGTTTCCCAGAAACCTCGATCATCTCTTTAAAAATATAATTGCAGATTTATACATTTATTTTCTTGGAAATAAATATGCCAACTCCCTAAAAGTAAAGGTGTATGTATATATGTAGACCTCCCTACTCAATATCTATGGAGTGATACTAACCACACCTTACTGATAAGACCTGTAGTAGTTTGGCCTTTTCATTAAGCTCAACTACAGAATCTACTGATCCTCAGGTTAAGAGTGTTCTAAAAACATAGCATAGTTGCCAACTTTCCCATCCTGGGAAATAAGCAGTTGCGTGTGTCGGGTGAAAATCCCCCCAAAAACTACACCCTTCATGTCCGCCGATCACTTCAATGTCCCTTTCTTCTGTCTTCTTTCTACAGTCTTTCCTAGAATGGCAGACCTGGTCGCAGTTGCAAGTGGAGCCAGGTCCCTGTAGACTGCCTTTTGGTGGGAGGTGTGGGCCCTTTTTAACTCTTTTTGCTCCCACATTCCCCTAAACACAATGATCTTTCCCCTTTGGGGACAAGACCTAGAAAATCTACCCCCCTCCCGGTTTAACCAGGTAGGGAAGGAAGGGAGAAAAAAGAATGAAGGAAGGATTAAAAACACAATACCACATGATTTAGAATGAAATCACATCAATCACTTTGTAGCCTTTTGACTCAAGTGAGTACCTGTGAGAGAGGGGAAGCTTGGTCCTCTGGCCTTAAGGTTGAGCACAAGGAATCAGGAGATTTCTTAATAAAGCATGTGGCTGATTTTGAGTGTGGGTTCTTTCACTGTAGTCAGGCTGGAAAGAGCACCATTAATATATGGACCCTTCCCTTGCACTTTTTTTCATACAGCCCTGACTAATGGCTGATCGGTGATGGTGCTTAGAATACCAGCCATGGGCTGGAGCCTTGTTGACGCTTTTTCTTTGTTTATTTCACCATGTCACATTCTATAGGTTAAATCAGAGAGGGTAGGAAAAGGACTACATTTCTCTTGCTACAAACTGGTCTTAGTACCTTAACAACCAATGAAATATTCTTACTGATTGGATGACTCCATTGGCCCTATAGTCATTATACCTCTTTTCAAACTTTGTACCATAGCCACCCTTTTAAACAATCACTAGCCTGTAGCTTTCAATATGATTCAGATATTTTCTATATCGTAAACTTGATTTCAGCTTGTGATTAAGTATACATATATATCTTATCCCCTTCACAGGATAGTGATGTCAAAGCCATGGTGCTGAAATTGAAAGATGTTCTGGCTTCCAGTTGTTTTGGTGAGAATCATAATTTAAATTAATCGTTTTCACATTATAAATTCTAATTGTTTGTTGTGCCTTTACTTGGAGTACACGCATGCTCAATAAATTTAAGCTTGGAGCAGGGTTTTAATCATGCAACTGTGACAAAGTACACCTGACTTATTTTCAATAAGAGTGGCAGTCATACACATTTTCATTACATCGTATAGTAAATTGAGCAGTATTTCACTTAGAAACCCTGGGAAGCAGTCTCCTTATGTTAGACCATGCACTCTACATGGACTTGGTGGCCGGCTGTCTGGGCCACTGGCATACTATCATTTTGTACAAGCTAAACATGCTACATCACTGAAAGGGTGGCGCGTAGAAGCCCTGCAGAGTGTTTCACATAGATACATTTCATAGGGAATGGGGAGGCTCACAGGACACTTGTGTTTATTTAAAAGAAATAGTTGTGTCCAAACTGTGTTATAAAGGAACTTTATGACTGCGCTCTAGATTATTCTTATTACGGCAAATTATATTAGTTTAAAAGTCCATTTAGTTGGGTCTCTCGCTCCCATGTAACTCAATTAGAGTGATTAAACAGCCTTAGAGGATATGACCTTGTCATTAGCAGACGTAAAAAAGACCCAGTAAGTATTTTTTTGAAGTAGATAGAGATAGGCACGGACATGATTCATTGTGGACATTTTCACAATTGTTGGATTCAGCACTATCAAGGACACTATCATTTAAAAAAAAAAAAAATTAAAACAATATTAAATAGTCCCCCTGGGATAAAAATATGTTAGAGTGAATCATGTTATTCCCTTTAGACCCAGTCCATCCATCACAGTAGCAGTGATGGATGGACTGTCAAAATACACACATATACACTGCCCTTACGAATGCCTGCCCAAACACACACACACACACTTGCCCTTACACATCCTGGCTTAAACTTACCCTCACATCCACATGCTTACTTGCCCTTAGAGACACTTGCCCTAACATACAAACACTTTCAAAAAACACAAACACATTCTCTCTTGCTCTTCTTTGTAATTTGTCTCTCTTTTCTCCCCCTCCTTACCCTTTGAGACTTGTTATTATTCTCATTATTTCTCCCCTTTCTCATTACTCGCCTCTTCCTATCTCTCCTCTTTCTCTTTACCTCTATCCTTTCTCTTTATCTCATTGTTCCCCATTCTCTTAATTTCTCCCTTTCTTCTTTATCTCTCATCTTTCTCTTTACCTCTACTTTTCTTTATCCCTCCCATTTCTTCTCATCTCTTCCTTTTCTCTATATCTAGCTCTTTATGTCTCCCCTTTCTCTTTATCTCCATTATTTCTCCTCATTCCTGTGTATGGACACCTCGCCGGTCACTGTCCAGGATGTAAATATTGATCACAAAGAGTTTAGAAGAAAGATACCGCAGGACATGCAATGGCACAGTTGCCAAGAATTACATTTCCTCACTGCTCTTCATATTATTTGTTATGCAGTTCTAAACATTAACAAAAGGAAATACAAATCTAGTTAGTAAAGGACTTATGGGACAAAGACCAGGGTAAGTGCAAGAGCCCTAATGGAAAATGAGAAAGAATCTATAGTGTAGACGTTTAATAATCTAATGAGGCAAAGTTGAACAGGAGCATAGTGTTAAAAAATTACATTTTATATTTGTCTTCCAAACACCTAATGTTTTCACGGTCAGAGGTTAAGAGAGAAAGAACATCTTAAAGGAAAATAAGAATGCCTATACAGCTTATATTCAAAAATCTGACAAGCATTGACTGTCGGTGAATGCTTACAAGCACTCATTCACAGTTCATGTTCTAGCCAGTATATGAAAAATATGTAAGGTTTAACGGTTTTCAGTACAACTACCCGTGAACTGTGGGAACTGAAAACAGTAACAGGAAAAGCTACCTCGTGCCAATTCAAATATTCTTAAATTGCTATAAATGATAGTTTTGAAGTCCATACTCAAACATCCTTCTTATGAAACCATACCTAAGCTAGCTGGGAGAATAAGTGGCCATGGAATGGGCAAAGCCAAACGCTGCTCCTATTACAAGTTTCAAGTGCCTTAATTTATGCATTTTGAAGGACGCATCTCAGTGGGATTCTGCTGTTAGATTTGTTGGCCTTTGAAGGACCCACCTCAGTGGGGTTCTGCTGTTAGATTTGTTGGCCTTGCATAACACATGGTTAAATAAGTATGGTTTTCCAAAGGCCTCTTCACTGTTTGAACTATGCTTTACACAGGACCAGCTCGTCCTTTCTTTGATTTTGGCCCTACTTGTAAACTTATGAGCCGTCTCCTGCTTTAGTGAGTAAACCTTAATAATCCAGTTACTGGCAGTCACTCACTGTGCCTGCAGCAAGAAAGTGATTTAGACCTAGATCGATACAGGGGGATCTTAATTGCAGGAGTAGTGATAATTGTTTTGTCTATATCTCATCTCAGCCGACTGTCTGCAGCCCATCAGCTGTTGCTGAAACTGCTACAGTAAACGATGTATATCTCTGACATTTTCTTAAAATTCCAACAGCAAATGAAAAATAAGTTGGTAAAAAAAAGATTATTTAAGAGGTTTAACAGATCTTTGAGATTCTGTCTCTTGTTTTGGTATAAATGACAAGTAAACAGAAAACTGAGCAAAACTTTGTTTAATGATTCAGCATATAGTATATAGAAATGTTTAACAAAATAAAATGCATCTTGTTAAAGAATTTTTCATATATTTCGTTGGGCAGTCATTTGGGGGAAAAAAGTTTTAAAAGTATAGTTTCATTTAAATGTAAAAGCAGTGTATTCTGATAGCTTACCTTTCACTGCTCTATAATGCCACTGAATACAGTGAATATGATTGTGTTTCTCTGTATTGATTTGTAGATACTGAGGCTGCCACCATGGTGACTCCATCAATTCCCGCGAGCTCCAGACTTATCAATGATACCATGGTACAAACCAAACTACAACGCATGAAAGAGTGAGTAGCTTGTTTATTCTATGGACGCCGGCACATATTTAGGTCAAATGGATCCAAAAAGGGTGCATGTAGTCTTATTCACAGAATATACACGTCTGACTCTCAGTTCAGCTACTGCCTAAGCATGTGGGCAGAGAATATGTCTTCTCAAAACACGCAACTTTGTCTCTATTGCATTACATTTCTGCACACGAATTACCAGGAGCAAAACAAGATGGTCGCGGACACACAAAATGAATTTCTTTCAATAACGTCCATAAAACTGTACAATATACCCAACAAAAATCTTGGGAAAACAGATTAAATTGTGTACTTGTGCAGAGGAATGACATAATAAAGTCACAGATCCCAAAATAAGGAAAAACAGAGAGCTTCCAGGCATGTTTAACAGTACCAGAGAATAATCTGATTGAAGGTGTCAGTCAATCTGTTGTCTGACAATAGAATCACAATTATCGTTAGTGACAGCGTGATTCATACTCGCTGTAGCACGTGTGCTTACACTTATCCTAATTTCCCAAGAACCTAGGATTTACCACATTAAAGCAAAACAGATATACATATTTACTAGGATTATAGGAGAAGTCAGGCGTATTTTTTTCATGAGTATTTTTTGAGTGTTTGCTTTCCTGAAGCCCTTCATTCAGCATACACTCAGAGGATACTCACTTTTACATTGCAGTGCAGACTTGCAGTACAAACTCTCCCAAAAAAAATATTGTATTTTTTTTAATGAATTTAACATCAAACTAAAGGACATCTAACATTAATAAACAAGGCTGCCTATTTAAACTTGTTTTTAATTTTTTACAGCCACCCCGGAGAAACTAAATGGTTAGCTCTGCTTCTTTTTCTTGATACATTATCTTGTTTTTTTGTAAGCTGTTGAGAGCAGCTTCTATTGGCTGTAGCGGGAAGATGTATCAGTCCTTTCAAAGCTATTTAAAACATTCTCTGAGCAAGCTCTCCAGGGAGACACAATATATAGAGGGTACAATCTCTTCAGCACTTCGTCTTGCTGAGCCACATATGACTTAATTTTAAGTAACCATGGTTTTGACCAGCTAGTTCTGCAAATTAGTCGGCGGCCAATCACAGAACATCATGTGTGGAAGGACCAGTGGATTGGATTCTAAGCACGATTTCCGGCTATGATTCCATCACTGCTGCAACAGTTTATTATACCGTATGTTGCTTTGTAATTCATATCTTTCTTTTCTTGTTATTTTTAATGTTTGTAGAGGTGGGCAAGCAACACACACCACAACTCATAGTTAGTTCAGAAAACGTAGCATACACTCATGTAGTTTAAAATTGAAATTCCAGATGGAAAGCGACAACTTCTTCTCATTTTTACAATATAGGCAAATGTTTTGTCGTCCTCTACTTTGTGTAATGCATGATAACATTACTATGCAACCAGCAAGAGTATGCAGCCTTTCTGAGATTAAGCTCAGTTTCTGATGTTAGAATAATTCTTTCATACAAAGGACAACTATTAACTCCCAAAACAGCTATGTCTAACATTTTCTGATATGTGTCTTGAGAATTCGTTTCTATTACTGGACGGCATGATCCTGGTAAAACTAGGCTGATATCTGTGTGTTTCCACTTGACATGGGCATGGCAGATCATCAATCACCCAATAAAGACAAGAGACCTGCTGGATTTTAAAACGGTCACAGATTTTATTAAAAACACCTGCGACATACATAAACGTAAACTTCAAACATGTGAACATATATTAATATCCCGCAATTAGCCCCAGCTAATAACATCATAATAAAGTACATAAACAATTAATGTCCTAGCTTACTAGGACGGGATCCCCCAGGAATGCTGGCGCAGGCGTAAACGATGTTAAGACCGTTTACCGGCGTCCTCCCTGCACGGTAGCGAAACCGATATGAACTCCCCAGGGCCATCCCATGGGGAGCCCTGCATGTAGCCGTCCGGCTAATGCCACCCGAGTTGCCATACCTCAAATGGCCAACTCCCGCACTAACGCCAGACCCCGAGGGACGCCCTGTCATACCCAGAAAACATCAAAACAAGGGAGGGTGGCAGGGCACTTCACTGTGTAGCTCTCTAAAACTGAAAGTAAATCCCCCCTGTGTAGAAATAAATACCTCTTGGGAGGGGTAACAGATAACATTAACATAATCCTTATCAGAGGGTCCCTATTGGGCTACCACCTAAAAAGATACATTGGGCAATTTACGGTCAGCCCTGTATGTTGCGTGCATGTCCCCTTCAGGCCAATACATACAGCCAAGTCACATTTAAAGTTAATTAAATTGAGCTCTGAGTTATATTGGACATCAAAAGTTCCATATTGTGTTGAAGAGACATTCACACAATATCCCAAATGTAGTACAATAACATAATTAAATCATAGCACAAATTTCAGGCAAACAGCGCTTCTTATAATTTCTCTGCCCCAGGGTGTTCTCTGTTAACTAAATATAGCTGACAACATGCAGATGACTAAATTGTTTATGAAAACCAATAAACATAAAACAAAATTAATGCGAGACACTCAATGTAAAACCTGGATCATAAGAAGACAAGGCATAAATAGAAATAGCATTAGCAGCCCTGTTTAGTGCTATAGTGGCTGTAAGATAGAGCAGATGCATATTTATGTAATTTATATCTTCAACAAATAGAAGGTGCGAATGACTGAATGAGTGTAACTCTATTTAGAAACAAAGAAACATAGAATTTCACAGCCGATAAGAATTGTTCAGCCTATCTCTTTTGCCCATATGTACCTGCTGTAAAAACTCTCTGTATTAACCTCTACTAATTCTGCCACCCCCTCATTAAAGTAAAACCTACTTACATTATAAACATCTAGCCTTAGATTAGGTTTTAGATTGTGATTTCTTGTCCTAATATTTGGATGACTATGGAAGGGTGGCCAGAGCAGAGAAGTCACTTGATTCTTATTTGTTGAGAAAATCTACACTCTAGAACAAAACTACGTGTCACGGTTTTGGGTCCCGTCACTAGTGAGCGGACACCCACTAGCAAGTGGACACCCACACGCTGCTGGTGGTTAGAGTTCCTGCCGCTGGCACAGGAGGCAGGAGGACATGCCTGGGGGTCCTGCTACGGGTGAGCAAAGAGCTACCCGTCAGCGCAGGTATCCCCAGAAAAAAGGGACTTACTCGTCCTCTAGGCGCTGGAGACTCTGGCAGCAGGAATACGGGGGGCGCTGCTGGAGCCATGGGTTTAATGGTCGGCTAGAGGTGCGCCCATGACGTAGGTTAGGAGGCAGGGTCGGGAGCAGGCGCCGGATTTTAAAATCCGGAAATGCTTCTCTCTGGCACCCTGTTGTGGTCCATTACTGTGGATATTTTGACCCTTTGCCTGCCTGACTACTCTGCTTGGTGATTTTGTACTTCTGTCTGAATTATTTGTGTTCCAGTTCAGCATGTCTGAGTTCCTGCTAACTGTTTTGACCTCTGGCTTGTACGACTACCGGCTTTGTGTACACGGCTATCCTGACCATCCTGCTCGAGTTAACCCCTACCGTGCTGTGCTGCCTGTGTGTATTCTGCCCGGAGCTGCACCTTCACCTTGCTATATTGACTCAGTACCTATATTACCTGCCAGCACTAAGGCCTCCTTGCTGTTGGGATCATCTAAATCACGGTTTATTTCTACTAAGTAGTAGCGGTATTCTGAGCAGAAGAACTTCCGTGGTGAGTGCCTCTAGTGTGGGCAGATGTGAGACTACGTTTGGTCGATTGCAAAAATCTTGCACTGTTAGTCTCCGACAGGTTGAAGAACCAATGAAGTAAACTTGTATCGATTTCATCGGTAGATTTGCTGATTAAGGGGAACTGTCCCTGCCACAGCTTTTAACATTTCTTAATTCATGTATTGAAACTCATAGAAGCTGATATCAGTGCCAACAGTATTTTTCTTCTCTCCAAAGACTGTCTTAAAAATCAACAAAATGAGCAACTTATTATTAGAAATAATTAAGTGGGGAAGTTGATGTACATAAAGGGTGAGCTTTTGACAGGTCGTCAATTCCTTTTGTTTTGGCCAGGGATGAAAGGAACGGGCTTCATATCCCTATGTGGGGAGTGTGGCCCAAGACACCGTGGCGTTACCACTTTTTGAGTACCTGTCCACTTCTTTAATCAACAAGGGGAATTACAGAAGCTTTTGCCTAGATTAAGTTCATGTTCACAATGCTTGTTCACTTTTTTATTTTTTTTTGCAAGGTTTCTTTCATAACACACAGGTTTTGATGAGGGAGGTGAGCGAGCCTCTCAGTTGCTACGTCCTTTTGAAGAGTTAAGAGGTTCCCTTCCGTAAGGGGAATTTAGAATATCTGTCTGGCTTCAGCTATGGAGGGAAGGAAGGCAGGAACAATATATCCCCAGATCAGAAACCAATGACAACTACGCTCATAACGTCACTTTGGCAAGAAGCACTGTGCAGCCTTGCTTTTATGGCGCATCAGGAAGCATGACAGCTCAGAAATTGTTCATGTGAGAAGGAACAGGAAACCTGTGTTGTTGCGCGAAGCTTTCTGTTCTAGCTGATATTTTTATCCTATCTGAAAGAAAAATGAACCATCTGTTTTGTATTGGCATGAAAACAGTCTGTAAATGAATTAATTGTTATCTCCTCATCAAGCAAGTTTTTTGTGTATTGTTCACCGAGCTTTTATAATTGTTTTAAGGTACCATTAGAACATTCTATGACTCCACAACCACCATTTAAGCAAAAAGTAATTTACTTATATTGACAAATGGCATTCACAAAGCACATAGAAATTAGCTTCAATTAAATGATTTATTTAGAGCTAAAATCAGATTCAAAATGCTAGAAATTAATAATTCACCTCTTTTTTGTGGCAATTCAGTTATATACACCTCTGCTGCCCTGTCTTCCACAGAATAGTCCCACTGTCCCACCAAGCAGCCCCACTGTCTCCCCCTCTACAGATTCTCCCATCTCCTTTGACTGGCCCACAGTGCTGTAGATTCAATAAAGATCTGTGCTGGTTCATTCCACACTCTCACTTTGCAGCTAATTGCTGCTATTTAGCTGCTGAGAGAAGGTAGGTGTCCAGTCCTTGTGTCACCTCTTGTGGGGATCAACAACAAGATGGTTACCCAGTGTAATGTGAGCACTTTTTTTTTTTGCCATTCAGGGACACACTATGAAGCACATGAGATTACACACAGGTATAATATATTGTAGGGAACAGCTCACGCAGGGGGCGGCAATGACAGCATTCACACAGGTTTCAAACGTAAAGCGTGTTTATTTAGATGCTGTAGGCACAGAGCACCTTGTAAACAAAACAAACTCTAAGCCTGTCCGGCTCTAACTAAACATCCGGATACCTCTCTACAAGCCTAAGGTCTGGCACACAGCAAAGTAACCTCCTTCACTCAGTTTCTCCTCTCCCTGCAAACCTAACAGTCCTCTCTTTTAAGGCTTCCTCCCCATTAATGAGCTTAAGAAGCCTCACCTGAGGGCTCCTGGGTTTGCTACCGTGCCTGGCTGAGGAAACCAGGTGAGATATTTATCCCATCAACCACTCTCCCATACACTTTACCACTATATATATATATATATATATATATATATATATATATATATATATATATATATATATATATATATATACCAGATTTGCTCCATTATAAGACGACCCCCCCAACTTTTTTTTCATATTTAATAAAACCTATGATTGAGAAAATTTTTTTTTTTTTTTTTTTTGCAGAAATGCAGAGCAATCGGGCAGCAGGGGAGGGTGGGGGCTGGTCTTCACACTCTTTCTCCCTGTCCCTGCAGCTGCCTCTGACAGCTGGGGCACAATTGCCGGTACATCTCTTTGATCACTCCACAGGATGGAGTTTTTATTTTATTTGTGCCCTTTGGAAGATGATTGTTCCTTGCTGTATCTAAGGCATCCACCTCAACTACATACTATTTTTGGGATCCGGTAGGGTGAGAATGAGAACCAAAGTAAAGACGTGTTTGAGTTTGTCAAATGCATGTTGATCTTTTACTGATCACTTAAGTTTGTGTCTGTCTGGTTAGACATGTTAGAGGCAGGATAATGGAGGAACAGACTCTTGTGAATTTTCTATAGAAATTGGCAAATCCCATAAATCTCTGGATGTCTTTTTGTTTGTGGTTGTCGGCCGATCAAGAATGGGAGAAACTGTAGATTGTGAGGTGTTATGATGTACCCTACCAAGATTAAAAAGCACTCTTTTCCAGTTTCACAAGTTGATGTTGTGGTAACCTAGATACTTCGCGAATCACATGTTTTTGATGTTGGTCTAGGGAGGAAGAAAATATGAGTATGCGATCTAGGTAGACAACCGTGAACTGATCCAGTTAGATGACATGCACCCACAAACATAGTCTGTGGCAATGTCCTTGGTTTGAGGTAAAACAACACCTGGCACACCATCATAAATTGCTGATATTGTGCATGGTCTCCAGAAGATTTTTCAGGCATAGGGACTTGTGGTTTATAAATGGGTGTTGCACCCTTTGGAGGAAGGGAATGAGCTGCATAAGGAACAGGAGCCTGGGCTTGATTATGGAGTTGGTTCTGCCTGGTTTGCAGATCCTGGACAGACTGATTAAGGGCCACTAACTGTTTTGCAGCAATGGTATTGAGTAGTCCTACGGGCTTCATGAAGTGGCTTACATCAGAATCTCTTACAGTTGTGATGGAGTCCAGGAGCAGAAAGATAGCTGCATACACGTGCAAAAGGAGACACTTCAGTTGGAGATGGAAACTGCTGTGGTGACAGCTAATTGGTGCACAAGGGCAATAATTCCAAAAACGATTATATAAGAGGCGTAGTCAAAATCAAAGTAGAGGTCAGGGCTGGCAGCTTGAGGATAGAGGAAATAGACTGGATGTCAAAGCACAAAGTAATGGCAAATAGGAACAACAGGTACACTGAAGGTAGCTTAATAACAAAGCAAGAAAAAAGGAGGTGTGGCTATATATATATTTATCAGGTTAGGTCACACCTGGAGAAGGTCTTTAATTGATTTCTTGCTAATACCCTGTCTGTATGGAGATAGGAGCCAGGCCATGTCATCTACAGCAACCCAAGTGTGGCAGCATAGGGGAATGCTGTCCTGTATACTATGGGCCTGTTCCCATGATGGCTGCCACTCCTAGGATAAGAGGGATGTTACACCCGCCATCTTGGATTCTGAGAGATCGCCCTTTTCAGGTTTAGGGACTTGTGTCTCTCCTTTGTTGACAGTGATAAGGCAGCTGAGGTGATACTGATATTACTGAATGCTATAAGCTATATAAATAAATGGTAATAATTGTAACAAAATGGACTGTACATCTTTTTATCTTCAAATATCACTGGGGAAAAAAGCAAGCAGAAAATAACAATTCAAAAATACGTAAGCAGAAAAATATTGCTTGTGCGTGGCCTACTTTTTATGAAATTTACACTATATTTCAATTTCTTTCTCTGTAAAGATATAATGGGTAGTTTCAAGAAATTTCTGAAAATATATATTCTCAGATCAAAACTGTAAAGTAGACCAGGACACCAAGTATGATGTGTCTAACGGTGCCCTATTTTTTTACTTCAACTTCCATTAATCATACAGAGCTTTTTTTTCTTTCTTTCTTTATTTATTTATTATTTTTTTTTTACTAAAGCCTGGGGTTATCAAATGAAGACTGTGGCTGTGAAAATCCAAGTGCAAAAGTCTCTAGGGCTGTACTTCCAATTCCTTCTGTCCCTGGCCAAAAAGAGGCCTGGATCTTCTTGGTCCCCCTCAGAGGAGGAGAACCACTATAGTCTTTAAGCAGACATGGGAGCTAAAACTCCAGCCCAGCTCTCCTACCAAAAAGCAGATTATTTGGGGAGCTGGCTCTCATGTGGCATTTTCAATACATTTTTATCAAAAAGAGAGCTCTGCTATATGTAGTTATACATCTGACTGAATGTTATTATATACAATAATAAAAATTAAAATAATAAAACAATAATTTGTTCTATGCAACAGGAGATTAAGGTTTTATATTAATTTGAAACCCAAAACCTAATTCTATTGACAAAATTAAAATGACATTCCCTTAAAAAAACCTTTTTATAAGGTAATTTTTTCCCCCCAGTTTTGAATAATGAACATACAAACTTGCATGCACTTGCATTTTAGTGAATAATAACTATTTGTGTTGCCAGTGAACCAATATAAGATATACCCTCACAAAACAGACCGGGCTTACTTTCTCAATCAATTACACTGAAGTGTCATACTACCCATCACTGAAATATTATGAATGTTTGTAAAAGAGAACATTGCCATTTATGACTGATTTTATATGCAATATATTAATAGAATATATTATCCTCTTCCCAGCATATCACATTTTATACAAGTGCCTCACCCTAATCTACTTATTTTGGGAAGAACTGCTGTGTTAAACAGTCTTTAGACGTAGTCTTCTAAAATAGTTCCCAACCCAGTACCGAAGGCACATTAACAGGACAGTATTTAGTAATTACTACATAGTATTCTAATAAGAAAATAAAAAAAATGGCATGGGAACACTGTAGTATATACACTGTAGTATATAGAAAAGCTTGTAACAACTTTCTTCTAACCGCACCAGCCTGGACAGTATCTCTGTCTAGATCCAGGAAAAACGAGAGTGGGAATGTGGATGTCCTGTCATAGGCCGTTCTGCACAGCCTACATAATATGTGAATATGGAGCAGTAAGGGAATAATTTTGCTGATAGAGACACTGCACATAGACTTCATACTGTAACAAAATGCATTATAACTGACCAATGAAGGATGCTGGCATGGGCTGGCATGGCTAAGGTCCATACATACATCTGAGGCTGTTGGTTCCCTCTTGCAGAGGAATCTTGCCTCGCATTGTGGATGCTTTTATTTAAGCACTGCCCATTGGTTGAACTGGTGTTTTTTTCTGTTGAGCATCTTCCCAATGGCAAATGTGAGTCGATAGAGGTTCATTTGGGAGGTATGAAGTATGGTAAACTGGCCAGCAGACACACCAGGCACGTGATTGGTGGGTAAGTGCTAAATGGTAGGGGGCTACTGCCACTTATGCAGCAGTTCCCATCATGGGCTGGATACACACAACCACAGGCTGTGTTAGTGTAGTGTAGTGTGCTGCCATGCGTGTCCAACCAACGAGACAGCTCTGTTTTGTAAAAGTAATGTTATATTCCATATTAAAGTAAAAACAAGGTCCCCCAGCCATAATTTCACCTGATAGATATACCAGGTTGTAGCAGATGTTTTCAACACCTGCTGCTTTGTATGAGCTTGGGTGTCTGTTTAGTGATTAGCTGTCAGGGTTTTAATTTCTGTGTGCATATTAGATGCAACATTTTCTCTCCAAGTTCACTACTTAATTACAAGAGTTGGAAGTGGCTTTTAAAGAAGGCAGCTCATGTTAACATCTATAATTAACTTTTGTATTTATTTGTATTTTTTTTTATTTGCATCGTTGGTAACATTTTACATGTTTTTATTAGCGTTACATTTTTTGGATTTAGTACATTGCCATCTAGTCATATGCCAATGTGGTTGTGTCTAGAAACAACCTTGCTCTATATTCAATGCATAGTACAATTTTAGATGGAGACATGCTGAAGATGCTTGGGCTCTCTCATTTGCATAGCTACTTTATACAACGTTTTTAGCACAACATAGGGTTGGAATTGGAGCTACTGGAGCCATTACACTTGTGTAACGTTAGTACATATTAGAGGGGGAAGCTTGATATGTTAGCTTTAAGGCTGAGGTTGCAAAGAACCCTGAACATTTTGTTGTCCTTAGGTTTGTTCCATCTAGGCACCCATCATTGTGGTGTCCGAGGCAAGGGGTCCACCTGAGCACTCACTGATTAAACACACCAAAAGCACTCACACTATTTCCTTGGGTTGAATATGTAATAGTACCTGCATCTTTTTGTGTCATTGAGTTTATGCACTGGGTGCACACACTGAAAATGCCACAGTAAGGCTACTTTTTTGTTAGGGGTGTGGGTATGGCTCCCACGCAGCCTTCAAGACCTTTTTTTTGGAGGGGGATTAAGAAGTTATAGCATTCCTTTGGGTTTACCATGGAAAGAAACAATGGGCTACATATCCCTTTGGGAACTAAGGCCCCAGAGATTGGGGAACTGTCTTCTTAGAAAAGCACACTCACCTGGCACCCTTGATTTGCAGACATTGTTAAGCATTAAACCTAGGAAGGAGAAAAAGAAAAAATGCAACATTGTATACCTCTGTCCTTAATATGCTGGGAGCACCCTGATAAATGGAGCAAGGTCTATAAGGTTTGGGGGTTTGATGCCTGCGAGCTCTACCTTTTGGGTGCCACTCCCTCTTGAGGGCTTCTGTGGTCCCCCTTTTTGGTGTGGGGGAGTGCTAGAATATCTGACCCTCCCTTAGGCTTTAGCCAAGGAGGAAAGGAAAGGGCTGGATAGAGAATAAACCCCCAGAAGCATTTACCTTCAAGTGTCATCCTGTTGAAGAAGTAACACATCCACATCTTCACACAACGAGGGTAAGCATATGGCTTCTATGGGGAAAAAATGCCACCCTGGTGAGTGCAGCACTGCACACACTCACCTGCACTTTTATTTTAGTTATTTTGATTATGTGGTTTTTTTGGATTCCACTTCTTTTGGAAATGCTGCAAAGCTAGGTCCCTACAAACTTTTTTTTGGTAGGGAGTGGACTTTGTCTTTTGACTACTACTCCATTTTGAAGACTTCAGTGGTCCCCCTTTTTAGATCTGGCCTTTTCTTATGCTTTGACCAGGGAGAGAAAAAGGAAGAGTCAGCTTTTCTCTATGTATGCCCCCAGAAGAGAAGGATCTGGTTTCCAATGTGCCTCTACAGCACTGGCACATGATTACCTTCGTCACATTATAAGAGGAAGCACGAACATATTGCGTTTCTGGGGGAAACTAAATAAAAAATTGCGACTCTGTGCTATACTTAGAAACCGAGGGAGCTAAAGTAACTATAACGTAGGAAGCAGAAAGTGATATACCTAATATATATATATATATATATATATATATATATATATATATATATATGCATATATTTGCTGAGAATTCCAACAGTGCATTAGAAACGTTGTATGAATTCATGACTGTAGTTTTTAGACATGGCATTATTGAGATCAGTGTGTTTTATTCTGCCTGCTGTACAATGGACTTTTCAAACTTTTTCATCATCATACTCACACTGAATGTGAGGAGGTTTTGTTCTATAGATGAGAAACTTACCCCATCCAGAAGAAAATTATTACTCAAAAGATCAACATGTTTGTTGCTACAGTTCTGCAAATGGAATTGGTGATTTGGTCAGAATTAATGGTGTTGAGAAGTGCAGGCAGGTACTTATCCATCATGCAATACCATCAGGGAGGCATACAATTGGCTTCAAATTTAGTTATAGTCATTAAGAACTATCTTTGGCGTAAATAAAAACAAAGAGTTCTGGAAGTGATGGTATGGCGTCCACAGAGCCCTTTTCTCAACGTCATTGAGCTTGGCTGGAATTACATGAAGAGAGAGAAGCAGCTGAGGCTGCCTAAATCCACAGAAAAACTGTGGTTAGTTCTCTGAGATGTTTGGAACAACCTACCTGCCAAGTTCCTTAAAAACTGTGTGCAAGTGTAGAAGAGTTGATGCTGTTTGGAAGGCAAATGGTGATCACACCAAATATTTATTTGATTAAGATTTTTCTTCTGTGTATACTATATACACTGTATATATACATATGCAAAATGATTGTTTTTTTATAGAATGACATCACAGTGATAATCTTTGTCTCATCTGTGTTCTCTGCTAATATGTCTTTTGTATCTTTCTGCAATTGATTTGTCTTTTACAATCCAAAAACTGTATGCATGATGAAGGAAGCAAGAAGTTAAAAATTGACTCGACAACTTTCCCAACTGCTCAAATTGTAAAGATGCCAACAATAACTGTTTTGTAGAAAAGAACAGAGTTTGCCTTAGGTTTGCTTATGGCCAAACAAGAATTGTAAGGGTTTGAGCAACTTTTTATTTACAGATGTGTTATTTACAGTCCTGTCACTTTCAGCATCCACCAGTAACGTACAAGCAGCTTCATGAGCAGAAAGCAGCATATTGTTGTCTATATGAACATGTGTGGATTTTGATGTTTATCTAGTGCAGCACATTGCAGCACCAGACTTGTTAGTGGAATATCCTGTCATCTTGCATCTGGATTGGCGGGTATGATATTAATAAGGGAAGATAGTATCTGTATCCAAACATATGTTCAATAAACAATTACATTTACTGTGTACATCAGTCAAAACATACCCATGTGCCAATGTGGAAGTAATCCTTATCTAAATCCAAATGTTATATTATTAACAAATAAAGGCCACACCGACATTACTATGAAACAACCTCCCCTAGGCAGTTTGTTTGGGTGTGCAAAATGTCACAAATTCTTAATGAGTACTTTAGTCACAATTTCTGCATAGAAAAATGAGATGTAGAAATCTGAATACTAATTTTACCAATGGAAAAAGATAAAACTAACACATAGCACACAGTTGAGTCAAAAGACGCTTTAACACAGACACATTAACCCTTTAGTAGCAAGATAAAATGATGTATGTGTCAGCATTGCAATATAGCTTAGTGTAGTGCAGGGCTGAGGACCACAAACACTTGAGATGCCTGTGCTGCAACTGGAATACCCAAAAATTGCAGCTTGGATTTAATTTACTTTAAAAATTAAAAAGATCCCTACATTGCAATGGTTGAATTTTAAACCCTATTATTACTGTTGGTTTTATAAACTTTCTTCCTTTATACTGTTAGTTCAGAGTGTCTACATAGTTTTCTGAGACAACCAGGGGTGTAACTAGAAACCACGGGGCCTTGGAGGAAAAATTTCCCCGGAGCCCCCCAACTTCAACAGCTAGTCTGTGCCATCATTGCCCCCAAACAACTTGTCTGTGCCTTCTTTGACCGTTGCTCCCCTTTGCTAAATACAACATATGTAAACACACTCATACTAACACACATACTTCATCTCACCCCACTTACACATCCCTGTTCACACACAAGTGCACATGCATGCTCACACACACAAGTACACACCCATGTAACATTTAGGATTTTAGTAAATGTATTTTGACTTGTATCAATTTCAGTTTGTATCAAGGGGATCTAGACACAATGTTACAGCTAGTTTACTTTAGTTAAATATTTAATGAATGTCGTCTTGCTCAGAGTTTTACCTTGTTCTGCTTAGATGAGTAGAGATTTTTAATTGAAACAGCCATCCAGAGATGTCTTTACGCTCCCTATACCTGTATGTATGGTTATACACGTTTTGCATTTATAGCAGGATCGTTTATGCAATATGATATGCCTTAAAAACGAGTACACGCACAAATACAAACATACACACACATACTGTTTTAGTAAATCATAATGCATCCCCTTATTTACCGTTCTCTCAATTTTCTAGGTCGGCTGTGCAATCTATGGGAAAGAAAACATATAACAAAGTGTATAATTTCCTCAGAAGTGCAAGACAAACTAACAGAAGTGAAGAAGAAGTGAAGCAGTACCTAGAGACATTAGTTTCCAGGTCAAGCGAGTGCTTTATAGTGGACCAAATCCTTTATTTAGAGGAAGAGCTGCAAGCTGTATGTTCAAAAACAGATAAGGCCTGATTACGGCGTTCTTGGACGTTACATTCTGAGGCTAGATATTGTTACAACAGTGACACAGCTCCATACCTTTTATTTTAATGTTTTATTTTACCGTCTATAATTGGCACGAAGCGTTCTTGTTTAGTTCTAACCTCCTGGCGACAATGCTTATTTTTGTTTGAGGAATAACTCATACGATATTAACCTACTGTGAAAATGGCAACCATTGTTTCAGATCAATACTGAAATAGTAAAAATGGTGTCAACAAAAGTATTGTTTGGTGTTAATTACATTAATTATTATTTTTTATTTGTTTCATAAAAACTAAGACAAAATATGCAATTAAAACCCCTTTAAGGATGTTTATCCAAGGAAAAGACAGAAGCCTCCGGTTGTAAGAGAATTCAGCTATATGACGTTTATTATCACTAAACAAATACAATACCATATATCCCAACCAAATGTGAATTACAAATCATAAATCTATACTGTATTCTGTTGTGTGTTATTATTCTGTGCCTATCATATTTTATTTACTAATGATCACTTATTATAACCATCATTAGTATGTGTAACTGTAATATGTAAAGCTTGTTATTTTAAATCTTGTTGAATAAAAACATTGTTTCAGTAATTAACATGATTATGAAATCACTAAATAATACCTTAAAAACAGCATAAAAGCAAAAAATGCTTTTAGGTAAAATGAACAATAACAATTAAAAGAAACCAATAGAATCTGTTTCTACTTCAAATACAGTGCTGTGGAACAGTGAAAAATTGATTTGTAACCCTTCCAGACCTTTCCGTATATGTCAATCAATGTGTCTCATCTGCTCTTGAATTTTTTTAGATCACGACATCAAGAGATGCTTTTTGAGACATTTTATGCTCCTTCACTTTGCAAGACAGGTTCTGTGTAATCAGTGGCGTCGCTACAGGGGGGCAAGGGGGGGCAATTGCCCCCCCTAGGATATTCCTTGCCCCCCCTAATGCCCCCCCGCTGAATTTGAAGCCACCCAGGACAGTCCCCTTGACTGCTAACGACGGCATGGTGCCGTCGCTAGCAGTCCCAGTCAGGTGCTAACGACGGCACCATGCCGTCACTAGCACCGTCTTACCTTGATGGAGGTCTGTGGACCTCCATCACCACCTACCCCGAAGGGCATCACCGGGCCCACCCGATCCGGCCGGTGACGGCACGCGCAATGACGTCACCGCGCAACTTTATTAATAACCGACAATTGTCAGTTAAAGCGGTATGGGGGCATGCTGCTTAGATGCCTATATCTCAGGCATCTAAGCAGCTACAGACCTCCAACATATACCGTTGGAAAGGTAATCGCCTCACCTTTCCAATGGTATATAGATTGTAAAAAAATAATAAAAAATATTAAGTTAAGAAAATAAAAATGTAAAAAAAATGATTTAAACATAAAGTAGTTAAACTTTAAAAAAAAACAAAGTTTAAGTATTCTAGCTAAATGATCACTGTGATAGCCAATGTTACCACAGCGATCATATAGCTATAAAAAGTCACATTCCCTTTTTAAAAATGGCCGATACTAATTTTTAATCCCATGATCCCTTTGATCATGGGGTTAAATTTAGCCAACGGTAGAGGGAGGCAATTTTTGAAATCCTGATGAACTGCAAATATTATTAAAATCATCCATTTAGCCTGTGCGGTACGTGAGTAACCATCTCATCCCTGGAGTGCCTTGCATTTTTACAGCAAAACTTATTTTTGCTGTAAAAGTGATTTTTTTTTTTCTCCCTTTACAATCATTTCTTTGGGATTGTAAGGGGAAAGAATGGTGTGTGTGCTTCTGTGAGTGAATGTATGGAAAGTATGGTGTGTGCTTCTGCGAGTGAATGGAGATATCAAAGGCGTGTGAATGATCAGTAATTAGGGTTGAAGCCTTGACGTGGCATTACTGCTCATGTAGGAAGTTAAATTATGGCACAAAAAGTACACATTTGCAAGAACTACACCCCTTGGCGCATCAAATGAGGGGCTGCATGTGTTTCTAGTACAAACCTGGAGTGCGCTAGACACAAATGAACGTGTCGCTATGGATAGAAAAAACATATTTTCTAGCCAAAGCGACATATTCCATCATTATTTGTGCACTCAACTTTTGTCCTAGAAATACATGTAGCCCCTCATTTGAAGCTCCAAGGGGTGTAGTTTCTTAAAATGGATGAATTGTCTGAATGAGGGAGAGCATGAGTTAATGTGTTTGTGTGTATCATAGATGTATAATTGTGGAAGGGCAAAGATGGCACTAGCAGGATGTTTGAGCCTTGGGGAACAAGATGGCACAGGCAGGGTGTATATGGGACAAAGATGGCAAATCTTATGTGTGTTATCTGGGTGCTGGTCAGGTTCTATGTGGACAGTGTGGACGCCAGGGCTTGCTTTGGGGTGTGCAACCTGTGATCTATGCCTGTAATTTAGGGGGTTTTAAATATACCTTTAATGCTGTGTTTTTATGTGAATTCCAATTGATCTGTACCTGCAAAGCTGGGTTTCTGTGTTATTCTGTAGATCCATATCTGCTATGCTATGTTTCCATACATGATTTATGTGTACCTGCAAATACAGGGTTTGTATGTCTTGTTCAGTTGATTAATACCTGCAATGCTGTTTCCATGTATTTATTTGATCTATACCTGCGATGCTACGTTTCATATACTATTATTGTATACCTGAAAATACAGGATTTGTATGTCTGATTCTGTTTATTTGATATATACCTTCAGTGCTGAGATCACAAGTGAATTTCAATTGATCTATACATGCAAAGCTGGGTTTGTGTGT
Organism: Spea bombifrons; assembly: GCF_027358695.1. Classification (NCBI taxonomy): domain Eukaryota; kingdom Metazoa; phylum Chordata; class Amphibia; order Anura; family Pelobatidae; genus Spea; species Spea bombifrons. The sequence continues at coordinate 30,639,446 of NC_071091.1, forward strand.
TAATGTGTTGATCTATACCTGCTATCGGCAGCAGGGTCTAATATTTATATATATATTTATATATATATATCGGCAGCAGGGACTAATATTAATATATATCGGCAACTGGGGCTAATATTAATATATATGGGCAGCAGGGGCTAATATATATATATATCAGCAGCAGGATCTAATATTAGGCCCTGAAATCATTTAGTGCAAAAGTTAAGGTATTGTGTTGTTTAAAGGATTTCAAGGATTAGTCGCACTAAATTGTGGCTTCAGGCTTCCCATGTTGAATGATCAAGTATTGTATTGTCCAATAACAAAAGTATCATTCCATAGCACATTACTTTTGGCAATATAAATATATATATATATATATATATATATATATATATATATATATATATATATAGATATGTGTGTGTGTGTTTTTTCAGTGGTATGATTTAATGGTGGAAATTATTAATGCCCCCCCAGTTTGACTGTGGTATCTTGTGTGCCCCCCCTATATATTGTTTCTAGAGTCGCCACTGTGTGTAATTGATGTTTAGATTCAACAGGACTAGCAGTAATCATTCCTGGGGTGTTTAGTGAAATTGGACCCACTTTTGAATTACATTTAGTTGATTCATTGTTTAGAAACTGCATGTTAATCGGGAGATGGGTGGAGCCACAGACTCTGAGAGGCGGAGGGTGAGTTTTGTGGGCTCTGGCTAGCGTTCAAAGAAGTACCGTCCTTGAACATGGCGTCTGGAGGGGGGGTAAGAGGGGGGCACTTGCTCTCCCTGGAAATTCATAAGGGATGCAGGGGAGGGAGACATTGTAGGCTGTTTAGAGTACGTACATCATTACAAATGTAATAACAGCACTTTCAGTGACACAATTGCTGGAAAACTACCAAGTGCCCTATTTTGTTTCTAAGCCATTATGTCCCTTTTTTACCCCCTTCAAACTACCATCTTTTTTGTAATACCTCAGAATCCTACACTACACTTTTCTTGTACATTGGGCGGGGAAGGGTCTACACTAAATCTACAGTGCAAACACTAACTTTTGTTGACTGCATCTACAATAATATTCAGCAGACGTATTGCTGGCTAAACCTTATGGAATTTGTATATTTGTATCACAAACCACGACTCCATTTATTGGCTGAACACCAATCTTGCTGTTGCCGGGTTCCTTGATGCCAAGGCAGTCCCAGCAATAGCCAATCTGTGCACTTGTGGTCGTGTGATTTGTGACAGGGCTTGCATCACAGAAAGAATGGTTATAATGTTAGCTCTGCCCTTCTCTTACTCGCAGTTGTTTTGTGAGGCGAGAGAGAAACAGGGATACATACTTATATTCTACAGAGGTCCTTTTAATTTCATTTCATTTTACAGTGCTCTGTACATAAATTATCAATATCAATAAACAAATATCAAGTATCCCGTAACATGATGTGTGACATACAAACTTAGAGTTATACAAGGTAAGAAGGCAAACGAAGATTGTGTCACTCAGGCAGATATATTGAAGTTTTGCCATTTTTGTGACTCCACAGTTCTTTTAACCTTTTAGGTAGTGTATTAGGTATATTTATATTGCACACATAGCATCTTCTTACACTCTTTCAACTTTGTTTCTGTAAACACTTCAAACAAAATAAAATCAAATAAACTAAGTTGCTTGCTCAGTAATAGCCGCTATTATTTTCATTTCTTAAAGACCTTACATTACATTTATTTATAAAGCGCTGGCAGATTCCGCAGTCCTGTTACAATCAGTAGAACAAAATTTCACATTCAAAAACACATGCAGTAACAAACTGGTACAAAAGGAGAAGAGGGCCCTGCTCTTGCGAGCTTACAATCTAGTCGTGGTTGAGTGGGAAGTGAGACAATAGGAGAGGACTGCTTGGATGGGGATGAGTTGATCTGGTTGCGATTATGTCGTAGCCGCTTTCTGCTTTGGTACCTGGTATGTCGTTTCCCTCCCGTTTAACTCCAGTATAACGCTTAAATAGCCACTTATAAGGAGACCACTGGGGAGAGGCCACAGCAGCTACATTTCCAAGCTTGTTTCCAAGTGAGGCCTCGAGATTTATAGGACTGCCTCACAAGTGGTCAGATAAGGTAATTGCATACAGGAGGCAGATGTTTCACACCTTGGCTTACACATGCAATTAAGCTAGAGTAGAGGGCACCAAAATGAACCCTTTGATAGCAGCAGGGTACGGAGACAGGCAGGATACAGACATACCAGGCAGGGGTAACAGCAGGAGATGAGGGGTTCAACTGAAATATGGGATATTCATACCAGGTGAAAAACAGGGGTAACAGCAGGAGATGAGGAGTTCATATGAAATATGGGATATTCATACCAGGTGAAAAACAGGGGTAACAGCAGGAGATGAAGGGTTCATATGAAATATGGGATATTCATACCAGGTGAAAAACAGGGGTAACAGCAGGAGATGAGGGGTTCAAATGAAATATGGTGGACATTAGTGATTGCCAGAGCATGGATGAAAGCATGAAGACCAGGGATGGATGTCTGGATAGTCCAGTGTAACTCTTAAATAGCCATTTATAAGAAGGCCACTTGACCTTATCATTATTATGACCTTATCATTTGCGCTGTTATTGGCATTTTTAATACTGCATTTGGCTTTGACCATTAATATGTTGTGAACACTGGCCCATTTCCCTATTTATGAGAAAGGAGAAGAAGTCTACAATGTAGACTTTTTGTATTACATTACCTAAAATGCTTAAAAAGTCGCTATTACCTCATCGCCGGCTTGTGTAAGCAAGGAAATATATTGACTGTTTGATGTGACGAGGTAACGGCTTGTAAAGACTTGTAGACTTAATTTGACTGTTGTCTGAGACTTGAGATTGAGTCTCTATTATGGTGCCTGGCAAGGTGAAATCTCAAAAAATCTGATATACATACCTTAATGTGATGTTGATGAACAATGGGAAAACTAAGAGAAAGAGAATAACAAAAAATCCTCAACATATATAACATAACATGTGGAATCTAAAATCATAGTTATTTCCTTTGGTTGGCTATAAAGTGAATTGGATTGTTGAAACCAATGCATGTACCATTGAAAACCTACTAGATAAACGCTATTAGATCTATTATTGCTGAAACTGAAAAATGAAAGTGCTTTCCCTTTAACCCTCCGACCATTTATCAGCAGAAAGCAAAAAAAAAAACAATAACACGAAGCATCTAAGATGAAAAGCGTGTGTACATGAAATGGCATCAAAATAGTCTCAAGAACGTAAAATTACTACTAAAAGAGACAAGAAACAACAGAAACAATCAAAAAAAGACTTTGAAACTTTTTTTTCACCACAAATGGACAGAAATCAAGAAGATAAACATACAATAAATCTTTTGCAATCTCAGTATATACCTCTCCAGACGATTCAAGAAGCACACAGAGAGACACTGTTCCTCCGGAGCTTTCGAAAATAAGCCTAGAAGATGTTTTAGATGAAATAAAAAAATAAACTACAAATAACATATTGGATATAAAGAAAGAAATATGTTTATTATCAAACAGGTACAAATAAAGGACAAGAACACTGATTTAGAACTTCAACTAAAACTCTAAAAGGATACAAACACAGGATTAGAGAGAAAGATCATTCCGTTGGAAAATAGAGTGTGTGACAAAGAGGACTGCTAACAGGCGTATAGCCTTATATATATATATATATATATATATATATATATATATATATATAATTACACTTAAAAGTTATGTTTTAAAGGGGACACATTTCAATGTTTATTTTATATCCAGAGAAGAAATAGAAATTATTATTAATAAGATGGTAAATTTTAAAACACCGGGCCCAGATGTCTTCAGACACTTGGTCTATAAAACATTTAGGACTAACCTTGTTTCTCACTTATCCTTAATTTACAACAAACTAGTCCAGCAAAATTACTAAGGGTAACTATACTACCAATCTTAAAACAACATAAGAATTCTACTGACTTAACTAATTACTGCCCAATTTCATTGATGGGGATATAAAGAGGGTTTTGCACTCCATAATCCATGCTTGAAAATGGCTTTGTCCAAGGAAGATCTTCATGAAATAACACAAGAAGAATGATTGATATTCTTGATGCGTTTGGTATATTCCTGCTGACCCTGTCATTAGACGTCAAGAAAGATTTTGACAGGATCAGTTGCGGATACTTAAATAAAGTACTTTTAGCTTTTGAGGGTTGGATATGCCAAGCAATAATGGGTCTTTAATCCCCCTGCAAGAAGAGTTAAGGAAAATACCGTATTGGCTCGGATATAGGCCGCCCCTGTATATAGGCCGCACCCTAAAAGTTTGGTGCTTTTTTAAAGAAAAAGTTTTTTCTTTAAAAAAGCACCAAAAAAACATGCTGCCACTCTGTCTCCCCCCCCGAGATATGCTGCCACTGTCCTCCCTTCCCGAGATATGCTACCACTGTCCTCCTCCTCCCCCCCGAGATATTCTGCCACTGTCCTCCTCTGCCCCCCCCGACTTACCGGAGCAGACTCCCGGGTGTCTTGCGGGGCCGGCGGGGGACATCTACGCAATACGCGTATACAACTTCCGGTGCCGGCACCCGGGAGTCTGCTCCGGTAAGTCGGGGGACGGGGGCAGTGCTAAAACGCATCGTGCGGACGGTCCGCACGATGCACTTAGACAACCTCCCGTGCCGGCACCCCCCCCCGTGGGAAGTGCTGGCAGGGGAGGCTGTCTGAGCCTATCGGGGAGTAGGATGCAGGTCCCCTGCACCACTGCGGGGGATTTGTATCCTAACCCCGCTGCCTGCCCAGCGCCCGGGACTGCATGTCCCAGGCGTCGGGCGCTAGACCCCGAATATAGGCCGCACCCCCACCTTAAAGACTTAAAGTGGGGGAAAAAAGTGCGGCCTATATTCGAGCCAATACGGTATATATTGAAATTGTTTTACTTTAACCAACGGCACCAGTCAAGGATGCCCCCTTTCCACCTTCTATATATGATATCTGTAGAGCCGTTGCTGCTAAAAGAAAACATCTACATTAAGGGTTTCCCACTAAGGAGACATGAACAAAAGAGGTGCTTATGAGCAAAGGATATTTTGATCTCAGACACTGACCATATGACATCTTTAAGCTACCTTATAAGAGAAAGTGATAATTACAGCACCATATTAAAGAAAACAAAGGAAGACTTCAATTACCTAGGAATATCTGGACACACAAACAATCTTGTGGAAGTTAACATTCTAAAACTATTGAGACAAACCAATAAGCTTTTGAAAGAATAGAAACATACAGAAATGTAATGGGGGGAAGCATAAATATTGTACCTACTTTTTCTGAATCATACTGTTGCAAATCCACAAGGCACGGTTGTCAAGTAGTTCTCAGGTGTTGGCAAAACGAGTCAAGCAAAGATGATTAGGCTATCCTCTAGCACTGTAGCTAGACTTTTCTGGTTAAAGAGTAGACCCCAAAAAGTGATGCAATAAAGAACTATATTCTGATCCTTGACCAAACCATTCAAGCATGGGATAAAATTAAGAAAATAAGGAAGATGTACAAATCATTTTTCGTAAATTTTTGGCCCATTCGTTTTTAGGCAACGATTTTCGTTCCCTGGCCATTCGGTGCAGCTGAAAATTTGGGGACATTTTTAACTTGTGAACAAAATTGGTTGCCCAGTGCCAACAATCACTCTCATTCACTCTCGCACACTCATTCACTCTCTCTCATTCTTGTTCACTCTCACGCTCTCTAAATTTTTCTCTGCCAACAACTTCCGCTTCTGCCAACCACTTCAGCTTCCGCATCTCCTTCTACATCTTGTTCTTCAAATTCTCCCTTCTCTTCTCTATTCTATCTTCAATCCTTACTCTTCTTTCTTTGTCTGCCTCTCCAGTTGGAGAAGATGGCATACTTTTGCAATTTGTACGAATCTCTCTCTGAAAAGACAGGAAGGACTAGAGACTCTTTGTGTCACACTCACCTCTTCGTTGCCGCACGCACGCACGCACGCACGCACGCACGCACGCGAGAAAACTGCTCGCGCGTGGTGGTCTTCCAGGGATCCCATTAACCCCTCCGATGCGGGTGGTCGAATGTCCGACCACCGGCATCAGGGACGGAGGTCCGGAGCTGGGAGTCGTGCTTCTGCCGGGCACTTACCCGAGCTCGCTCTTCAGCCATTCCTCCTGCTTGTCCTGTAGGGGGAATGGCCAGTCTGCCTCAAAGGCGGGGTTCTGGGAGATCCTCCAGGGCTATTGTGTCACGGGCTGGGAGGCGGAGCTTGTAATTTTGGCGCCGGTTTTAAATACCCCGGATATGCTTTGTCTGGTACCCTGTTGTGGTCCTTGTTGCAGTTTTGATCCCTTACGTTTGTACTTCTTGATATCTCTGGACTTTTGACCTTTTGCTCGCCTGACTATCCTTTGCCTGCCGATTTTGTACCTTACCCGGCTTGTTGGACTACCCGCTCCGTTGCTGACCCGGCTTGTTGGACTACCCGCTCCGTTGCTGACCCGGCTTGTTGGACTACCTGTTGGAGATGTTGGACCAACAAGAGCTCATTTCTCCATATTTGGGTGAGTTGCCCCAAGGTCAAGTTATTATGGAAGATGAGCTTTAGTTTGCTAAATGATGTAAGCGGCATCAAATTGATCAGATGTAGCCGTACTCCATTTAAACCGGTCTCACATGATGCTAACATATAAACATTTGACCATTCACTGCATGGTATCCACAAAAAATGTAACAAAACCAGCATTTTACTTAAACCCAGCTGAAAAGACAATTGTTTATCCAATTAAATAAGGAGAAGGGGACACTTTAAAGACATGTCCAATACATCTAATTATGCTATATTCAATAACTGGTTTACATTAATTAGCGACAGCTATTAGTCCCTTAGAATGCGCTAAAATAATCTGATTCTCTTTAGCTAATTAAAATGATTATTCCAATTTACTTTCTCTCCCTACCAGCATAACCAATTAATTGAATTAATGTATAAACTGTAAATTTAATTAGTTAAGATCACAATGTTACTGTTAGCCATAAAATTCTTGTTCGTTGTTCATTTACGGTGCTTTAGGCCATTTCAACTGATGTACTTATAAGGATTTATAGGCATTCTTACTTTACAGCATTTTTTCATACTTGCCCATAACAGCATTGAGGAAACCATTATTCTGACCAAATCACCCAACTCTATTTGTAGAAAAGCAGCCCCAAAGTTGCAAAGGAACCTCCACCATTCTTCACTGTTGTCTGCAAACACTCATTCTTGTACCTCTCTCCAGCTGTTCAGCCTTTCGCTACAACCAAATTTGGACTCATCAGTCCAGGGCAACTGCTACCATTTTTCTGCACCTCAATTCCTGTGTTTTCATGAATAATTGAGTTGCTTGTTTCCACATCTAAGTTATGTCTTTTTGGCTGCAAGTCTTCCAGGAAGACCACTTCTGACCAGACTTCCCTGTACAGTAGGTGGGTGTCCCATTGTTTTTTGAATGGTGAGCTGATGACTCTGCTGGGCATCTTTTGATTGCAAAGGTAATTAAGCATGATGTGTCTTTCATCTGCTGCACGAAGTTTCCTTGGCCGACCACTTCTACAGTCCTCAACATTGCCCGTTTATTTGTGATACTTCATAAGAGCTAGGACAGAACATCGTGAAACCCCTATCAAACTTGAAATTTTCTTCTGTTTACTCACTCTGCACGTGCATCTACACACACATTTATACATACACACATCCATTAACACTGACTTCCATACACACTGATCCCTGCTACTGTGACTGCTGGTTGATGATCCTGACACAGTAACTCTAAAAATTCAGGTTTCACTCTTACTGATGGAAACATGTTTCTACAAAAGGAGCCTTTTACTGACTGGTCCAGCTGCCTTCACTGATAATGCTATAGAAATGTAGTTATTTTGTGTCTCTGCAAATACCTTTGCTGTAGGAGAGGGATCACATATACCAAAAGAAAGAACAATTTGGGCCCCCATATGACTGAGCACCACAAGCACTGTGCTCCTGCTGTGCAAATCTATACAAAAGACACAGGAGCACAAAAGTGCTAAATGGGACACTTTGCATCATTGTAAATATGCCCCTGGTTCAGGGGCCTGAGATAAGAAACAGAGCCATTTGCCTTAGGAGTTTCTTCAGAATGTAATGAGGATTTATCTTGCAGCTGAGTTCATGTTGATTTTAATGATAGCTTTCCATGGAGTCACTTGCCCTGTCAATGAGTTGAGCTCTCTTGAATTTTGACTTTTATGCCATTGCATTCCAAATACATAGACATTAATATGTAGTTGGTCTCTCCTTTGGAGCTATAACAGCTTCCACTCTTCCTGGAAGGCTTTCCACAAGATTTTGGAGTGTTTCTGTGGAAATTTTTGATGTATTCATCCAGTAGCGCATTTGTGAGGGCAGATCTGATGCTGGACGAGAAGGCCTGGCTCGTAATCCCCATTTCAGTTGAGGGTTGAGGTCAGGGCTCTGTGCGGGAAGGTCAAGTTCTTCCACACCAACCTCATCTAACCCATGTCTTTATGGACCTTGCTTTGTGCACTGGGGACAGTCATGCTGGAATAGAAAAAGCCTTCCCCGAACTGTTCGCACAAAGTTGGAAGCATAGCATTGTCCAAGATGTCTTGGTATGCTAAAGCATTAAGCTCTCCATTCACTGGAAGAAAGGGGCCCCATACCATTATCCCTCTTCCACCAAACTTTACAGTTGGCACAATACAGTCAGGCAGGTAATGTCCTCCTGGCATACGCAAAACCCAGACTCGCCCATCAGACTGCCAAACAGAGAAGTGACTTTTACGCACCATACGCTTCAGCACTCGGTGACCTGCTCTGTGACTTTACATGGCCTTCTGCTTTGTGGCCGAGTTGCTGCTCTTCCTAAACGCTTCCTCTTTCCACTAGTACTGCTTACAATTGACTGTATCTAGCAGCGATGACATTTCACGAACAGACTTATTGCAAAGCTGGCATCCTCTCACAGTACCACACATTAATTCACTGAGCTCTTCAGAATGACCCAGTTTTTTCACAAATGTTTGTAAATACAGACTCCACGGCTAGGTCATGATTTTATACACTGTGAGAATGGGTATGATTGAAACACCTGCATTTAAGAATTAAGAGGTGTGCCCAACACTTACATCTATACAGTATACATGTTCATCTTTCACGCTACAGAGATTTGAATGTGATGGTGGGGCAAAATGTGACAGTTATAGTTTAATAAAATTATTAAGACTTAAAATATATTAATTGGCAATCACAGTATGCATCAGAGTCTATGGAATACGAACCTTAACATGCATTGGTTTTTTTTGTAAGACTAGAATGTCCATTTAATAGATTAGTAAATCATATTTAATTATTGGTTCCATGGATGTATCTGATTTTTCAGACTTTAAGGTGTCCATGACCTATTTCCAAAGCTCTGGAAGCAGCATAGCGATCTCACAGCAGCCAGGCTCCCTCTGATATGATGCCTTAAGCCGTTAATCAACGCTACCGAACTAGGTTAATAATAATTAATCAGAAAGAAAAAGCATACGTTCCCTTCATATGTCTTCATTGTCTGGAGGATAATTACATCAATTTGCTTATCACTGGAGAAAAGAAAGGAGAACCTTTTATATGCATGTGCATTTTTGTGAGGTAACTTTGCAAAATGATTATGTTGGTTTGTAGTATGTACTGCGTTAAAGGTGCTGGTAAGTGATTGTGCTTATGCTGATAAAAGAACATACTATTTCCACTTCGTTGACTTCATAATCTATTGGTAGCAGTAACCTGGTTATGCTTACATATTTTTGTTTTCTTCAGGGATGGACATTTAAAGTGAATGTGCATTGTGATTACATATTGGTTGCATCTGAACAATATACATCGGTCCATTACCTGCAATGAGGTATATCCGATGTCCTGTGGCCACATGTAACGTCTTTACAGGGAGAGAGTCCATGATAGATCTCCATTTGTTAGCTGTGATATGTATTTGACATCATCCCAACATGCAGACATCCCACTTCTGCTTCCTTACCGAGAAAGGGAGCACTACATGCAGAGCTTCGGGTTTTTTTGAGATTAGTCTGTGACTTTGAACTTCCTGTTCATGGTTACCTGCAGATTCCTTCTTATGTAACCACAAAACAACGTGTCATAATTTAAAAAACAATATGCTAATGGATGCCTGGCAGCGTACGATGTGATTATGCGATATCACATTACACAAAATTGGTGCTAACCAGAGAGGAGAAGCCTCTTGTAGGCCAAGTCTTTTTATTATAGGCTGTAGCGTGGCTTTTGCTGTCCCCCAACCAATAGCTGTTGAGGCTGCTGAAAGCACTTTTCCGTCGCCAGAAAAATAGGGACTACTTGCAGGGGCGGGCTGGGCCGGGGGGCAATTGCCCCCAGGCCGCCCTAAATCCGGGCTGCTGGGCCGGACGGACGACCGGCAGACAGGCATTCAATGCGGCTGCGGCCGCAATGTTAAAAACTAAGCGGCCGCGAGCAGGATTGAATGCGGCCGTCATGCGTACCTGGCGGGGGGGGGCAGTCCGCCCCGGCTGCCGCTCATCTGAGGGCTGCCACCATGCCGGCACGCCTGCAGAAACGGTGCGCGCGGCAACTGTGGCTGTGCGCCGGAACTTGATGTCAAATCCTGGTGCACAACACTGAAGCCACGCCCACCGTCTTCCGCGCTCAGTGCACAGGACAGGAAGAAGAAGAAGTAGAAGTAGAAGAAGAAGAGGAGGAAGAGGAAAAGTGAGAGTGAAAGAAGAAAAGGTAGGAGAGAGTGGATTAGTAAGTGTGTGAGAGTGATGGGTGTTATGCTGAATGTTTGTGAATGAGGGTTTCAGATAGCATGGATGTGTAAGTGTTGGGGGATGGCTTGGCATAGGGAGTCCGTAATCACATTCCTTTCATGCCCAGATTCCAGCATGTAGTGGCTGCCTAGGCATGATAGGAGTGTGACTGCTGTTATAAATTATTTTTTGGTCCAACTTCGGTGTGTTAACACTTTTATTGGACAGAATAATTCAATGACAGTATTAATATATATATATATATATATATATATATATATATATATATATATATATATATATATATATATATATATATATATATATATATATATAATTGCAAACAGCAATCACACTCCTATCATGCTAAGTCAGCCAGCACATGCTAGAACCTGGACATGATAGGATTGTGATTGTTGTTATATATATATATATATATATATATATATATATATATATATATATATATATATATATATATATATATATATATATGTGTGTGTGTGTGTTAATATTATTGTTGATTTTTTTGTCTAATTTTGGTGTTACTTTTAATAAAGTATTTTAAAGGTTTTTTTTTTTTTTTTCTGTTTTGGCCAAGTGAATGCGGAATTTTTAGTTTCAGTCCAGAATTTTCATTTCGGTGCATCCCTACTATATACTATGCCAGTCACTAAAGTGGTAGGCCTACACCACATCAATGTTTGGCTTAGTATATAGTGATAGGGGTTGTCAGTGTCTGGCTAAAGGCGCTGGTGGAGTGACTGCCGCACGACGGCCGCTTTCAATGTCGCTCGCAGCCGCTTTGATGGTGCAATGGGCCAGTTGACTAGACTTGCCCCCCAGGCCTTAGGCTGCCAGCCCTCCCCTGACTACTTGTGTTCAAAAAGTTGAACTGCGCAAAGGTTTTAGGCAGGTGTAAAAATGCTATAAAGCAAGAATGCTTACAAAAATAGACTTACACAAGGTCAGGGATTTTATAGGGATATAGTTAGGTGTATGTGATTAAACAATTATACCAAAAGTTATTAATGATCATCAATTTAATAAGTAGGTTTTCATACACAAGACAAGTCAACACACAAGACAGGCACCCAGCAACAAGAGTAGTTATACTGCATCGGCAATATATATATATATATATGTTGTTTTGGTTCTCGTAAAGCTGCATTAAAGTTAGAACAGCTAACTGAATATCCAAACAAATCTTTATATACATGGTCATTGCAGCAGAGGTACTATTTCTTTTCTTGTGCTGATAGGCTGATTTATAGTACATACACACACAGAGGGTTATTCAAAGAGAAAGTTTGTACGAGATGTATGAGTCTTGCATAATGCATAGCTAATCATTGAAGGGAATTTTATAAAACCCCCATACATGTTTATGCCTATACATGGATGCATAGACACACAGACACACATTTGCAGCCACTTAAGAGACAAGTACATACATCCCCGCATAAACACACACATGCATATATACTGAAATGTGGATCCAAGCACCTACCTGCACAGGGTATCTCTGCATCTGTGATCGTCTCTGGCTCTTGGCTAATATACAGTGTAGTACCTGTGAGAGAGGGAAACATTTGGTCCCTTAACCTTATGGCCGGAGAGGTTATGCTTGGAGCCCCTGGTTAGGTACACCGGGCATTTGACACAGGAGTGTGCATTTTGTGGGGGTGCAAAAATTCACACTCAGTATCTGGGTTGGTAAGAACACCAACCATCACCTTTTGATCCTTGATACTCTAGTCTATGGCTAATGGGTGGAGGTTAAAATATTTATGGACTAGCACCAACTAAGGCTCATCAAGAGGTTACTAAAATGTTGCTATAAGACCCCTACCACTCCCAAATTCAACAATAGTGATTCATTAGGAAAAGACAGAACATGGCCAATGCCAATATGTTTCTAGCAAAAAGAATCCTAAATGGAATCTCCAAAAAAACACAATAGAAATGTAAAATGAAGAGGTTATGCTCATAAGAACTGATAATGTTCTTGCTAGTTTCCAATTTGAAACAAATCATCTACAACATAGAGATGTGCTGTTCTACAGACTTAGAACCTCAACTTTATTTCCACGTGCCAATAATTTTATCGAAAGGAACCTAATAAGGATGAAAGTTTGCAGGAGCATTGTGACTTCAATGTACATTATGAATGGGCATAATGTATAATGTATAGTTAAATCAGTGAGATTTTTTAAAAAGTCTCCCTATCCAATGAACTTTATTTAATGTAAGCCAAGTTTAGCCTTGCTTGTTGAAGAAACTTGCCACTTTTGGTACTTTATAATTAATAATGAACAGTAAGAGCTAAAACCACAAAACTCCTGGAAACTCTTCATTTAATTAATAAACATAAAAAATAAACTGTGTTGTGTTCTAAGCAGGCATTATGAGATATTTTAACTTTACGGACAAATCTATTCAGGGCTGGACAATTAAACAACTATATGATTCGTAGTTGCTAATGCACGTTTGTGGAACATAATTCACAAAATAAATAAATATTAAAATATGTCCTTTAGTGTATGAAACAAAGCCCAAACAGAGCCCAAACTAAAATGTCTGGCTGGTCTTGTTGTCTTGTTGTCATCCCGTTTTTCACATAATTCAGTCAGTAGTAAAACACATTAAGCAATAATTCAAATCCAATAAGCTTGTGGAGAATTGACACTATTTTCTCAATAATGTGCGTGCCCGGATTTGAATTACTGTCAGGCATCTACTGTCAGCAGATGTAATAATTGAACCTTTGGGTTTGTTGCTGCTGTTTTCTTTTTTTTCTCATCTGCCTTTTATTCTAGTACCTTTACTAAACGTCCCCCGACATCGTTATAAACAGAAAGGAAACCGAGATGAAGTCAACAGCAAACAGAATGAGAACAATACAAAAACGTACGGTACTGTCTGATCAAACTAACACTTATCTTTTTCTGAACTGTGTTCTTTCTCTTATGGCACATTAATAATCTGTTCTGATAACAGTCACAAAGGGGAACATGACAACAATAATTATATATTTTTTTATATCTACTCTACTGCTGTACACTGATGGTAACAGTGACTTAACACTACAAATTAAATTAGCATATGTTCCCGATAGGGTTTTTACCAATTCTGGCAAAGGCAGAACTAATGCAATTATATTTTTATGGGTCCTGTATCCTTTTCATATCTAATAGAATACACAATCCTTGGTGATGCAGTGTGCAGTAGCCAGAAAACCAGAAACCCCTGCAGTTGTTCTTGCGCAGGTTTACCACCAATGATGCTTGTCCTCACATCTAATTATGACATCACTGGGGTGTTTTGCCTGTCATCCTGACCTTGATATGATTATTGGAATACCTTTACCTTTCGGATATGTGTCAACCTGACCTCACCTCTGCTCTTTACTGTGGATTATTATAATAGACACTAGGGGGAGCCCAAAGTGCATCTCTTGTGAAAATGTTAATTCTACAAAACAAACATGACCTAAAATATAGGGACATTTTCTATTAATGGTGATATAAGAGTATATATTTTAATCTGAACATTTCTCATCCATTGATGAATCTAAATTTAAAACCAAAGAAACAACTCTTAATAGGATCCACTCCGTAATATTTAACTTAAAGTGGATCTTTCATTTGAAAGGTCCACTTTAAATACAAGATGGCACTCAAGTTGCAGTGTAATAATATCAATAGAAAGGACTCTGATCTCTTAGCTTTAATGATGTTACATAAAGATAATATATATTCATTGGTGCTGAACAAACTGCTGTATTCCCAAAATATAGCCACAGTCAAGTTTGCAGTAGCAAACTGGTATAAAATCCAACTTGTATATTTACTTGCTGCCAACTCAACTTGCCTTGCATCGACTTAACTGAGTCCATGTGAGTTGGACAATTCAGTATAACAATGATTTATTTACCTGGAGTTACTTGTAAGTTGTCAATGCAGGTGACTAATACATTTCCCCTTGCATCCTGAAGAGGAGACAAGATGAAATACAATGTTACCCCCTTTGCACAAATAGATGAATATGTGTTCTTTTAATGATATCCTGCTTCTAACCTATTGCCTTTGAGTATTCTTTTGGCATTGGGAAAATTGTTGTTTTCTTTATATTTTTGGATAGCCCCATTTCAGGGGCTGTATGATTACCATTTAAGGGACATTTATTAATGATACTTGACTGAAGATGCTGGGTGTCATTAAGTGGTATTTTGATTCTTTTCTTTACAGGTTGCACCCATTGAGTTCCCATTTTGTAGACAATGATTTTCAAGGATGGACCTTATCCTACCCTGGTAACTTAGTGGTGAAGGTTGGGGCACTTTCTTTTCCCCTTCTCTTTCGTATTTTTCCTTTTTTCTCGTCTCTCTCCTCTCTCCATTCTTCTTTCTTGCATCTCCCTTTCTTTTTCAGTCACTCTTGCTTCTTTTTCTCCCCTTTTCCACCTTCTTTCTTTGACACCCTCTTTCCCCTCTATCACTCTTTCTTCTTTCCTTTTTCCATTACTCTCTCTCCTTCACTTTGTTCTATTTCATTTTCCTCCCCCTTTTTCATTCCCACAACTCTGTTTTCTTGAATCTGTCATAACTCCTTTCTTATTTAGGTTTTTTTTTAGACTGCTTTCTATCAGAAAATCTCTAGGGATCTCCTTTGGGGTCTTTTATGACCCCAGGGGTCACCATTAGCACAAGGGAACCTATGTAATGTCACTAGTGGCATCTCCAGTACTGTTAGAGGTTTTTTACATTTCTACTGACAGCTCAGGACCACAGCAGAGGTAAGAGCAGAGTGGTCAGGAAGGGGCTGGAAGGATTAAGGAAGGAGCTGAAGAGATTAAGGAAAGGTTGCATAAGACAGGGAGGGCAAAAGAAAAGACTTGTCCTTGTGGGAATTGAAGTGGACAGGGACCAGTGCAGCACTGATCTGGATAAGCCACAGTACCGTTAACCATACAGTAGCATTAGGTCATGTAGACAGAGATTAGTCACAGCTCACACGACTTCACCAGTTCTTCTCCTCTTGACATAAGTAACTTGAACAGATTATATCTTTAATGTAAGCAAAAAAAATGATATCAATGGTGCAAATTGCAGCCTCCTCTTTGGAACCCCCCTCATTAAAATAAATACATTTCTTTTCTGGTTTCTCTAGAAGCATATTTTTTGCTGACACAAATATGTCAACACTTAATTGTACATTTAGCATCACCATTACCACAGCCTTTATAAGCATATTAGGTATAAATGTGAACTGATTACTTAAAGAATGACTAATAATAGGAACCATTATTGGCGCTTGCAGATCTGCACTCACAGCTGCCATTAACAATAAAAAGAATGCAATGGAGGGGAAAAAGTCCCTTGTACTATTTTAACACAAAGTCTTATTCTAGCATAATTTTGTCTAGAGTGAATGTTTGAGTTCCTTGTTATATATACAAAAACATTTTTTTTCTGGGAAACCATATCATTTAAGCTGATCAAAGAGAGGATTCTGACAATGTTTGGAAATGACACAATCTGCGCTGTAGCTTTCCAGAATAACCGAAACAATTCTAATTGAAAATTGTAAATAACTTACTTTGGGTTTGTATGCATATTTTGCGGATTTTAATGTAAGATATTCTATATGTTTTTTTTTTTTATTTTGAATAAATATATCTTATTACACTATCAACACTATTAACACTTATTAACAGTATTAACACACCTTTTGGATTCTTCTGCCGGATGGGGACATCTTTGGAATGCATATTGATCCATTTGGTCTCTCTTTGAGCTGAATACTTGATCATTAATTGCTCATATAAATGTGAGTGCATCATATATACAGTTTTTGGAGATGTATTAGACACATAGTGTACACAATTATTTTTTCTCTTTTTTTTTCCTTTCTATTTTTCATGTCATAACTATTGGATTTTATACAAGAGGACTTGTATTCTCTATTTTGAGGTAATAGTGTGTTGGATGTGGGTCAGTACACCATTTCACTTGTTTTATGGTTACTTTGGGTTCTGTCAGGAAACCAAGAAAACCAGGCAGAAAAAATAGCAAAAATAAGGGTAAGCACAATACGAAATCGTAGTCAAAAATACAAGCCAGGGGTCAAAGCGAAAAGAGGTAGTCAGACGAGCCAGGTCAGGACCACAGAAGGCAGCAGAGTCAGGAACTGAAGCCAGGATCAGGAACCAGGAGAATCAGTAAGCCAGTCCAGAGTCATACACAGGTATCAACAGAATCAAAAGCACCAACAGCAGGAATGCACAAGAAGGTCTGAAACCACGCAAGGGCAGTGAGGTACTGAATTTAGCAGCTTAAATAGCCAGAATACAGCAAAAAGGGACTGGCTAATTAACAAGGGGCTGGCAGAAGTGTGTACCTGTTTACTAAGGAGAAAGCAAGTAGGAGCGGAGGAAGGATGAGAACCCTGACAGGTTCCGACTGATGATTGGTAATACCATTGTAAGAAGATGGACCCTACCATCAGTTGCCAAATCTTCAACCTGTGCATTGGAATCACTTTTGATAAAGTGTTTCCTCAATAGGTATACTGGTGCAATTTTGTAAAAGTAGAGCAACAGGCAGGAGTATTTCACCGCTGGTTACCCAACGATACTTGGAACATTAGATTGGGTTAGTTCCCTGTTTTACAAGCTTCACAACACAATTTACCACAACTAAAACTAACCATTATACAGGGATAATTGGTTTATAATATCTAATTGCCTCACCATCTTTTGATTTGAAAAGTCCCTTAGTAGGACCATGGCCCACTGTTTTATTGAAACCAGGGCCAGACAAGTTGATGACAAGGCAGCCCTGGCCCTTTAAGGCCAGCCGCTGCCTGATGACATAAGAGCGGCGAGTAGCTGGATATGGGCAGCTGCAAGGTATGTTTTTATGCTCATGTAGCGTGCGGCCATGCTGGAGCAGCAGATCTGGTAAGTGTTTGGCGCTGTCGGCCAGTGGCCCACCAAGCATTTGCCGAATGTGCCAGATTGCCAGCCTGGGGCTTATTCAAACCATCACCATGTTATGATGAAGAGTTCAAAAAAATGTGCATCATTACTTGCTTGTAAGCTCCTCAACTCCCAAGGCTCAAATCCACAACACAATCGCTAACCACTGTGATTAGTATGGATTGTTAATGCTACAACCTGTACCAGACACAGGGCAGTCAAATTCTCCCTTTATTGAGGTATATATATGGAAATTGTACATTACACACTCATGTAGCAAGCAATGCTACCCTGCAAGAAACATTGTAGTCTGGTACCATCACAATGCAATTAACCCTCATTGAAACTAACGTTGGTATCATTTATACAGCCACATCAAACTTTAAGTAACTAACATTTTAAGTAACTAAAAAAAATCACATTTGAAAGATATTTGTGCAACTCGCAATTATGAATTATTCAGTCTGTGTTCACGTTCAGCATTAATAAGGAAGTGTAACAGTAAGATACCTGACGAGGAGTCTGCTATGCACCGCCTGATTTACAAAATCATGGAAATGAGGCACTAATACAGGATTAAACAGCATGGAAATATATACATATTCCTCTGATTACAGGAAAGAACCCTTGCTTTTCTCAAGAGAGTTTCTATACAGTACTTTAAGTCTGTAATAGTGGAAATTCAATACATCTGCATTAAGACAACAGATACATATAAAGTGATCTCGTACAAAAGCCTTGTGATGTGCAGCAGAGATGTGCTTTTTTAAATACCTTAATGTAATTTAACATGTGTGACGAGACCTAGCTTTCTGGGTGCACATGAAAGCACATTGCTATATCTTGTGTTTCACAATGGCCATTAACACCAAAGTCATTTTGGAACATATTCAGAGATTCGGCTTTACTTTTATCAGAATCCAATCAAGACCGGTATACAAGGTGTATAAATGTAAACATGAGTATAAATTCCTAAATAACAATAAAAAAAAATAAAAAATTGGACAGAATAGATTTTAGAATACCGACAAAAAAACTATTCTGGCTCGATCTCACCCAGTAACAAATCTGGCTTTTCATATCATATATAATATTTTTTTATATATATTATCAGTCCAGGAGTTGCCCATCTTGGTGGGTCTACATGATCATACGTAGGCCCAAACAAGCTTCTTACATATTATTGTGGTTAAAAAGTTCACATTGACTCCTAACATATTTTTTAGTTTGAAGTTTAATTTATTTCTAACTGTAATCAGGATTCCCCAGACAAGAATCGTTGAATGAGAAGAGTCGCTAAAAATTAGTACTTTGAATTTTTTAATGACTCTACTAAAGAGCCTTTTAGGAGTTCTTTGAATATGTTAATATGACCTAAGCCTGTCCATCTACGTCAAGTTCAAAAGCAACTAGATCTCCCATTTTTATCTGAAAATCCAAGTGCCATAATCTCTTGTGTACTGAGAAAGCTTGAAAGATGCAGATAAAAATAATCTCACTGTGCCCTTGAAGAAACTTCCCAACACAATAGATAAGTACTCAAAGCCAATGAAAAAAATCCACAACAAGATGAATTATGCCTGACAGAGGGATGTGGGTTATATCCCTTCTGTGTGAGCCTGCCTAATGAATCACATAAGAGTTATGAAGGGCTTGCATTACAGAGAGTTGCGTATACGAGGTACAAAGTTTCACAAAATAATTCCCATATAACTTTAGTTACAAAAAAAAATGAGGATTTGAAGGACACTAAAAGGTTATATTTTTATATGTGATATGTAAAAAGGAACCATATTTAACATACTTTACTTACCAGTGCATAGTGACATTGTCTGTGTGTGATACATAACATAAAAACCAAACTAGCATGAATAGGACAAAACTATTTCATGTCACATTGACTCTCTAGAGTAATCATGGATTTGCATCTCCCCCTTACACAACCTTGATAAGGGAATTGTAAATAACCATATTAGCCTAAGAGAAAACGGCATTGTTAGTTGAAGTTGATATCTCTTAATGGAAAAACATGTCAAGAGAGTTAGCGTTATGTAAGTTTTTGGGACCACGAGGTCTCGTCTTCAGTTGAAATTTTTCTCATCAACTTCCCCGAAAGACTCAAATGTAACCTCAAATCACAAGTTCTTGCAACTATTTAATTTTTTTTCTTAAACATTTCCTTGTTTACTTATTCAGAGGTCCTTTTTTTGCAGTTATTAATTGATTTATCATTAATATTTCTCCATTATTACATTAAGTTATACATGCATATATTTAACCCCTTCGCGACCTTTGCCGGTTCAGGACCGTCATGACAAGAAGGTCACTAAATGACCTTTGACGGTCCTGAACCGTCAAAAAGTTAAATAAGCTTAGAAAGTGATCAAGGATCACTTTCTTCGCTTAAGCGGCCTTGCTGCAATGCCTCGATGTCGAGGCATCCAGCAAGGCCGAGATCGGCATCGGGGGCCATGTCTGGCCCCTCCCCGGGGCGTCAACAGCCGCCATACATTGTATGGCGGCGGACGCCCGTTTTAAAAGCGTTTAGGAGGCGATCAACGATCGCCTCCTAAACTTAAATGGTGTCGCTGGAATGCCTCGATCAGGAGGCATCCAGCGACACCAAACACTTACCTTTAGGTGGGCTGTGACCGCTCCGGAGAGCGGTCACAGCCGCAGCTGCCGGTGATCTTCGCCATCAAGTAAGATGGCGGCGGCCCGGGAACTACAACAATAAAGACGAAAAAGTTCGCTAGAGGGTCTCCAGACCCTCTAGAGAACTGGCTCCACTTGCTGGTTGAATACAGGTACTGCATTCAACCATGCAAGTCAATGGAGCCCAGCTTTCTAATCACTATGTGATTAGTAAAATATTCAAAAAAAAATAAAAAATAAAAAAAATGGAAAAAAAAAAATGTGCTAACATTTAAAAATAATTATGCAGTGATGTCACTAGATGAACCATCCAGTACCAGCACAATGTGTAAAAAAAAATATAAAAAAAGTATTAAAAAAAATAAAAAAAATAAAAAAATAAAGTTTATTATTTTGAGCAAGTGCTAAAATTTCTCAAAAATCTCAGAGTTAAAATAAAAGCACTTCAAATACCCAAGGGGTGTCTAATATATAAAAAAAATGGCTGATGGGGTAAATTGGAGTGGCCTAGCTCACAGATAGGGCATAGGTACAGACTGACCAAAATGGAGAAAAAAAGCGCACTTCCCAAATGTGGCATTTTAAATCTGAAACAACCCGACAAACCCATGCATGTCGGGTATCACTGCACTCAGGAGATGTTCCTGAACACATATTGGGGGGTTGTTTGACAGTGACATATACCAGAACCTGTATATCTATAACTAAAGTACAATTTGTGTGAAAAAAAATTACTATTACAAAGTTTGACAAAGTGTAGTTCTATAATTGGTGCATGGAAAGGGTTAAAATAACAGCATTCGGAATACCCTGGGGTGTCTAGTTTTCCAAAATATATGGTTTGAATGGGTTAAATTGAGTTAACCGGCTTCAAAGATATTCCAAAGAGGAGATGGAGGCAGAATGACCAAATGACCACCTGGATTACGCATGCCCCAAAAGTAGCCTTTTACCAGCCAAACAATCTGACAAACCCATGCATGTGGGGTATCACTGTACTCAGGAGATGTTGCTGAACACATATTGGGGTGTTGTTTGATAGTGACATATACCAGAACCTGTATATCTATAACTAAAGTACAATTTGTGTGGAAAAAAAAATAAAAAAAATTACTATTACAAAGTTTGACAAAGTGTAGTTGTATAATTGGTGCATGGAAAGGGTTAAAATAACAGCATTTGGAATACCCTGGGGTGTCTAGTTTTCAAAAATATATGGTTTGAGGGGGTTAAATTGAGTTAACCGGCTTCAAAGATGTTCCAAAGAGGAGATGGAGGCAGACTGACCAGATTTGTTAAAAAAGATTTGGAAATCATAAAACGCTGCTTGTACTTATTGCCCTATAACGTACAAAAAACAGCAAAAAAACATAAAAACATTGGGTATCTCTAAACTCAGGACAAGTAGTAGAATCTATTTAGCTAGTTTTTTTACTTGCTTTTTTAGGTGAGTAAAAGATTTTTCAAATAAAAGTCATAAAATGTCTTTTTTTTCAATTTTTCACCATGTTTTTTTTATTTTTTTTATAGTAAATAAGATGATACGATCAAAATAATGGTATCTGAAGAAAGCCCATCTTGTCCTGAAAAAAACAATATATAACTTATGTGGGTACACTAAATGGGTGAGGAGAAAATTACACCTGAACACAAGCACCACAAAAGTGTCAAAACAGCCTCGGTCCCACAGGGTAGAAAACGAAAAATGAGCCCGGTCCTTAAGGGGTTAAATCACCCTTACTTATGTTTGAAAAAAAGATGCAACAGCAATAATGATGTGTACAGTTTTAAATATATATGAAAAGGCTGTATTTGTTTTGCATCAGTTTCAGTTCATATCAAGGGGATCTAGACACAATCTGTGGCTAATTTAGCTTCACTGAGCCTAATATTTCTTTGATTTCAATTGTCTGCCAGAGATTTGCCTTGATCTCCATAGACCTGCAGTGATTTTAAACATAATGTCTGCTGTAAGGAAAATCAGTGTGTATATGATGTTGAGTGGTTAGCACTTGTTACTGGCTTTTGTGTCTGATGGTTGAATCAGTTATCAGTGAGGATGATTTTGCTTTTTTCTATTCTTCATTGTCTGAATTTTAGATGGCTCATTGAATCAAGTCGGACACAGTCTCTAACGGAAGGAGAAATTATTAGCCAACTGGCACTGGAAACTACATTAATTGTCCTGCCAGAGGTCAATAGTGCATCATATGATGATCCCAGAAAAGGTTTTTCTGATTGTTCAGCCTGTTTCAGCACTTGTGGTTCTACTTTACTCTATAAAAGCTGAGTGAATGTGAGTTGGCAGAAGCACGAGTTGGGCAGATGGACCAACTTTCATTGGCAACTCACACTTACACTCAACTGACAGTGAAGTTACCTCACATCAACTAAACTGCAGAAGTCAAGTTTATGTGAATAGATGTGTGTAGGTATATTGACCCAGATTTGCTTGTGAATTGGAGCAGTGTTTAAACTGTCAACACAGCTAAAAAAACTTAAAATAAATAAATAATAATAAATAATAAATGTAATCATAAACAATTAACAAAAATTGGGGTCCATGGGATCAAAGGGGGGGAAGAGGAGTAGGAAGTTTATAATTTGCCCTGAGGGACATGGTGCCTACACACTCTAACCACAACCCCTATACAGCTGAATGGGGATTAAAAAAAAAGGCATAAGCCATTCAGCGAAACATGAAGCCCACCCAAGGCTCACATTCACCTCCTACCCCTTGTGTTTTAGGATGATAGGATGAACAGTCCCATTAACCCATTGGGGAGACTTGGAGAGCGAACAATTTAAACCACAATTCACTGAATCCAAAAGGTGCATGCTGTAAGACAAGACCATTTAATAAAAAATAAGAAGAACAAAATAAAACATCAGTAGATTGTAACATGGTCACTAGTTGCAATGGTCTTCTGTGCCCAAGGTGACTATACTGTTATTTTCAATGTTTTCCCTCCTGCCACTAAAGAGGTGCATGCAACGAATCCTGGCTCTCATACCTGGGGTACTTAAAGGTAGGCATTATGTGAGATTTGTGAAATATTATGTTTCATCATTCTTTAGCCCCTAATTAGTTAAACAGAGGTTCTGGAGCCTCTGTTTTATTTTCTTTTAGTTATTTTGTTACTTAACTGTTTTGTTATGTCTGAAGTAATTTAGAGACTTGCAGCCAAGTTCATACAAATTCACTGCAACCACCAAAATTCGATGTCACAAGCATTTGCATTAACTCTCCAACAACTTGGATATTAACGAATTATGAGTTGTTTGGCATGTAGCATGTGAATTTCGGCCACTTAAGTGAAGTCAATTCAGTAGAGTTACCACCCTAACTCGACTTGTTAGTAAATAGGCCAAAACATTGCATTAAATCTTTGCTGTTATATAATGCCGAAGTTATAGAAACCTTAAAATGAAGGGAACTTTGCAAACCCAAAAGGTATGTCCAAGTCTTGAGGGAGAGGAAGCTTATTAAAGTTCCTCAACTACATTTGTCTCTGAGGTTTACAGGTAAATGAAGAAAGAAATGAAATAAAGAGAAAATACTTCACTGTAGGAGTTAGCTTTTCTTCCTGTCATTCTAGTTCTGTAGGACATTTCTCCTCATTACTGAGAGACTCTGTATAATAAAAGATAACACTGTACTGTGACATCAGTGTAGCTTTCCTAGTTTGTGCCCCTAGAGCACTCATGTATATATAAATATAAATTTGCTCATTCTCTGACCGCTTCTGTTCTCATGTGAAAAAAAGGCAGGAAATAGATAAAGTGAGTTTGCTGAAACCGTAGGAAGCACCCGGCAGGCTAGCTGTAAGATAGATGAGCTGGATTTGGGAAGTCTAGAGATCTTGCCTGCATGCCAGGGCTTCCCATTCCTGTGGTGTGGTACAAGTATAGTAGCTTTAGTATATTATCCTACGAAGAGCAATTCATTTTCATTGACACCACATTAGGAGTTATGCAAGAAACCTGTCTCCCAATAAGACTTATTTTCTAATTTAGCGAGCGGAGATTAATGATAATCGTACATTCAACCGTAGCACATTGGATATCCCATTACAGATAGAATATTTTTCTTTTATATGAAAGTAAGTATTCTAACTCAGGTGTAGGCAACATGGCATCAATTGTTTTCTTTCTCATGTCACCCTAGTCTCCAAATTTATTGTAAAAGAAAGTATTAAAGGCTTATTTAAAAATACTATAATATTCAGCTCAGGACAAAATCACCTCCATCTTGATTTCATAGAATCCTGGTGTCAAACTGCTGTTATTTAAGAATACAGTTTGAAAAAAAAAATGTACTTGAGAAAAACTAGCATAAACACTGAATTCCTGATATTTCTCCTCTGAGAAGCTTTTAGTTGTTATCCAAAACATTTTACTACAAGATTTGTTTACCTTTAAAACTCTAGAAACAACTTTTAAATTGTAAACATCTTTAAGAAGGATCTACCACTTTTCCCAACTCCTATATTTTACAGCTCTGTATACTGCATATGTATTACAGTTACCCTTTGGTACACCATGGCAGCAACCATCTTAACATCAGGTTCTCAGAATCTGCTTCTAGTTGCCCTGTCTCTAAAGGGTTAATTTACTGCCTCAAGCATTGTCACCAAATATCAATACATATATTTTAGTTGTGGTATAAACCCTCCACTTACCTGCTGAAGAGCTACAGCATAAGGCCACCTATGGTCTCTGTAATTCTTGGTGAGTTTGGCTGCTTGAAGGAGTGAATTGATGACAGGAGATTGCTCCCACTAAAAGCAGTGGGAGCACACATGTGCTTGCATGCTGGGGAGGAGTCTTGTTCACTCCCTGGAAACCACCACTGAAGCTGGATGTCGGTATGTCCTGCTAGGGCAATATTGAGCAAGAGGTGCGTTCAGTCCATCTCAGCGAATCAAAAAAGATCTGGGAGGCAGGTAAACCCCATGTGTGTGAATGAAAAAGTCAATTATAAAGCAATATCCTGCCATCACACGAGGACTGTAGTATACCTTTAACTTGCTGCATGTTGTTAATGTTGTTCAGGTGGGCTGTGTAAGGGTGTGGTGCAAAGAAGGTAGAAAAGTTTGGAAAATTAACATTTTGTTTACTGACCTTAACTGTTCAGTTCTGCTGATGTAATACTAAAATTTAATCTAGCCACATTTCACTTATAATATAATGCTAACATTCTCTTAACTATAACACCGGACAAATGGAAATCATTGGGTAATGTAAAAGTCGTCTCTTCTTCACTGGCCTGGCCTTTTGGAGATAGATTTATATGTTCATGTGTGTAACACTTAAATACGGTATATATTTTCAACATATATGTTTTTGAACATACACCAGAAATGGTACAATGAAGCGGAGTCCTGAAGATGGTATTTGGTGGTGGGTAGGGGTTAATTTTTGTCTCCCTCCTACCCTTAATGTCTTTAGATCTGACCCTCATTTTGCCCTTTTGGCTGTGGAGGGAAGGAAGGGGTTGCTTATGCTTATAAGGCAAGTGAGGCCCAGCAAAAGAAGACTGGGAAACTGGTGGTCTTACAAAAGCACTTGGCCACTTCCATTATTTTTATACATCATTGTTTTCTGATGCTGGAACTACTCCAGGTTTGCTATGATAATTCATTTTCAGAAACAACAGTGAGGTACAAAATAATACTCTTCCAAATATATTTATTCTAGCTATGAATACAGATATTATTTAAAACGCAAAAGAGAACTGGAAAAGAAAAAGACAACATATATTATGGTAATACAGCTTGTTGTTGATAATTTTACATGCAATAGATGAAGAATTACAATCAGCATAGACAGGGAACATGCTAAAACTTAGTAATTTTGTCTGCTACCTATGAGATTAAAATGTAGAATATATGAGTGTCAGTAACCTTCTACTTAGAGGGTGTGAATAACATGTCAGTTTTCAACTCACTGAGCGCCAAGCTCTGTTTAATTAACCTTTTGGGAATAAGCATGTCCCAAAATGTTTTAAAATCTTTATTCCATAGTCCTAAAGCCATCCTATAATGAAGCCAATCCATAGAGAGGGCACATTCAATGGCAATTAATTTATCTAGGGGATTTATTCATATATTTCATTCTGTTGAATAAATGGACGTAAGCATACTTCGACCACACTAAAAACAAAGTGAATCTTCAATCTTCCAGAGCCAATAATTTATCAAACCACGCTTTGACAGTAAATTCTGTTAGCCCTGACCTTTTGCTGCTTTCTTACAATCTGTCATGATAAACATGATATATGTAGAACACTTATTAAACTCAGAAAGCAAAAAATGCCACATGCTATTAAATAACAACAAAAGGCTTCCGTATATTTCATAAAACATTTTCATTAAGCATTTGATATTTATTTTTCAAAATTATACTTTGTGCATTACACTTTTATTTACAATTTGTAAACATTAATATTTCCCCCCCTATATGTGAGAATTTAATGTATCAAAACAGGCTAAAATTTGGGAATGAGTATTATAATGCATCTGACCGTGACAATAATCTGTGCCTTGTTGATGTCAGAGGTCAGAGGAGAATGGGCAGATTGGTTTGAGATGACAGAAAGGCAACAGTAATGCAAATAACCACTCGTTACATCCAAGGTATGCAGAATACCATCTCTGAACGCACAACACATCGAACCTTGAAGCAGACAGGCTATAGTAGCAGAAGACCACACCGGGAGCTACTCCTGTCAGCTGAGAACAGGAAACTTACAGTACGATTTGCACAGCCTTGGACAATGGAAGACTGGAAAAATGTTGCCTGGTCTGATGAGCCTTGATTCCAGCTGCGACATTCAGATGGCAGGGTCAGACTTTGGCGTAAACACATGAAAGCATGAATCCATCCTGCCTTGTATCAATAGTTCAGGCTGGTGGTGATTATTATTATTATTATTTATTGTTTGATATAGCGCCATCAAATTCCGTTGCGCTGTACAATGGGTGGACAGGACATAACAAGTAGTAGGTTGCATTTGTGTATACTTAACAAGCAGTATTTTTAATTGGACTCATGAATGCTAAATGCATTGAGCCATGACCACATTTTCTGGGAACCTTGCCAAAACGCCAGTCACAGCTTGGTTAAATCTGACTCCAACAAATGTAATATCTTTTAATTGAGAGAGGGGGAGATGATTCAGCCACAGCAGGCAAAGGAATTAACAAATCGTAACAACATTTCTGAGGTTGAGCTATTTTGTTTGGTTAGTAGGGGGTACTCCTAATTATTGGAGATTTGTACTAGAACACAAAATTGGCGTATATCCTAAAAATGTTTGTGATGTACCCACCTTTCCTTGTATGTAGGTAGTGCGTACCGTGCACCGCCAACCAACCACGACCTATCCCACCAAGTAACGACACAGAGACATTATTTGGATAAAACAGGCCACAGCATATTTTTATTTAACAATAACCACAAACCACACTGTGTTGGCCTAAAACACCATATACCAATAACCATAAATTTACAATATACAATCAACAAATAAC
The DNA here is from genome assembly GCF_027358695.1 of Spea bombifrons. Lineage (NCBI taxonomy): Eukaryota > Metazoa > Chordata > Amphibia > Anura > Pelobatidae > Spea > Spea bombifrons. Next base: position 30,667,466 of record NC_071091.1, read on the forward strand.
TATAAATACAAATATACATAATTAACATATCTTCATCCATCACCAACACAGGAAACAGATTAACCCCGTCCTTGCCGGCCGCTCGCCACTGTACACTCCAACACAGATGCTCACCTCCCCCCTCGTCCAAATAAAACTGACAGCTACCTTCCGCTGTCCCAAAACCAATGCTAACCACCAGCTGTCCATAAGCTCGGTGGGCACATCCAATAAACACCAGAGGTCAGGGGAGGATTGAGCCTTCCTTCACACCATCATCCAACTCCACAACTTAACAAACCAGACCGGCAAGGACACACAAACCTCCTGCTGTGATAAAAGAAAAGAAAGTTAGTACACATATAATTTGGGAGGGAGGGTGGGAAGCAGGTAAACTGTTAGCCGCCTCAAATAAAAGTGACAGTGACCGGGGTGACCAAGCATGCACTCACACATACATGCTCCCTGTCCATTTAGCTATGCTGATTCCCAGGGGCCTGGTATGATGTGTTTAGGTAGTTCTTTTAGCCAATCTTGTTAGACGTTCCCAAGACTTAAAGCAGGAGTTGCAACTGTGAGGCTCCAAAGGGATGTGCAATGGGATCAGCACAATATAAATATCTCTGCCAAAGAAGATATGTAATTAATGATATTACTCTTATTTAAGTATGTATTTATTTGTATAAAGTACAGTGTGGGGGTGGTATGTGTGGGGATACCTATTCTACTCACTTTCAGGGATTAAACATCTCCTAGCTGTCCTAGAATTGGGTGGGAGGATGTCGATTATGATTAAGGACTAATTATACCAGTCACATTATTTTATTTAGGGAGGAGGAGGAAATGAACCTATGGAGTTAGTGTTTTTTGGGAATGCTGAGCTCCTGATTTTGCAGCAGAAGTTATTTCTTAAATGTTGGAAATATAATTATCATATGAATTAATTTTCTTCACGTACAGGGAACTTTTAGTGTTTACTGTATTCACTTGAAAACATAAAGCATAATGTGTTTTTTTAACTCAGTAGGGTTGCTGAAATAAAACAAAAAATTTTGCACAATATAGATTCAATTGTGGAGAAACTGAAATAGAATTACAAAAGAAGTAATGTGCTATGCTAGGCAGTAAAAGGCGTGAGCCAAAACTACTCAGCAGATATTACCTTGGATTCTATAATACAAATCTAATAGCTCTGCACACAAATAGATCAAAAAAGAAAAAAGCATGTCATTTTTTGCAATATATTTTCTAATATTTCCAAAATGTTTAAAATTGGCTTAAAAATAGGTATTTCTTAAACATGAACTTGGGGAAAAAATTTACCTTCATTGACTCCCATACAGAATACTCATAGTGTGAAAACACAGCTGCATAGAAAAAAAAAAGCAATCCTTAGCAATTTATGTTATTTTGGGCAACCTAGTATCCCCTGCTCTTAAAGCTGGCATTTTTTTCAATCATTGCTACTGACATTGGTTATTTCACATTATTGTATTTTCCTTACAATACATAACACAAGTTATAATGTTGACACTGCTGCTATAGCAGTTCCTTAGTAAATGATTTCCTTAGGGATATATATATATATCTATATATATATATATAGATATAGATATATATATATATACACTTAGAGGAAAGTATATCTTGTACATTTGAAGTTTTGTCTAAATTTGTTTTTTAACACGAGGCAGGGCGTACCTAGAGTATTTGGCACCTGGGGTGGATCCTGTATGTGACACCCCCCTGACACAATAAAATTAATGTTGAAAAAATACATTATTAACTTAAATTAAATAAGTTTAAATAAATAACATTTATAAATATGGTACAACGTAATTCCCACCACTATATAGTAAGCCGGACTTTGACATGGTAGGCCTCTGTCCCTAAAACAGCCTCCCCGTGCCTCTGCTGCACCTAAAACAGCCAAACCGTGCCACAGCTGCCCCTAAAACAGCCTGCCTGTGTCACCGCTGCCCCTAAAACAGCCTGCCTGTGCCACCACTGCCCCTAAAACAGCCTGCCTGTGCCACCACTGCCCCTAAAACAGCCTGCCTGTGCCACAGCTGCACATAAAACAGCCTGCCTGTGCCACCACTGCCCCTAAAACAGCCTGCCTGTGCCACAGCTGCCCCTAAAACAGCCTGGCGGTACCACCTCTGCCCCCGAAGCAGCCTGGCTGTGCCACCTCTGCCCCTAAAGCAGCCTGGCTGTGCCACCTCTGCCCCTGAAGCAGTGAGCTGCAGGCCCGAGTTAGGTGACTGTTGTGGCACCCCCCTGATGTGTGGCACATGGGGCGCACCGCCCCCCTGTAGCTACGCTACTAACACCAGGGATACCATGTTGGGAAATACCACTCATTGCAGGTAAGACCATAAAGCAGGTCGAAAGGGGGCCACCCCTGGACTAACAAAGAGTCATTCTCCAGCCCGCAGGAAAGGAAAAACCCCAGAGGAAACCTTTAGAGAAGCTGTGGCTGGAAGAATTGCCTTTCCCTCTGGGCATTAAGAGGTCAATTCTATCTAGTGGATGGGCAAAAATTAAATTCAAATTAAAATACAAATAATTGATTATAAATGTCGATCTGCGGGTTACAATCTTCAGACCTCTGCTGGGATCCCGACACTCTGCAAATCTCTTTGGCGGAGAGCCGACACTCCGCAGATCTCTTTGTCAGACGGCCAGCAGTTTTGACGTTTCTTCAGACTTCTTTGAGCTGTAGATGGAGATGCATGCCACATTTGGGAAGTGGTCATTCTGCCCCCATGTCCTTTTTTTCTATTTTGGTCAGTTATCAATGTTATTGATTTTTAGAGTGATCACTAGCAGGGATGCAACTAGAAAAACTAGGGCCCCTAACCTTTCACCAAGCAACATGTGTCCCAGTTGCCCTAAACAGCTTGTGAGTTCTATTTTTGCCCCTAACAGTTTGTGAGTGCCACCTTTGCCCCCAAACAGCTTGTGAGTACCTTTCCCCAAGCAACTTGTCAATGTCATCCTAACCCTCAAACAGCCTGTTTGTGCCATCTTTCTCCCAGCTTGTCAGTACACCTAAAGAGCTTATCTGTGCCATTTTTGCTCCCAACAGCTGGTATGTGCCATCATTGCCCCCAAACAACTTGTCTGTGCCTTCTTTGCCCCTTCCAACATACTCTCTGGTGCACATTTGTAAACACACTTATACAAATTACACACACTCATACTTACTAACATATGTACAGATTCATTCTAACACACACTCCATATCACCCCACTTACACATGCATGCTCACACACAAACACTTACACATCCATGCTCACACAGAAATACACATCCATGCTCACACACATACAATTACACATCCATGCTAACACACAATTACACATCCATGATCACACACACAATTACACATCCGTGTTCACACACATAAACACTTACACATCCATACAAGTATTTCCAATCGTGAGCTTGAACATCAGAATAGATTCCCCTCTGGCCAGGACCCAGGGCCAGACTGGGAATAAAAAGCAACCCTGGAAATATTTGGACACCAGCAAATATATATTTTTTGAGTGGTCAAGCTCATGTGCCCACACACCACACCAGGGGTATAACTAGAAACCCAGGGGTACTCCAACTTCATAAGCAACATGTCCCATAGTGCCACCTTTTCACCAAAACAGCTTGTCTGTGCCATCTCTGCCTCCTAAACAGACTGCCAGTGCCATCTCTACCCCAAAACAGCCTGCCTGTGCCATCTCTGCCCGCGGAACAGCCTTCCTGTGATATAAGATTTTTAAGTAACCTGAGAGCAAATGTGCATGTGTCTCAGTTATTATGAGATTGGTTGTCTTGTATATGGTCAAAGATAAAATGAAATGAAAACATTTGTTCTTATTCAACAGCGGCAAAAGGTTTAATTTCTTCAAATTAGCAGAGTGAAGCTTTATTTTCATTTATATAATACCATATAATTATACAGAGAGATGACTTCTATGTCTTGTGATTGACAAGAGCTAAATATACTTATGCTATATTTAAAGTAAAATAGCAAATGAATGAGCCGCAGATGTTTCTAATTAACTATGCAATCAGGAATATGAGATGTAGTTACGAAATGACACATTCCTCTGCTTATGGTTTTGAGAATAGGAAATCTCTGTCCCAAGTTGATGAGCTTTTACAAGGAATGAGAAGAAGTGACAAGAAGCCCCAACCTTAAAGGCAAATAAGTGCAACATAAATCAAACAGAGTTTGTCACTTTCTTAAAGAGACTCTAACATGTAAATGTGAAGCAATTCAGTCCATTATTACATTTTTGTATGCTAAATAGCCATGGCTAACCTAAGGGTAGGTCTATGTTTAACCAGCCCGGAATAGAAATAGGATAGAGAAAGCAACTGGAGATTTGCCTCCAGAATGGGCGAAGCTTAGGTCGGTGTGGGAGTATCTATTTCTAAACTTTTGTCTTTTGCAGCAACCCTAAAAGTACAGCACTTTTGGCACAGACCTAGTCTGTTAGTGGAATATCCAACTCAGCACACTGTGAACATTTTCCTTATTATGTAATAAATACAATAGCCTTGTGCCAATAGGTCTGTCATGCAGGTGAAGGAGTCTGATTAGATTTTTGTGTTAAGCCCAGTAAGCGGATTCCCATCTCGCCTCACCAGTGAATATAACGTATGTATTGAGTATGGGAGACCTTGTCAGACCTATTAGATCATAAAAAGGATTATTCAAGTCTGTCTGGGTCAACGGTGCCGTAGTTGTTATAATGTAACTCCCCACTTGTCAGTGGGAAAACCATTGGAGGGGTATCGCTCTTTGAAGCTATATAATGATAGGGGTTGTTTTAAAATCTCCAATGTTTTGGATGCCCTACTGATACTGATTCAAAAATATAGATGAGGGGACCCAATTTGAAATTCCTGATTGCCCTCCAAGGGAAGGTAAATGGAATAATGCCATCGGGCATGTTTGGCTTCTTAAAGCAACATAGCCACATATCATAATACTAATATGCACATATCATTATTATTTACTTAATAACATTTATTTATATTGCTCCAAAAATGTATGACAAAACTAGAACTGACAGATTAAAAGATACCTATGCATTATGTATAGAGGGCCCTACTTGCAAGCCTTTAATCTAGAGGATATTATTGCAAGCATTAAAATTACTATAATTTTATAACCACTTGATATGCCTGTCAGTACTATTCAAAGGCAAGGGTTGCTGGGAGAGCCCAACCCAAGGATGCACACAGTGAGAACTAGTCCTGTAAATAATCACTGCACTAATCACCACTCTGTGCCTGTTAACCGGAGATATCAGAGTTGGAGGAGCAGACTCTTAGAATAGATAAATATATTTATATATACAGCTCCAAGTGCATACAGTTGTGTGAAAAAAGTAACCTTCTTTGAATTCTATGATTTTACATATCAGGACATAATCTGTTCCGTAGCAAATACAACCTCATATGAACAACAACACATGACATATTACATGATTGTCATGATTTATAAAAAAAATAAAGTCAAAATGGAGAAGCCATGAGCGAAAAACTACGACTCTGTGGGCAGTGACGGTGACTGCCCACTTTTAGAGGGGAAAGGAGAAGGGTGGTGACCCGGAGAAGGGGTGCTTCCCTCAAAGTCTCCATGCGAAACTCAGAGAGTTACCAGGTAATATAGATACTAGGTAATATAGTTACCAGGTAATATAGATACCAGGTAATATAGTTACCAGGTAATATAGATTAATAATACCCACGACCTCAAATAACATGATACAAAGATATTCTTGTACTCAGTTTTCTGTTTACTTCTAAAATAAAGCAGCAATGTTCTGCATAAGTACAAATGTCATGCCTAACATGCTCTGAATGACAATATGCACCATGAATGGTTATACGGACTACTAAGCAACCATTACTAATGATAAATCACACATGAGTAAGCTTTACTTTTAGTATGCTCATGCCTCTGTTTACACATTTCATGCATTTCATCCAATTTCTTGCTCCTGATAACAACTAATTTGGAATTGTTTTCATAAAACAGGTATTTTCAAAATCAATTCTGCGAGGTTGATTAATGCACTTAGAAAATATTAATGTCTTCACATTACATTGAGAGGTATCCCTCATTGAACATCAAATCCCATAACTTTCAGCCATTGATGTGTTATGTTCAGCAATTGATGGATGAAGAAGAGAGGAGAGAATGGATTTTTGGGAAAGTACAGCATAAGAGGGTGAGAAAAGTATGTGAACACCTGACTATCACACCTATATGAGCTTGTTGGACAATCCAAAATCATGGGCATTAATACGGAGTTGCCCCTTCCCCTATGTGGCTAAAACAGCCTCTACTCAGCCAAAAGAGTGTTTGTTAGATGAGGCATTGATGCTGGACGAGAAAGCTTGGCTCACAATCAGTTCCAATTCATCCCAAAGGTGTTCAAGGAGGTTAAGATCAGGGCTCTCTTCAGGCCACTTGAGTTCCTCCACCTAAAACTCATCATACCATGTCCTTATGGACCTTGGTAAGGGGCCTGGCTCAAATCCTGAAATTCAGCCTCAGACCATTATCCCTCATTCACCAAACTTTACAGTAGGCACTATGCATTACAATAGGTAGCGTTCACCAGGCATCTGCCAAACTCAGACTCATGACTCCAGAAAACACATTCCTACTTCTCCAGAGTCCAGTGGTGGTGTGTTTTACAGCACTTTAGCCGATGCTTGTTATTGCGCATTGTGATCCCCAGCTTGTGTACAGCTGCTGGGTCATGGAAGCCCATTTCATGAAGCTTCTGACACACAGGGCTTGTGTTGATGTTGCTCCCAGAGGCAGTTTGGAACTCTATAGTGAGTGATGTTATACACAGGTGATTTTTACACAGTACTCACTTCAGCACTCCACAGCTCCACTCTGTGAGTGTACGTGATCTACCACCTCATGGCTGAGCTGCTGTTACTCCTGGATGCTTCTATTCCACAATATTAGCACTAATTGTAGACCTGGGCAGCAAAGATAGTATCCTATTACAGTGCCATGTTTAAGATAATTCAGCTCTTCAGTTTAACCCATTCTACTGCCAATGTTTGTCAATGGAGATGTATGCCTATGTGCTTGATTTTATATACCTGTTAGCAATGGTATATGTTAGCAAATATTGCTAAATTACCTAACACCACATACTTTTGGTCATGTATAACAATGCTAAGATATACAACTCACAATTCATCTATTCTGGTTGTGTAAATGTCCAATGGTTTCAGTTCCTGTGGCTCATTGTCCCCTAGATGAATTGTGTTGCTGACACCTCTAGGGCCCAGATCCTGATAAGGCTGTTCACTCCAGTAAATATGCTAACATTCTATGTTTTCTGCAATGCCTGTTTTTTGGTCTGTCAATTCATGCAACTGACTGAATGGGAGCACTTTCCATGCATGCACACAGAGGGACACCCCTTGTGTTTTTAATTTATTTATCATGAAGCGACCTGTTACATCCAAATCCCTGATCCCTGGATCAGAAAATGTAGGTAAGAATGTGTCACACATATAACCATGATCTGTTTTACCATTTTTTATTAAATTAACCCTTGGTCAGAAACTATTTTTACTTTAGCTGTCACGTCTTGTAGATTTCACTGCAATTTTTTAACCTCTGGAAATAAAAAACCAAACACATTTTAAGTCATGAAAAATACAGATTCCAGTATGTTTGACATTGTTTATATGGAGATATGAAGACTTTTCCCAATGGATTGTTTTTTTCCCCCCATCAGCATCTGACCCTGACATCAAAATTTCTTTTCCTTGAGAATTCATTTCATGGGAATTATATTATTTGACAAGGAAAATAGAAAATTCTTTAGGAGGCTATACACTAGGCTACTGATACTTTCAAGAAAATATATGACTATAGTTATATTTTCAAGAAAATATAACTATAATCATATCAGACAAGGGACACATCAAGTGAATCATGGAGTTATGGTCCTGCTGAAACTTATTGTGGGCTCTAGCACATCTAACAAACACAAAACAGAACGTTACCTCTTGTGTGCAATAACTTATGAATGTAGAAGGCCATATAACCGATGGACTGGTTAGCTTGTCAAGTGGAAATAAACATAATTTAATTATTTCTCATCCATCATGACATTCCCTGCTGACCTGGTTTTTGGATTACGTTACTGCTTAGGCCCAGAGACCTATGTCCCAAACCTTAAAATAAAGACAAGAGCCATTAATGTGGGTACAGGCATTGACCACAGCTTTATTAACTCCCCAATTTCAGAATAATAATCATATAATATTAACCCACAACATCTCACCAGCTGCTAGGCATAAGCCCAGCAGGAGGTTCACACTCCATACAACCAAAATATCTGGCCCAGTGGGTGCCATCAGCTGTGATCTGCCACCCAAAAAGCTGTGATCTGTGATCTGCCACCCAAAGGCTGCTTGGTCGCAACCTCCAAGGTACCATCACATCACTTTGGCCGTGGGGGGGGTTGTCCACAGAATAATGGATGAAGGGACCTGGCCAGAGGACACCATTTAGGGTGCACCTGTTCCCATCGCATGCCCCTCAGCCCCTTCACTGAATCTGCAAGCTTTCCTGCTGAAACTCCAGATTCCTTCTATTTAACCCTTGATTTGGCTTGCTGAGCTGACCAATAAATATATGAATGTCCCAAAATCCATACAAGCCCAGAGGGACAACAAAATAAATGATTACAGTAAATGAGCCTTTCCTTATTGGGTATCAACCCCAATAGGGAAACTTTGAGATTAGGGAATGGAGAGAACAAAAATGGGCTTGCAACCCGCCCTAACTTCTTTAAATAATTTTTCTTCCACAACCCCTTCATTACATAGAACTGGGTGCAAATTATGCACACAAATTGGGATGTCAGATGTGACGCGTGGGATCTGAAACCTCTACTAAACCCATCCTCCAACAGCAATATATCCCGCCGTCTATTGTACCCCTCTAGCGACGGGAGCATCCTGTGCCCGCTCACTTGAGTCCTCACTTCTGCCTAGTCCTGCCAGTGTGAGCATTAGGGCTTAAAGTGAACCTTCTACAGTGGCTCCCTAAAATGGATATAAGCATACCTGGGAACTTCTCGGCTCTGGCTACCCGGAGCCTTCCCTTGCGGGACGCAGCCAGGACTGCACACTGACGTCATCGGGCGGTCCCGCGGATGACGGGGGAGTTCCCGCTGACATCGGGGGCAGTCCCGCTGACGTCGGGGGCAGTACCGCTGACGTTGGGGTCTTTCCCGCTGACGTCTGGGGGGAACACCCCCATGTAAATGATAAAAAATGGGGGGGAGCGGGGCATGTCAAGACCCCACTCCCGCGACCTGGAGGATTTGGGTCTTGACCCGAAGAACTGGAGGAGCAGCCCAGGTATGGATATAAGTATAGGCCTGTATATAGCATAGTATACCATGCACAATCAGGATTAAATATAAAAAATTGAGTATTTATTCAGTTTGCCAATGTTTTCGTCAGGCAAGTAACTGTACCTGGAGTTCCCAGGTGCTACAGTAAACAGGAAGTCACCACCCCTTAGTGTCAAAGGTAATTCAAGAAGGATACATTCCTCAACATATCCAGTAGTTAAGAATAGAATGATACAAGTATCTTGAATAATAGTAGTGCCAGAGGGATAACTTCCACACATTCCTATAATGTTCTTAATCATCATAATCAAAGAATGCCTCCCTATCACTATTTGGAACCCTAAATTATGCCAACAGAGAAATAAAGCATTTGTGGATATCCCTGTCTGAAACAAACTGCCAGTTTATAAATTTACAAAACCAGGATCAGGAGATATTCTGTTCCTCAGAGGGATAATGTGCTTGAAATATATCTCTAGATAGCCACAATAATCTGAAAATGAATAAATGAATGTAATATATGTTATGCTTTCTGATGTGCACCGTCTGTTGATGCGTAAAGAGCCCTGTTGCCGAAATGTTGGAAACTAAATAAACTAAATAAATACTGGATTTTTTATATTTAAGCTTAATCTTAATGGACACGTTATCGTTGTTCTAATACTCTGCATTTTGATCAATAAAGGGTGTTCCTGGGTGTAATCCCCTAAAATAAATTCTGCTATCCTTTGTGTGGATTATACTGCCTGCAAAAGAGCTCCTCCAGAAGAGAACTAGAGCTCCAGCAAGCTGCGAAAAGGGATAGCAACCATAATGGTTCAGAAACTGACTACCCCAAAAGGGTCCGGTAAAAAAAAGGACAGATTTAGCCACGGAGTATGTCTTCTTTGCATGCCCTACATTCACTATCCATACATGATTTACTGTTCAGTAGGGACTGATGGTGGAAGCTAAGGTGGAACATCTTACCCTACAGAATAACAGTTGTATATTGGCAGAGATGCAAGCATGTCATTGGGTTGCTGGGTTGTTATATTGACAAGATAATGCTTGTGATGAAGTAAGTGGGATGGGATGTTGGTGGGTTAAAGAGACATGGAAGATAAAACCATATAGTTGTGTATAGGTTAGGTGTAAACAGAAAAACACACATATTTAGTGAACAGTTACAAATATTGCTGTTACAGGAGGGACAGGCTGTTGTTTATTTTAGTGCACAGTACTACTGAGAATAACCAAGGAAGATCAACACCAAAAGGGATTTAAAGGAACTATTCCTTCTTGCACAAGGAGAAATAATTGATTCACTAAGAGCTTTGATAGACAAGCTGGTGAGATACTCTTTTTGGGAAAGGAGGTTAGGAAACCTCAAAGGATTAATGTAGAGACCATTCGTCTTTTAGAGATAGAAGTAGGTTACCTGTGTGACAAATTTACAGGCATCATGTTCGCCTTGACAGGTGGCTTTAAGTGGATTATTAAAATACATTTAAAATTCTCAACAAAAAAGTATAAAACATTACACTTCACCAACCTTTCCTTTCAAGTTTAAATCTAGAGACATGTTGCTGAACTAGGCCTTCATTTCACAAAACTTATTTCTAGATTATGAACTTGTCTGAGCAGGGTACACCTTTTTTCCTGTGAGTGCAAATTGTTATGTTATGGACTGTTTGTTAAATCCTGTTTGTACAGCACTGCAGAATATGATGGAGCTTTATCATTAATAATATGTTATTATTATTATAGGCTCAGCATAATTAGTTTTTTTTCCCAATGAATCAGTCAATCCTGTAGAACTACAATGCTGAAAATCCATATATCTCCTAGAGTTATGGAGTGGTGATAACCAATAAAATGCATTGTTTATATGAGTTGTTTAGGTAACCAAAGGAGCCATCCAATTAGATGTGTTGTTTACGTACCACCAAGTAAATACAATGTTACAATCTTAAAGTTACACAAATGTACACAATTTTAAAAAACAATTGAACTAAAGCTAGTAAGGTAAATGAAGACATCCTATCAAATATTGCAGGCTGTCCAAATTATCATTAACCAATTAATCTCATGGTGGTCTTGTATCATTTTATCTTGTATCTCCAATTTTAAGGCCAGTGCCTAAATAAACTTTTGTCAAAGATTGAAACCCAGGAGACTGTTAACGTCTACTTAAAACTAGGTATGTATAGCAGTTATTTCTTCATGCATTCCTGCAGTTTTGCATGGTAATGTGTTGTGGATTATGCTAATAGGATCCCCATGTTTCTATGCACCCCATTTTAACTGGTGAACACCCTCATATTAAGTTAACTTAGAAGAGTTTCTGAAAGTTATACTATTAAGATATTGCTTTATTTTACTCAATTACTTTGAGACTAAATCCCTTTAAGTAAAATTTTACTCAAAAAGTGTTCTTTTTGTGTATAAGAATCCTGTTCACTTAATCAGACCCCTATCCGCTAAAGCAACTGAAGAAGACATTAAACATATAATTCTCTAGCCAGTTTTTCTTAGATGGAGCCACCTGTTATGTGATTTTGAATTGGGTATTCACCATTGTTTATTCTTTATTTAATGGGTAAACAAGAGTTAAAGCCCTTCTTTCCTTTGATATAATTTTATTTATGTCAGATACCTTGGGATATGCAATTGTAGTTACTGCTTTGTCTGTTTAATTAACTAACCCAGATAGAAGTGTTTGCCTGTCTTGAGACATGTTGCCCTGTATTGCTTAAAATTAAAGAATATAATAATGGCTGTTTTGGGGCAGTATGTGCTTATCTTTGTTAACTCACACTATCAAAGTTCACACAAGTAGATTGATAGTGTATATAGCAATACAAATAAACCACTACTCAACCAATTCATTGGAAGATAGATTCAGTAAAGGTTTTTACCTTATGGACAACTTGCCATATATAAGTTATGAACACATAAACATACAGTACTGTGCAAAAGTTTTAGGCAGCTGTGAAATTTTTTTTATTTGATATGTATCTGATATGGATGCTTTATGTGGATCTATGCCAATGGGAGAGAAGGGATAACGACAAGGTAAAATAGAAAAACAGCGTATTGGTCAGACTGGGAGATAATGGCATGAAGAAACACCAAAAAGCATGTTCTAAATGCATGATAGAGGATAGAAAACAACATTTATAATATATTAGTGTAAGCGCTTCTGTAATAAAAGAGAGAACAGAGTATTAAAAAGACATAAAAGAATTAAAAATGGAATGCATACTTAAAAAATATATATATATATATATATAAAACATCATTAAATTAATGTATTGGAAAAATAATGATTATGTCCGTATTATTGTTGTCGTGCATGTGACATGTTTCCTCGTGACGGCTTCTATAGAGGTCACCGACAGATCGTCTCACTTGTGGATTGGGAATCAGGAAAGAAATGCCGCTGGCTGATTCTCCAATATATTGGGGAGGTAAAAGAGATTGCAACTTCTTGTAAACCAGGGTATAAACAGGTTGTAAGGAATTGGTGATTTTGTCACCGATTAGAAGAAGGTTTGCTGATACGGAGTAGACATCTGTTGTCAATTGTTTTTATAGTAATAAAACTCTACTTCTCCCTTAATTGCTTTGTATTCAATTCATCCATATACCGTATTTGCTCGATTATAAGACGAGGTTTTTTTTCAGAGCAAATGCTCTGAAAAATACCCCTCGTCTTATAATCGAGGTCGTCTTCTAATCAGACCTCAAAATGTCCGCTGGGGCCATGCTGCTTACCGGGCTTTGGTCGCGAGCAGCAGGAGAACAGGAAGCTAGAAGAGTGTCACATAACTCTGTGATTAATGTGTGAAGTATGTGTGATTAATGGAATGAATGAGTATTTAAATGTTTGTGAATGAGTGTGTGTGTGATAGCATGGATGTGTAAGGGGGCTGGTGGTGGTAGCATGGCATAGGGAGGCTGTACTGAGACTCCTATCATCCCCAGGTTCCAGCATGTACTGGCTGCCTTGGCTTGATAGGAGTGTGATTGCTGTTATATATATATATATACCTCCAGAAATGCCTTTTAACCCCCATATATGCCACTCTGCCCCATGATATGCCTTTAACCCCCTATATGCCACTCTGGCATATAGGGGATTAAAAGGCATATCATGGGGCAGAGTGGCATATAGGAGGGTATAATACATTTCTGGAGGCAGAGTGGCATATAGAGGGTTAAAAGGCACATCATGGGGCAGAGTAGCAAATAGGGGGTATAAGGCATTTCTGGGGGAAGAGTGGCAACCCTGGGGGCAGATGTGCATAACTGGGGGGGGCAGGTTGGCAAATAAAAGGAAATAAAAAAATATATATTTTTCTCAATCATAGCTTTTATTAAATATGAAAATTAGTTTACACGAATTAACATTTAGTGGTAAAACTTTTTTTCCTATAGGGTAGTCTTATATTCAGGCTTTTTGTTTTTTTCCTAAATTAATATTTAGATTTTGGGGGGTCGTCTTATAATCAGGGTCGTCTTATAATCGAGCAAATATGGTAATTGGAAGTGTATTTGATTAATCAGAGGTGTGTTTTGGGATAAGCTGGATGTGTCACAACAGCTGTAACCGAGGAGCAGAAATTCTTCACGCTGAAACACAAAGGGTTGAGCCTTAAGATAAGTGGACAGTGGGTCAGCAGATAAAAATAGTCTCTGAGTGTAGGCCTGTAGACCTGAAATTTTTAATTCCCGTTTACAATGATCATCCAGTAGGCATAGTACCTTAAGGTTTACATTTATGTTGCCAGATAAATATTTTTCTTGATAGACATCACATCACCTTTGCAGGTGTTCTGGCAAGAGGAGATAACAGGAACCCTGCTATGTGATGTGGTACAGCTCCTCGTTGAGGTCTACTGGCCTCTCTCCAGTCATATCAATAGTTAATTGAATATTCTACTGAGCAGTTTAAGTTTATGTCAGTACTAAGTGAAATGTCAGCTAGTATACTTCGTATTAAAAGTGAGCAATGATGATATTTTTATGTTTATTACATAGGCAGGTACATCTAACCGGTTTTATCTATTCCTTTGATGCTGAGTTTTTATGTGAATTCCAATTGATCTATACCTGTAAAGCTGGGTTTGTGTGTTATTCTGTTGATCCATATCTGCTATGCTATGTTTCCATACATTATTTATGTATACCTGCAAATACAGGGTTTGTATGTCTTATTCAGTTGATCAATACCTGCAATACTGTGTCCATGTGTTTATTTGATCTATATCCTCAGTGCTGAGTTCACATGTGAATTTCAATTGATCTATACATCAATGTGTTAATGTGGGTCCAATTCTTTCAATATAAAATGCATTGGCAGCAGGGTCGAATATTTATATATATATATTGGCAGCAGGGGCTATTATTTATATATATTGACAGCAGGGGCTAATATTAATCTATATCTGCAGCAGGGTCTAATATTAAAGAAACTGCCAGTTCAGCTGTTATTTTGAAATCATATTTCAATCATAGTCTTTACTTTAAAGAGATAAGTACATATTATGTAGTTAAAAATGCATGGCTAACGTATTAGTGCGTAGTAGTAATTAGTACGTAGTAGTATTTAGTATTAGTAGTATTTTTCAATTGCTGTCAGTAGTATTTAATATATATTTAATAATTATATTTATGTGATATGTGAAAACCACAAATTAAAACATGTTTACACCGTTTAAAAGTTATAATTTTTCATTACGACAAATACTGAAAAATAGATATAAGGGGGTGTAACCATGGAGAGGAACTTAATCAGGAAGGGGTGTGGTCAAAATAGGGTGTATCTAAGGGAGGGTCATCCTTACACAGGGCCCATGGCTTTTTGTTGCCCTGGATGGTCTCAGTCCATCCCTGAGTGTAAGGGCACTGGGCCTGGGCAGGCAGATGCTGGCATTTAATAGGCATAGGCAGCCCCTTGGGGCAGGACTGAATTTCTCCAATATTATATATTATACATATATTTTTACCAATATTTATTTATCAATGAAGAAATGAAGAATAATAGACGATATGATAGAAAGAAAAAAATTGTCCACAAATTACAGGTTTGACTAGTGGCATAAATGGCCACTGTTTCACACTCCAACTCCCATCAGTCTGTAACTGCTGCTACTGTTAAGTTAAAATGGCGTCAGCACACTTCTATCTAATGCTTGTCCCTTCCCCTTCATGATTGGCCACAGTGAAAAAAGTAAGGAAAAACTCCCACAGATTGTTGGATCCATCAATCATAGCCATTTCCATCAATGCAACCCCCCGTTTTTTTAGTTAGTTCTACCTATCAGTCATTGATATGGACCCTCCTATACACAGTCCCTCCCACTTTACCTCATCAAGGAGCACCAAAATGGTTTGTAATGGCGCCAAATGGCTTGTAATGGCCGAAACACATGGCGACGAATGGGTGAATCATGACTAATTTTCAGAAGTTTTGCGGTTCATTTTAGTTTCGTCAGAGATCGCCCTCACTTTTGTTGATTTGTATGAATGCACAAATGAAGTTCCTATGATAACAAATTCAAAAGTTCTTATAGTTATTTTTATTTCGACTGTTAATACATTCTAGCAAAATATACTTTGTGTTGGTAACCAAATATATAGTCAGAATATTAAGTATTACTTGTCCAAGACATTTTTTAAGAAAAAATAAATTTCTATGAATTTCATTCTAAACGGTATATAATACGAACCTATTTAATATAAGCCCCAAAAATGAGGGAGGTGTATCGTACTTAACAAGGCATTCAATTGTTGCTTAGGTGCATTTATCTTCCACATACTATATGTTGTCTCTTCTACACATGCAATACATCAACTTTAAAAGATAGACGAGACACATCTTCCTAGTTTTCTTTTTTTTCGTTTATTACAAGCACATAACAAAGTGATTGGTATGGAAGACAAAACAACATCCCTGGCTGGTCCATTTATTATTGCTTTCAGAAAACATTCAGTTTCAAAATGACTCATCTTTATGCTTAATGGTAACTCTTGAGTCTCACATATAATGTAATTTGAAATAAATTAAAGGGGTTGTTAGTTACACAGAATTTTATTTGCACACCCTAAGCAAATGAACTTTAGATCTTTTTGCTTTTTTCATTTGAAAGTTTAATTACATAAAAACAACATAGAAACTGTTTTGGTTCATTTTTGGGCAACGAAGTACGTTCCCTGTCCGTTCGGTTGGAATGAAAACGGGGGGGGGACATTTTTAATTCAGGAAGGAAATTAAGTGCCCAGTGCCCATATTCACTCTGGCTCACTGTCAAACACTCATTCTCGTTCATTCTCTAAATATGTTTCCCTACCTTTTCTGCCGACCACTTCCACATTTTCTTGTTCTTCATCTTGTATCTTCTCTCTTTCATCTTCTCTCTTTTATCGTCTCTGCAGACGTAACCTGATATGCCAAAATGGGGGCGCTTCCAGTGACATCCTCTGACCAGATTGGAGGATCGGATATAACATGGGGAGAAATCATGCCCAAATCATGGTGCTTTTCGTGATGTCATCTGCCCTGATTGGAGACTCTAGGGAGAGGACATCACTGGAAGTTTGGTGGAAGTTCAAGATTATGGCAAATCCTCCAATCGGGTGAGAGCCATTTAGCCCTAAGGTGAACTTCCACCAAAATTGCAGTGCTTTCAGTGACGTCTAGAAGTGCAGCCAATTTGGCGGTAGTTTGCACCAGGTTATGTCCGCGGAGATGCAGATGAAGATAGAATATAAAAAAGAAAAGATAGAAGATGGGAGGCATAGAAGATAGGGAAACATTTAGATAGTGTGAGAGAGTGAATGAGTGAACGAGAATGAGAGTGTGAGTTAATGGGCCCTTGAATTTCAGACAAAATTCTGAGCTGTTTCCATCGTTTTTTTGCCACTTCACTTACTATTTGCTGAATTTGCCAAAAGTCTAATATGCACATGATAGTTGAGTTCCATCCTTAAAAATAATGTTTTGTTGTATACCAATTCATAGAAGGATTCTTTCTCCACCTCACATGTATCTGCAATTCAGGAAATGTGGTCAGCATACTACATACTAGTGTGAATGCGTGCTTATTCACTGCCACCTCTGGCTCACGCAAGAGTTCCAGAAGGTCTAATGAGGCATGATGTGCTCATATAAGCAAAAATAGCTTATACTAATTTCAGTGGGGGACATTTTCCTACCATTTTTTGCATAATTAAAGGGACAGTTTAGTGTCACTGGCATCCACCCCCACTATAGAAGATTTCACTTTGCGAGTGGCTTCATATGCGTTCTTCAAAAACTAACAAATTAACTTACATGACTTTGCAGTTGCAGTCCTGCTGCAACAGCTGCCTTCTTCTATGGTCTGGCATTTTGTGACACCAATTGGCTGCTGGAGAACGTGCCCACAGCGTTCATTGACCAGCGTCGACGCTGACTGGAGGTGAGTGTATTGTGTGCAGTGTCCGGCCAAACACATCTCGTGCATTGTATTTTAGCTTGGAGGTGGCAAATACATTTGCAAAATGGGCAACACAAACTTTTAAAGGGAAATGCAGCTATTATATGCATTAAAGGCCATATTCTGGCTGGAGTACCCTGTTAAAGTACTTAAACATAATTTAATATGCATTCTT
The DNA here is from genome assembly GCF_027358695.1 of Spea bombifrons. Classification (NCBI taxonomy): domain Eukaryota; kingdom Metazoa; phylum Chordata; class Amphibia; order Anura; family Pelobatidae; genus Spea; species Spea bombifrons. The sequence goes on from NC_071091.1 coordinate 30,685,508, forward strand.
TGTTGGTGGGGCTGTTTGGGACATCAATCTACCCGTTTAAAAAAAAAAATCTGAAAATGAAAATAGAAAAATCTGAAATTGATCGTGGATGCTGTGGAAAGGATTACAATCATATTAACAGAAGCAAATTTAAATTGCAAGAAAGCATTGCTGGAAATAGAAAAATATGCCCAAGGAACTGTATAAATAATTAAAGTAAAAACTAATTATTGCTATCACATTATTTATGAGCAGTGATCACGTTCTTTAAGTGCATTTTTAAAGAATTTAGTTATAGCATATTTTAAAAAATGAATTGTATATGCTTTTGTGATTTACGAACAGGGCAGCTAAATATACTAAAAGGAGATCAATATGTTCGTTTGGAAGATCTGTGTAGGATTTATTTAATTTTGCTCATTGATTTCTGCATCTGTGTGATTTGACTACACAGAGTTAAACTTTGTGGGACTTGCCGGGGATTCTTTGCTCCTGGAGCCCTTTCAAGTTCAATGGATAGTCCATCAGCTGCTCTTATAGCCAGTGGCTCTTATAGATTATTGCTCTATCAGCGCAAGTAATAACTCTAAAAGAACATTTGCATTGGTGCACTTGCCATACTGTATTTCTGTGAGTCCACCCACATGCAATTTGTATTGTTATGAATATATTTTATCTTTAAAGAATAGGGCTTTACAAACCCTAAACTTTATGCCAGCAACTTTGTTTCCTGAGATCTGCATGAAACAGAGGTATATTTAGAGGAATGGTGCAAGCCATCCATCAAACCCACAGTTGAATCTCATTATGCAATCTTCGCTGTCAGTTCTGGAACATGGAAATGTGAGCTCCCGAGTGTGCGATTCTTTGCCTATATTCATTTCACAGTACTGTTGTAGAAAACAAACACAGAAGTGGGAAGATGAATGAATAATGTTGCTCATATCTAACATTTTCTAAACATCAGTGACTGCTGTATAAATATTAAAAATAAGAAAACTGCTGTAATTGTGAAAAATTGTGTTTACCCAATAATTGAGGTCTAGATTACCTTGTTATTATTAGATTATTCCCCAGAACTGTACAGACATTAAAATTTAATCAAGCAAAACAAAGTTGGTTTAGACTGAGTTAGCGACTCCATAAATCCAATGGTGTGACCCTGAGAATTTGCCCATTTACACTGGGATGAATAAAATCCCTGATAGTTTTGTCTTTCAAAAAAATAAATAGATCAAACCTTGCCTTGGTAGACAGTGATTGCTGTGATTGGTGGACACATTGATCATGCAACCTAGAAAGGACTTTATTACCGTATTTGCTCGATTATAAGACAAGGTTTTATAATCGAGGTCGTCTTCTAATCAGACCTCGATTAGGTTGCCAGGCTGCTTACCGGTGCTTTGGTCGCGAGCAGCGTCTCTTCTTCTAGCAGCAGGAGAACAGGAAGCTAGTAGAGTGTCACATAACTCTGCCTCCCCCTCCTTCCTCTGGGGGCGGGGCCAGAGAAGTTGCTCGCACAGCCGGGCCCCTGCAGAAGTCTTCGAGTGAGAGATCTGCAGTTCAGGTAAGGGGGTGGGGGAGGGTTTTTGAGCAAGTATGTGTGATTAATGGAATGAATGAGTATTTAAATGTTTGTGAATGAGTGTGTGTGTGATAGCATGGATGTGTAAGGGAGGCTGTACTCACACTCCTATCATCCCCAGGTTCCAGCATGTACTGGCTGCCTTGGCTTGATAGGAGTGTGATTGCTGTTAGCAGTTTTATATATATATATATATATATATATATATATATATATATATATATATATATATATATATACCTCCAGAAATGCCTTTTAACCCCCTATATGCCACTCTGCCCCATGATATGCCTTTTAACCCCCTATATGCCACTCTGGCATATAGAGGGTTAAAAGGCACATCATGGGGCAGAGTGGAAAATAGGGGGTATAAGGCATTTCTGGGGGCAGAGTGGCAACCCTGTGGGCAGATGTGCATAACTGGGGGGGCAGGTTGGCAAATAAAAGGAAATAAAAAAAAAATATATATTTTTCTCAATCATAGCTTTTACTAGATATGAAAAAATTGTTTACATGCATTAATATTTACTAGTAAACTTTTTTTTCTATAGGGTAGTCTTATATTCAGGCTTTTTGTTTTTTTCCTAAATTAATATTTAGATTTTGGGGGGTCGTCTTATAATCGAGCAAATACGGTATGTTTCATAACATCTTAAGAGTAAAAAAACCACTCTTTTCATGATATCAGTACTTTAATACACATGCTTCCAAAATAGTCCGAACCCTGCTGGAGTGCTGGAGCTAACTGGACAAAAATATATAACATACTCCTCCTGAACGTCAACTAAATTTGGTGGTCATGGGGATCCTCTCATACATGTGCAAATGGCACACCATGAAAACCATGGTGACTTTGCAGCTATTATATGCATTACAGTGACCTGCATGATTTCAATGATTTTGAATCCCCTTTCAGATTGTTTGGGGCATCCGGAAAAAAGCTTATCTGGAGAAGACAAGGTGAGCGCTACCATCAATCCTGTGTCATGCCAATGGTAAAGCATCCTGAGACCATTCATGTGTGGGGTGGCTTCTCAGCCAAGGGAGTGGGCTCACTCACGATTTTCCCTAAGAACACAGCCATGAATAAAGAATCTTACCAACACATCCTTCAAGAGCAACTTCTCCCAACCATCCAAGAACAGTTTGGTGATGAACAATTTCCAGCATGATGGTGCACCTTGCCATAAGGCAAAACCGGCTCGGTGAACAAAACATCAAAATTTTGGGTCCATGGGCAGGAACTCCCCAGAACTTAATCCCATTGAGAATTTGTGGTCAATCCTCAAGATGCGGTTGGACAAACAAAATCCCACAAATTGTGACAAAATCTATGCATTGATTATGCAAGAATGTGCTGCCATCAGCCAGGATGTGGCCCAGAAGTTAATTGACAGCATGCCAGGGCGGATTGCAGAGGTCTTAAAAAAGACAAGTAAACGCTGCAAACATTGACTCTTTGCATTAACGTAATGTAATTGTCAATAAAAGCCTGATACTTGCTTGTTATTATACAAATGCTTGTAATTATACTTCAGTATACCATAGTAACAGCTGACAAAGATATTTAAGAACACTAAAGCAGCAAACTTTGTGAAGACCAATAATTGTGTCATTCTCAAAACTTTTGGCCACGACTGTATTTAATTTGATACTAATAAAAAAATAATAATCTTGACTATTAAGACTGCCTTTTGTATTTGTGCCAAGTCCATTTGAACCGATTGAACAGACTTTGGGTGCACACAATAGACAGAAATAATTTTGTCTATCCAATTAATAAACATGACACAAAAATATCAACAAACGAAGACAAACTAACTAAACATACAGGCAGAATTGATACGCTTTGCGTGGCGTTTTTACCAGAGTTTGGCAACATGGTACAACTTGATAGGTAAAGCGGAGAAGCTGCCTTGTCATTAAAGTCTATGGAGCGATGGGTAGAAAATGATAACAGTATTGAAAGCCGTGTACATATCTTCAGCTAGGAAACTAACTTGTACTGGGAAACACTGCATGTCATTAGATCAGCGATAGGCAAGCACCGTGGGCATAAATATCTATCAAAAGTTGGAAGGCTGCCAGTTGCCCAATTCTGTCAAGAGTTGTTTAAATAGATTATGCAGGAAACAAACAAACTGAAGAGATTTAAGGAAAAAATAAAGGAAAATCATTTAGCTGGTATACATAAATCACTCAAGTACTTTTATAAGGACTGACATATGTACACAGCAAGGCATGTGGGGAGTACCGCCAGAGAGATTTCATGAAACGTGCTGGAAATGGACAAAAGCAAACAACATATAATGGGATAGGGCACAAAGGGCAGGTTTAGATGAACATAAATATGTTACTCAGTTTGTATTATATTTTATTTACCATATTGTTTTTGGACACTTTTTGTGCAATTACCCTTATATTTTCTAGTAGCTCATGGGTTTTTTTTTTCCCCCCACACAAAACCTGGCGCTTTTATTTTGCTCACCATAGTTTTTTGTTTTTAGTATTTTTTTATGACTACATAGATACCACAACTATAAAGCATACTCACTGTAGCCCCTCCATTCACTATATGGCATATTATGCGCAAATATGCAAATGTATGGACCTTAATATTTTGCTGTCTTCCCAGTGCTCATTAAATTGAATCCACTATGAAAAACATACCGGTATATGTAATTGAAAAAAAAACATGCTTTGTACATTTGATAAGCATTTATTAAGTATGCAAGAGTTCACCAACTTTTAATTAAATGTGAAATTCCATCAACAAAATTAAACAAAAAAGTCCACATGACCACATGACCACATGAAGAAAAAAAAATAATTCTGAAAACCCTTTTTTGCTTTAGAAAACATGACATTTGCCCTTCACGTTATAAATAAAGGACGCTGAAAGAACAATTTCCTAGCTTAAAACAGCCAGTATGGCGATCTTTTGACAACACCTATGAAGCTGAAAAATGGCAATAATGCTAAGTATATTTGACAGAGGGCTCAGTGAACTGGAATATTTCCTCATCGTATAGGTCTTCTGGCAAATTTTCGTCTCCATCGGCAAAAAATGTAGGGAAAGGTAGTTGGTTTTCATTTTTCCTTTTAACTTCTATTTTTGTGTCTGTAACCTAAAAACAGAAGGACAGGGATGGTTAGACTACTAGGAAGAAATGCCTGCTCACAGGCTTGTACTCTTCGGATATCATAAAAACTACTGAATTCTAAAGTACTAAAGTAGCATTATATCTATTATTGATCTGGTAGTTCTTTCCAAGGAACTGTTAATAGCAAAGGCACTACTACTGATCATTGTAGAAGTCCAACCCAAATCACACGTTGTCTGTTTCATAGAAAGGGGCGGCAGATAAGAACCATTAGGCCCATCCAGTCTGTCCAACCATCACCTACATTGTTCTGTTGACACTTTTTAACGTCCAAATTAAAGTTACTGTGATAAGCACAAGGACATGTGGTGCAATGGGGAAAAACATACTTTTTTGCATTCTTATACACTGGACTAATACATCTACTCCAAACTACAGAATCATGAATACTTAAAAATCTTGTTTATGAATGCTCAAAAGATGTACAAGTTCAGATTCTTCAAAGCAACAACACTGGTTCATTTTACACAATCACCAAATCGTTTTTTTCCTTTTGACATGCTTTTTGTAATGTGATGTGTATTTCTAATGCCAACGAGAGAGTATAGGCTTTCTGCACAATACTTTAAGCTGGATTACTTGTATACCTAAATCCTGCTCTGGGCACTTGTTCAGTCCTACAATTGCTTTGCTGTATTTCACAGAGCAGACTCCGTGTTCTGGAATAATGCCCTGCGGATTATTTTAAATGCTTTTTTTTGTTATTGTTGCAGTGAGAGTAATATTTCTCCCACTGTGATGATTTCACTGGCTTCTGCAGAAACTGTGTAGGTGAACAAAGATCACAGTTTTACATCCAGGTAAAAAAATAACAAAATCCAGTGTATTTAAGACCCCTAAATGGAAATGCGAAGCATATTATAAATAGACTCTAAAATGATTTTAAATAATACACACCCTTGCAAACAGTACATTGTGTAGGCTTTAGTAAATGAGCCACTGTGTTTCCATACAAATAGTATTCAAGAGATGACATTAAACATGTCTACGTATATCATGGGCTGGAAAAAATGAGAACCCAGGAAGGATTGATCCAGAGGGATTAGTGTCAGATAAAACTGGACACTGAACAGCAACGGTAAAATAAAAAGACCCATGACTTATGAGACTTCTTTAGCTTTGTATGCACAGAACTATGTAATGTGTCTTAATAACACCATTACAAAGACAGTACAAAAATATTTGGAAGCATTAATAAGACTGAGCTCATGAGCATTCACAAAATAGCAGTTGCATGTTTCTCCAGTGTGAAGGCCTGAGCTGGCCCTGTATATTGCCTAATTCAAAGGGCGAGGAGACTGATCACATTTTACTAATTAGCTTTACATTATACAAGGCCAGTCAAGATCTTCTCCCAATTCTCAAACCCAACTCTCCTGTTAATAGACCCATTTTTTTTTCTTTTCAGCAGGAAGGCCTGGGGTTAACTCGCATGATGCAAATATCGAACAGGAAAAAATATTTTCGGGGAGGTGGCTTCACCACCCCGTGCTGCAACCAAACATGTATTATGGTCCTCCGGCCCCCGGTACCTGTGCCCTTGTCATCCTCTGTGGTAGATGGGCTATAAATACACCGTGACAGCGAGTGACACAGTGCGCTTCCTTGTGCTAACTAACCTTTAAAGCCCACCAACCAGGAAAACTGACCAATCAGGACATTTAACAGAGGACCACAGCACAGATTTTTTTTTTCTTGAGCGGAAGCACAATAGAGAGTTGGTGGTCATAATGAACTCTCTCGCGCTCGCCCCATTTTTGGGATGTCTGTTGCAGTTTGCGGGCGTCAGGGAGCCAACATTAAAATGAGGCAGACCCCCGGAACTTCTGGGAAAGTTGGGATGTCTGATGATGCATTACATAATGGTTGAAGAGGATTTGGAAAGAAATCTTAATAAATGTAACTATGCATTATTCAGGTCCACTGAAGCCCTTTCTGCAGCAGAATCTTATTAGGGTTGACTCTTCATGAAGTCAAGCAGGTGAATCGACCCCAGACACTCCATAGTGAAACAATCAACAGAATCTAGGGTTACAAATAAAATGTCAGATCTGACCATACTAAATGGTCAAACAATAAAGACCACTTGAAAAACGCGACGTAAAATGGAACATGAGTTTAACCAACACCAGGTCACGGTATGCAAAGCAGCCAATGTTGACATATTTCATTATTATTATTTATTGTTTTATATAGCGTCATCATATTTTGTATTGCTTTAAATGGACTAAGAAAGTAAATACATTAGTTTTTGTACTAAGTAGCCTACAACGTGGTTTCTGCTCTTCTCACTGTTAGTGAACACAATCCATACTAAAAAGTACAAAAAAGCAAATACACCTTGTAAAAAAACCTCCTTGCTTTACATATCATAATGCATTTCTGTGACTTTACTGGGCTGTCAGTTTTCTGCTGTACTAAGTGGCAATACAATTATTAAAATTGAATTGCTGCAAACAATTTTGTAATAATGGAGAAGTGCTTAACGTAACAAAGTAGTGATTGATCAACTAATGCATTCCTGGTAAAATTCTTCGGCTAAAAGGAAGAACAAATTACTGAAGAAATGAATGTGAGCTATGCATATGTAATTGTAAATGCAAGTGCACTAATTTTCCTCCATGCATCATAAATAATATGTCTACTGATATATTGATTCATACATATATATATCTATATATATATATATTAATGTATTGATTAAAGATATAAGGAGATTGCATGTAGTACAATTCAAAACTAAAGTGAAAAATATGGCTGTGGTTTGTAAATATTAAATATTCATATTTACATTAAACAATATGCTTATAGAGTACACGATGATAAGATTACCTGCAATTTCCTGCACAAACATGAACGCCAGCAAAAGTGAGAAGCTGACAAATTATGCAGCGCTGACAAACAGAGATGTTTTGTTTGGGGGATGTGAGAGAATGTTCTCTGTATTTTTAACTTTTCTGGTAAGAAAAAAATCTACTTTAGAATATACTTGCTTTTTTGTGTACACTTATACAAGAAATGTTTTCTGTTACTAGTGTTATTTATGTTTTTTTTTTTTACCCCTTGAATATATGTATTGTATTAAGCGCTGCATAGATTGTTGGCGCTATATAAATAAAATATAATAAAAATAATAAAAAGCCTGAATATAAGACTACCCTATAGGAAAAATATTTTACTAATAAAGATTACTTCACATGCAGACTATTTTTTATATTTAATAAAAACTACGATTGAGAAAAATGATTTTTAGTTTTTATTTCTTTTTATTTGCCAACCTGCTCCCCAGTTATGCACATCTGCCCATGGTTTGCTACTCTTACCCCAGATATACCTTATACCCACTTATATGCCACTCTGCCCCCCAGATATGTCTTACACCTGCCTATATGCCACTCTGCCTCCATGATTTGCCTTTTAACCCCCATTATGCCACTCAGTACCCCTCGAAATGCCTTTTAGCCCTATATATACCACTCTGCCTACAGGAATGCCTTATATCCCCAATATGCCACTCTGCCCCCCCCCCCCCGACTTACCAATGCTTCCCCAGACACGTTCCTTGTACTTCAGACTCCCTGGTGTCTAGTGGGGGCAGCCGGTGGAAGTCTGCGCAGTGCGCGTAGACAACCTCTGCAGCCCGTTAGTTCTGCCAGGGCTTCTATGACGGAGCACCGGCGTGACATGACCTTCCGGTGCTCAGTCATAAAAGCCCCAGAGGAAGTGCCGGCAGCAGCGGAGGTTACCAGAGAGGAGGATCCAGGTCCCCTAAAGCGTTGCAGAGGATCTGGATCTTAGTCTTATAGTCAGACCTCTATTTGAGGTCAGATTATAAGACAGCCTCTAATATATGATGAGGGGTATTTGTCTTATAATTGAGCAAATACGGTATATTCTGTATAAATGCTCACCTTCTCTCAGCTTCTATATAAAAGCAGGTTTCTCCAGGGATGGACTATTAGGCAGTAGCCAGTTATGTTCTTTAAATATAACAAACAACGGTTGTACGTTCCCACAAAGACAAAACAAATACATTTTGGCATCTGGAAACAAATGAAAAACAGTATCTTTATATATATATATATATATATATATATAAATATACACACACACACATATATCTTAAAGGATACCAGCAATCGAAATCTCATCAACAAGCCAAACGCAAAAAAAAATAAAATAAAAAAGCAGGGGACATAGCCTTTTCTAGCAAGAATTAGGTGATCCTTTCTTGGTTACGTTGTAAGAGTTCATCAGCTTGTAATTGGAAATTATTGTTATATCATGCTAGACTGAGCAGAGCAACACTTACTATAAAATGGATAATAAAAATATATACAAAAGAGTCCTTTTGCATAAAGAAAAAAAAAAAAGAACTGGGACGAACTAAATTCATTATTAAAATGGAAATTACTTTTAACATAAGAAAGAACTTTGAATGTAGCATTATGTTCCTTTCTTCATATATGCAAATCCAGAGTGAGAATGACATACAACTGTATGGTCCTCCTCAATAATGTTTGATAAGTGTTTGATGTTCACACAATAATATGTGGATTATTTCCTTTGGATATTTTTTTTTTTAAAGAAATAGAAAGTACAATGCAATTGAATAAATAAAGGCAAACAAGTCAAAAGTTCCTAGGAATTTTCACTGCAGAGACAATAAAATATTTGGTTATTTAATGCCATTCTTAAAACAGGCAGATGAATTAAAGAGACAGTCTAGTGTTCCATCCAAACCCATCAAGTACTTTGTAACTATTTCAAAATGCATGTGTTAGTTGTGGGGAGAAAAAAATACCCGCAACACGCACAAGCCATCTTTGGTTAGTTCATGCGGCAAAAAGTGATGCAAAAACATCATCAGTGGCAGAAAAGCGCAATGCACAACTCGTTCTGCTCGTTAGAACCTCTGGGACTCAGGCGTGAGCTAGTGCTGGCAGTGAATATATTATGTGTGTGTAGGAGCTAGGGGGCAGGGAAAGAAACAAATGCATTAGGGGGGTCTTCACAATCACTCACGCATTTGCAAGGGAGAGAAAATGGTCATTCAGCTGCCATATGTCTATATGTAATGGCTGGTGTGTACTTTTAAATGTCGCATTTAACACACACAGAGACACAACATGTTCAAAAGTTGGGTCACTTAGAAATGTCCTTGTTTTTTTTTTAAATAAAAGTAAATTTTGTCCATTAAAATAATCAGAAATAGAGTGTTTTCATAGTAAATGTAAATGACTATTGTAGCTGAAAGTAATTGATTTTTAATGGAATATCTTCATAGTCGTACAGAGGCCCTCTATCAGCAAGCCATCACTTACTGTGTACCAAAGGGACGCTGTGTTCAGTAATCCATGCTTACGTTTAAAAGGCTAATTGATTATTAGAAAACCCTTTACATTTATGTTATTTTCCATGAAAACAGCTAAGTGACCCCAGCCTTTTGAACGGTAGTATATTATATATGTATATATACACACACCGATCAGCCGTAACATTATGACCACTGACAGGTGAAATAAATAACACTGATAATCTTGTTATCATGGCATCTGGCAGTGGGTGGGATATAATTAGGCAGCAAGTGAACGTTTTGTCCTGAAAAATGTGTAAGGATCTGAGCGACTTTGACAAGGGCAAAATTGTGATGGCTAGACTACTGGGTTGTATCATGTCCAAAACGGCAGCTCTTGTGGGGTGTTCCGGGTCAGTACTAGGGCTGAAACAACTAATCGATAAAATCGTTAATGAAAATCGTCAACGAATGACTACGCTTCACCCAATCCCAAAAATAAAAAAAAGCTTCCTAAAAGCAAACAGATAAAATAACTCCTAATACTAATAAGGTTAATGATAGTCATGTGATTTGAAGACACTAAAGACCTATAAAAAATATATAAAATAAAACAAACCCTCCAATCCTGGAAGAAGTAGACAAGGCATTTAAGGGTTAAGCAACATGCATTGCTTTACTAGATTTATTTGGTGAGAGAACACAATTTATAAATCTGTTTGCTTTATCAATGAACAGGATAAACACAATGCCAATAGTTCCAGTGGAAGGAAAAGCAATTACCATAGTTTTGGTTCAGGGTTTACATCAATCATCAAATGTAAGAAGCCAAGAGGGAATGTTTGCTTTGACAGGAGTAAAATCTTTATAGAGCAGAAATACACCAGGCAAGCTGCAAACATAAGTATTTCTGACTTTGGAGACAATCTGGGTTATTTCTTGTTTGAGACATACACACTATTGGCTTGGCCTTCGTAAGATCCTCATAGTACCTACCCAAATATACCCTTATATAAGCAACTGGATCAAAATACTTATCAAATGTTTTGCAATGCCTGTATGTGTCTCTTGTAATATTATGAACTCTCTATTAGGGCTGAAACAACTAATCGATAAAATCGATAATAATCGATTATGAAAATCGTTGGCAACGAATTTCATCATCGATTAATCGAATCGATTTTTATCGATTATAAAAAGAGTTTTTTTTCAGAGCAAATGCTCTGAAAAACTCCTCTCCTTATATAATCCGACCTCAAACAGAGATCGGATTATAACACCGGAATCCAGATCCCCCGCTACGCTGCAGGGGACCTGGATTCCCCTCACTGTCGGCCGGTCTCTCACTTCTGTCTCTCTCCCCCCTCTCATCTGCCTCCTCCCCCTCCCATACACCCCTCTGACTCCTCCCCCTCCCATACATCACTCAGCCTCTCTCCCGGCTCCGTTACTGACAAGAACTTTCACTGCAGCTTCGTAGAAGCCACAGTGTAAGTGAAGGTGAGTAACGGAGGCTGTCTGTGCGATGCATCGCACAGACAGCCTCCGTTACTGTCAGTAACAGAGCCGGGTAGAGAGGCAGAGCGGTGTATGGGAGGGGGGAGGAGTCAGAGGGGTGTATGGGAGCCACCCTCCCATACACCACTGTGGCTCCTCCCCCTCCCATACGCCACTCTGCCTCTCTACCCGGCTCCCTGGTGTCTAGTGAAGATCCGTTGCTGACAGGAGGCAGAGTGGAGTATGGGAGGGGGAGGAGGCAGAGTGGAGTATGGGAGGGGGAGGAGCCAGAGTGGAGTATGGGAGGGGAGGGGCCAGAGTGGTGTATGGGAGGGGGAGGAGCCAGAGTGGTGTATGGGAGGGGGAGGAGCCAAAGTTGTGTATGGGAGGGGAGGAGCCAAAGTGGTGTATGGGAGGGGGAGGAGCCAAAGTGGTGTATGGGTGAGTTATAGTGGGGTATTATGAATTTCAGGGCATATAGGGGGTATAAGGCATATCGATATTAGGCATATCAGGGGGTCATAAAACATCTGGGGGTAAAAGGTATATCAGGGGGCTCAGTTGCATATCACTGGCATATAAGGAGTATAAGGCATATTGGGGCACAGTGGCATATCAGGGGGCACAGTGGAATCTGGCATATAAGAGGTATAAGGCATATATGGGGGCAGAGTGGCAAGCTGGGGGTCTGATGTGCATAACTGGGGGCAGTTTGGTAAATAAAAAAAATTTAAACAAGGCTTTTTTTCTCAAATTTCTCAACTTTTTTATTAAATATGAAAAATAGTTAACATATGAATTAATATTTACTAATAACTTTGTATTAAAACCTAGTTTGAGAAACACTGTGTTTGGGTTCTTGTAGCTTTTATTATTATGTCAGTAAAATAAGAAGGTGAATAGAGAGAGACCATTGCAATAAAGAGATGAAAGTAAATTGTACGTTTTTTATTACATTATTTTAAATTTAAAAAAATTGCATTTTTTTATCCTATTAATCGAAAAAATAATCGGCCAACTAATCGATTATTAAAATAATCGTTAGTTGCAGCCCTACTCTCTATTGTGTCACTGCCGATTTGGGTTATTTTCTATCTTTTACACTTCCCAAAATTCATTAGTGTGGATATTTCAAAGCATAAAAATCATGCCTGCCATTTTTTTTCTATGACCCCAGGAAGACATGCAAAAACTTAACAAGTTATTTAAAGTAACCCTGGGTAAATTTACAGTCCTGTAGCCCTCACACACAAAGCCAATGCTTTTGAATGTGGGAAGGGGACAGTGTAAAATATAGGCATGCCAACATGATCTTTGGATACTTAAAATGCCAGGTTGCTCCTATGGCAGAGCAGGCGCCTTCATGTATTGTACATGCTATCTTCAACAGATTCCCCAAACATTTTAAAGCAACATGTGTGGCAAGTGTCACTTATTCCGGGCTCTGATACATACATAAACCTTTTTACCTCAAAATTACAACAGATAAACGTACAGTCAACAATGTGTATATTAATTTTGTATAGTATAACCTCTTTAGGACCAGGTTTTTTTTTTTTGTTTTTTTTTTTTTACCATGTTTGTGCTAAATGGTCAGTTTTTGTACTTTACCATGTCTTTATTCAACTGTGATTGCTCATTAACTCATTTAGTGCACTCCCACAAAATATATATAGTTTTTTTTAAATAAGGCTTCGTTTTGAAATAATAATAATATATATAAACCATCATTTAGCATGAAAAATATCTAAAATGTGGGGAAAATTAGGAAAACACATATAAAAAACTAAATATAACCAGTGCAAATGGAAATAAACTCCAAAAAAAGTATTTGTCCTGTTTTTGGAAACACCTCATATGCCTGGAATTTTTATTTATTTTAGCACTTACAGAGTTAAATATGAATCACGCATGTTGTTTCTAAACAAGATTTTGTAAAAATTTGGTATGCTGGGAGTTGGGCCCCAATAGCGGCCAGAAAAAGAAAAACTGCTAAACAAAAGTATTGATTTTTTGAAAGTTGACATCCCAAAGTATTTGACTTAGGGGCATTTTAACACTTTTTATTTAACCATTTTAGCATCAATCCGTCCTAAACATTGCAGTAAAATTTAATTTTTTTCTTTTTTAACTAACCCATTCTTTCCACACACAGTATTTCAGTACATTTATTTGCCTGTGTACTCGAAATTACTCAAACAACTTGTGTTTTGTATTCAGAAGCACCCTCGAGTACAGGAATACCGTATATTCCGGCGTATAAGATGACTTTTGAACCCGAGAAAATCTTCTGAAAAGTCGGGGGTCGTCTTATACGCCGGGTATACTTACTTACCGAGCCGGACTGGAGAATCACGAATCTCTAGGGGAGGGGCGAGCGGAGAAGCCATCTCCCCTGGGCTGGTCTTCAGGGTCGCGCCGAGGTAGGTGCAAGATCGTGATCTCCCCAACTAGCCCTGATCAGCGGGGGCCCGATAAGCAGGGCTGGTTGGGGAGATCACAACCTCCGCCTCTAACTAGCCCAACAGGGAGCTCGAGGTCTGGCAGGGTTAGGATACAGATCCCCGCAGCGCTGCAGGGGACCTGCATCCTACTCTGCGATACGCTCAGACAGCCTCCCCTGCCGGCACTTTCCACGGGGGGAGTGCCGGTACGGGAGGTTGTCTAAGCGCATCACGCAAACGTTGAAGTGAGATAAATCAATGATTAGTGACCAAAAAGGTCATTAATCAGTGGTCACATAGCATTTTATTAGGTTAAATATATATTGTATTTTTTTTGGATCACTTGTAAGTGACGAGTTTAGGCCACTGACTTTGATCAGTGGGACCGATCGATAATCAGTGATCTAAAATGTCACTAACAAGTGATCAGGTAATAATTAGGTATTGTTTTTTTTTCTTAATTTATTTTTATTTTTATTATGACCCCTCTCTCTTTCTAGGGCAGGTTCATCCAGTGGCTGCCATAATGATCGGATGCCTCCTATTAGCCAGGAGTGGTCTGATCCTCATCAGCCCACTTTTGGTTCTGCAGCAGTTTGAACTGAAGTGGATCCTCAACTCACAGCAATTGACCTGAAAGCACCCTTGACTTCCAGGTCAGTGCTGTTATTTTTCTTCTTTGTTAAAACTCTTTCAACACTGATGCCCCATAGGAACACAGCATTGACTGATATTTAGTCCCCACAAGCTTGTGGGGACTGTGGAGACAAATATTAACTCCTGCAATGGTACGATCATGTCATACACAAAAACTATATATAATCTCATCTGTCTGAGATTACAGATGATAATTTTCAACATATCACACAGAAGCAGGAGAGACCTAATTTAGGTCTAAAGTATTAAACTAGTTAATACTACTAGACTTTCTGAATGCTTGTGGAACTTTCAAATCCTACACACAGCTAACAATTTATGAAGCAAGTAAATTGAGGACTGTACACACACACATTATATGTATATATATATATATGTACAGTCCTCAATTTACTTGCTTCATAACAGCTAACAATGTATGAAGCAAGTAAATTGAGGACTGTACACACATTATACATACCGTATTGGCTCGAATATAGGCCGCACTTTTTTCCCCCACTTTAAGACTTTAAAGTGGGGGTGCGGCCTATATTCGGGGTCTAGTGCCCGACGCCCGGGACATACAGTCCCGGGCGCCGGGCAGGCAGCGGGGTTAGGATACAGATCCCCCGCAACGGTGCAGGGGACCTGCATCCTACTCTCGGATGTCCTCAGACAGCCTCCCCTGCCAGCACTTTCCACGGGGGGGAGTACCGGCACGGGAGGTTGTCTAAGCGCATCGTCTGGACGGTCACCGGCTGCAGCGATGCGGGTAAACAGCCTCCGGGTTGTTTACCCGCATCGCCGCAGCCGGTGACCGTCCACACGATGCGTTTTACCTCTGCCCCCAAGACTTACCGGAGCAGACTCCCGGGTGTCTTGCGGGGCGCCGGTGGGGGACATCTACGCAATACGCGTATACAACTTCCGGGGGGGAGGAGGACAGTGGCAGCATATCTCGGGGGGGCGACAGTGGCAGTATATCTCGGGGAGGGAGGACAGTGGCAGCATATCTCGGGGGGGAGGACAGTGGTAGCATATCTCGGGGGGGAGGACAGTGGCAGCATATCTCGGGGGGGAGGACAGTGGTAGCATATCTCGGGGGGGAGGACAGTGGTAGCATATCTCGGGGGGGAGGACAGTGGTAGCATATCTCGGGGGGGAGGAGACAGAGTGGCAGAATGTTTCTTTTTTTTTTTTTGGTGCTTTTTAAAGAAAAAAACTTTTTCTTTAAAAAAGCACCAAACTTTTAGGGTGCGGCCTATATACGGGGGCGGCCTATATCCGAGCCAATACGGTATATATAATTTCAGCATAATAAGCCTCGTAAAAAGCCAATGAGAGCTCACCTCTGTTGCATAAAAATAATACACACTGAAATGCATAATTTATATATGGGTCAACAGAATGATGTATTTTTCAAGAAAATGCCTGAATACATTTTTCTTATTGATCCAAGAATTAATTTAACGAAATACAAAATCATAGACGGCAAGTCTCCTCAGTATCCAAAAACTTGGGAGGTTCGGTGCACAAGGAGAACAATGGATAAACATTACACCATTTTAACTCTAAGCATGGAGTATGTTAGCATGAGTGTGTATTATGAAACATAGTACAGAGGCCACATTAGTTTTATACAGCATTGGCATAACTATAGCGTGCATGGTGAAGACTAGGGAAGGCTACCAGGAAACTAGCCACTGCTGCACCCTCTGTACCTGAATGATTAAGGGTAGAGCAGCTGCACAAATGCACAAGAGGATGAGGAAGAGAGGAACTCTAGCGGGCAAAAAATGACACAAAGCCTTATGTGGCTTTATCAGGCCCCTGACTATTGGCCGTAGGGTAAAGGGCTGAAGATTAGCCTCATGAAAATGCTGCAGGAGACTTCAAGCCAACGGGTCTATACAGGGATATATATTAAAATTAGAGGAAAACCAGAAAAAAGGTGGAAAAGCATGTATGGAATCATAAACTATATATAAACCAGATCTTTACATTTCTGGGAAAACCATGTACGCAAGAGCATAATGAAATAGAAACTTGCAGTATACTCAAGCACATGGCTGACATGTGCATTCTATACACAAATTTAACATAGTTTGGGGTGAAACCTGATCATCATGTGTGCATTATAGCCAGTTACATGTATACTTTATAATTTGGTTAAAACAATTTTTTTTTTGGTAGACATGGAAAATGCACACCCTAGTTTTGAAACTCAAATTTCACTATATAGCATCCCTGCAGCCAATGGTGGTCTTTCTTCTCCCTGAAAGCCAATAGAAATACAAACCCCCAGGGCTCTATTTTTGAGAGAAGTATAATTTTAAAGAAAAATAATGATTTTCTGTAATTAGAGTTGTTAAACCATAAATGCAATTATGCGGAAATATCAGAATAGATTTCCATTAATGAAGCATTCTTTGAAATAGATTCTCTTTAAACAAATGGAATGAGCTTTCTTTTTAACCAGGCCTGATACATGGATCCTCTTAAACGGTATCATATTTGCAGTCTATTTGTATGTATCTTGTTTCCAGAAAACAAGGCTGTTAGCATTTACAAGGTCCTTGAAAAGACAACGATGCTCCCTCAGCAAAACCACATACAAGGAAACAGATTTGCTGAGCTAAACCCTGTTAAGACTGTTAGCACAAAAACTGGACACGCATTCATATAGGAGAGAGCCATGGGGGATTTGACTGCATACAAAGCACATTTTCCTCGCAGCCATGACTCTGTTATCACTATCAAAAATTGCTGCATTTTAATCCTTTAAAACTGCTGGGAAACCTTGAAGGTAGTTAAATTGCTCTCAAGATAGGAGCAACTCATTTGTTTTGCAGAATGAGGCTTATTACTTTGTTCAGGTTTGATGTGCTCCTTTAATATCATCCTCGCAGATCTTACCGCTATTGCTTTATGCCGCGGGAGGTGGCAGCAGATCACAGGAAGCTGCATTACTATTCGGTATTGCTATGTTCGGGTTTATTAAACTGAACATTTGAGCCTCTAGTAAAATATACAGTAGTTGGCTAATTTAGCAATGTTTCTCAGTCAATAAAAAAGGTATAAAATAGCAGGTGCCCTGGCCAAAATACACTGCATTTACCTGGCAATTAATGAAACATTATAAAGGCTAGGAGCAGTTTGGACAACTACATATTGGCCTTGCTTAGTGCCGAGCATAACAGGGTTAAAGAACCAATACATACAGTCTAATGGGTACTTTGATTCAATCAATCAATAAGGAAATCAAGTTAAATACAACATGTTGTAGTTAAATAAGGCATATATATTAAAATATATAAAAGGTGTACGGTTTTGTTTTACACAAGTTGTAACTAATGAAATGTATGCATTTCAGCTACACTCCAAGACATCACCAGGCTTAGATAAAATATTTATAAGCCCCCCCTACTAACATGCTTATGGGTCTCCTTTACCTACACACTCTTAGCTTATGGTATTGCTGATTTCCGTTTGGCCTGTAATTGGCTGTTGGACATGTGTAATTTTTAATTAATGTCTATTATAGTGGGGCATAGCATTAATACAGGTTCCCAAATGTACATTAAAATATTGCATTTTGTACAATTTATGAGCATAGGGACTATTGGCACGTTTTATAAAAGAGTATCATATATACATACATGGAAAATCTCTGTGCCCCAGAATCTCTAGGACAGGTGAAGCACTGCTTCACCAAGTCTCTTCCCTCTTAATCCACCTAAGGCTGCTGGGGCTAGGCTTGTCCATATATGTACTGCTAGCCCTGACTCTATGCATGGCTACCCTCATAAAGGTATGTATGTATGATACTAGTACATTCTTAAAAGTGTGAGAATTAAGCCATCCTCACACGCATCATCCCTTATAATACAGTCTAATTGTTTTCAGGTGAACTGCCATAGTGTTCAGAACACATTTATATGTTTACATGGAATTGTCTGAAAACCAATATGAAATTGTGCTTTGGTCTATATATAAATTCAAAAGAAAATGCATCTTACCTTAACTAAACAATTGGTGTGTCCCGGGACAGAACCATTCAAATAAATGATGTTGTACTTTGTATTCACTCTCCATACCTAATGCAATAAAACACCCAGTATTACACAGAGAATGCCTCACTTGTTCATAACACCACTAAAAACATGGGACATACATGAGGAGTCTGCTCTGACACTTCCCAGATCATGCTTCAATATGCAAAAACTCATGTAGTACCCTCCAAAATATTGCCAAGTGTTTGACAGAGAAGACCTAATATCACTGATACTATTCTAATTAGCATGTGATGAAAAATGGCAAGGCTAGAATGATATGGACCTCACTGGATATCAGATGGGCTCTACGGGACACCAGCTAGACAATAGTCCTTTGACTAATATATAACTTAATAGAAACACTTTTTCCTTTGAGGATACTACTTTTGAGGATACTACTTTTCTTTGGCCATAAAGAAAAAAAACCTCAAACCTTCAGGCAGCGTGCTGTTCTGTAAATATTCCCCATCTGTCCTGGCATTTTCGTTCCGGGGAAAACTCTAGCAGGATCCTATCACAGAACAAGAGTGCAAAACATGTATTCCACATATCACAATGTGACAAACAGCAACATTTTATCCAATGAGGTTAAAAATCAATCACCCCTCATGGCAACACAGCAGGAGTCATCTGAAGGGTTCCTTGTATATCAAATTAGGAGACTAGAGATCAACTCCCTAGTATATAAGAATCAACCATTGTTTTTATTACTATGGCTTGGCAATGAATATTATACTTACACCTCCAGCTATTGCCCCAGGTCTCCTATGGGTTTTAGTTTGTCCGTGAGATGCAGGCTGGCCCTTGTAACCCCATCTTTTCATGACACCTTGAAACCCTTTTCCAATCCTGGAAATAAGCAGATTAAATCATTTATGTAAAAACTGTATATAATACTGCATTGAGAAATGCATTCTCTTACCAAATTATCAAGTACCAAATCAAAAGGTCTCTCCAAGAAGAACCAAAAAGTATTAGTTTAGACTAAAGACTATATATGTTTTCTTTTACCAATATGGCTATATCATTTTTCCTTACAAAACAGAATACACACTTTTGTTCACAAAGCTACCACTTTCACATGTGGCGTACATTGGATGGCTGTGATGTAGCTGTACGTGACCTCATAATTCAGTAAGAAGACCAGGAGCTCAAATACCAGTCATTCTAAAAGTCATTAGCAGCTGATGAAGAGGGTCTTGTGTATCATGAAGTCTTGAGAGGTGAGGAGGGACCTGGACCTCTTTGCACCAAAGGGGCATCAGTGGCCTCAGTTACACCCAGGCATACTAGTTTTATACCCTACATGCTGTATAAAGCTCTGTGTAAACTGTTCCCCTATATAGATAGAAGAAAATAATAAAAAGGCTGAATAAGCTGCGTTTTTGCTCAGCGTCACCGAAAATGTAACTGAGGTGCATCTGCTTTGGCATCAGGTGTCAGTAGAAAAGTCTGTGCTGCAATACACACTTGCATCAACATTGTGAATTTAACAACCAAGCATTGTTTTAGGGACTTCATGAAAATGGAACAGTTCTGAGTAGTATAAATCAGACAATTAAAGAACTCACTGACTGAGGTACTCACTGCAGCTGCGTCCCTATATTTATGATGCATTCTACTAGGCATGGTGCCCATGGGATTTTGGGGTATTAGTGCCAAACTAACCAAACAAATCTCCTTATTTAATATCACTAACATCTTAACTGTGTTGAGTCAGCAAAACCGCGGCATGTGAACGTGTAGCTGGCTCTCTCAATGGTTCATATTCAACCGAGTGAACTAAGTAAACTTATACTGTGAGTATTGGCTCACACTCAGGTGCAGTTTTATAAGATTTGCTTCCTAAATGTTAAAACATAAGCAAAATAGAACAAAAGTTGTATAAATAAAATTAAAATGAATTATTCTGTGAACGCTATTAGAAATGTGAAACTTACAAAAATACTTTTTTTTTGAGATGATGGATATTTATTTGCAATTACGCAACAAAACTCCTTAAGACAGCAGAATGCAAATTGTCATATCTTTTTATGCTAGAGTAATTCTGTTTGTTTGAAATGTATCTTTCACTTTTGGCTGTTGATGAAATAACTCATCTTTAACTTATAAAAGGCAAACGGAATCACACTATAAAATTTAATTATGGACAAATGTTTAAGTATTTCACAGTGCTTTCCCTTTTAAATATTTCGTAATGGTTCAGAAGTTGGAGGTAGAATTCAAGGAAAAGAAAGGATAGAGACACTACAGAGATGGTTTTTCAAGGTTCAAAGCAGGAGGTATAAAAACATAAGATGTATCATTACACTGAATCAGGTGAGATAAGAAAAGTTGAGGAAAGAAACTGTATATACGATATAGACAGCGCAGATGAAAGAAACACATACATTTTGGTATGATGAGGGTCATAATTTGAAGAAAATGTCGCTTCATAATTTTGGTTTACTTTACCGAGTTGTAAAGGCTAATACAGAAAGGGAATTTAAACATTTGTGGGATAGGAATAAAGCTATCCTGAAGCTAAGACAAGACCAACGACTGATTAAAGTCTGAATCTTTACATCAGGGAAATGGGGCAAACTAGATGTGCTGAATAGATCTTATCTGCCATCACATTCCAGGTTCCTTTGTAATTGCTACACTTCTTGTGGAGTATCTCTAAGGTTTACAATATTCAATTTTTCAATGGAAATAGAAATAATCAAGTACATTCATATTTTATGTTGGCTGAAATCATGTCCTATCTAAGGCATTGCCCTAAAAGAACTTGGTTGTCAAAATCGCGTCAAATGGCCAAAGAGGGCCACTTTTGTTTTTGTGTGGCTAAAGATGATTTTGCAGTAAACTGAAAAATTCAGAGGAATTTAGAAATACAATGCATTATTCTTCTAAACACAATTTACTGTTGTTTTTTATGCATTATTGTGACTTAAGGATGTAGAACACTGAGTCCTAGAAAGAGGGACATCAAGGGAAGAGGGACATTGAATTTAGGGCCCAAAGAGGGATTGTCCCTAAATAAGAATAAATGAAATGATCACTGGCTATAGAGTTCTGGTGCATGTTCGAGGTCCTTGTGCTTTTTATTAAACCATGGCATCTTTGCCTTAAGCATCTGCAGGTGTGTGTCAGGGAATAAGGGTTCCAATTTGAAACAGGGTGAAAAGGTTGCCACGAAAATGATTACAATATGCCTAAGCGAGGCCACCTGAGACAAGTGGGTTCTCCTGTTTACAGTGATGCCCTCAGCATTAGTTTACTGGATACAGATTTGATTAATTCGGGTGCCAAGTAGATGTAAGGGTTTACATTTGGTCAGCTATAAATGTTAAATTTAACAATAACAAGTCTCTGTGATTTATGTGGTCTGTGGTTCCTTACATTTGTTTACTTGCTGTGTCTGTTTTAGCAGAAAAATGCTATTTCATGTATTTATGTTCAATATCATAAGCTGAGGTTAAGATTAGTATCCTTATCTTAAATGTTAGTATAGTTGTGTTTATTGATATGTTTGACCCCCGTTTCTCCATGCAGGTCCGTGGGTATGTAACTGCTTGGAGCAGCCTTTGTTACTAAATACGGGTAGACCACATGAGGAGATGACTATATGACTTGTTTAGTAAGTGTGGTCCAAATGGACATATTTATAGGACGGAATTATTACAGAAACATGACCCCAATGGATATATGTGGGTATTGTGACAATTTACCCATTCTTGAAGGAGGTGATAAGCAATAAGGCATATATTTATTCCAAAATTCTAGGACTAAGGTTTCCTGAACATTTGGTCACACTGCAAAATACACAGAATGTGGAATGTGTATTGAACTATAAATCGAGGCAAGGTTTATAGTATTTTGTCATTTTATTTTGTTGAATTTTAATTTGTGTTAGGTTGTTGTATTCTATTGGGTTTTTATGTGTTATGCTTTTTTTTTCTTATACTTTTCGAAAGTTCTGTGATGCACGCTGGATGGAACTAGGGAAAATGGCGTACATGATTGGTAAGGTGGGTATATTTTTCAAATTATGAACAATATTGTCTCTGGTGCTGATGTCTGCTATAAAACAATTCCTGATTAACCCCTTCCGTACCGGGACGTACCTGGTACTTCCTGGTTAACAGTCACCGGTAGACCGGGACGTACCAGGTACGTCTCCTCCAAAAAACGCCCCCACATCACCACAATCGCGGTGATCGCGGGGGCGCTGCTGCTGCTGTCTGCCCAGGACTCCTGGGCAGACAGCACAGCCTGTCTAAGCCCGCCCCCAAGCCTACGATCACTCCCACGGAGTGATTTTGTAGGCAGAAACAGCGATTGCAGAAAAATCTGCAATCGCGGTTTCAGCTGCCACAGGCAGCTTCAGGGAAGGGGGGGGTGTTGAATGGGTCCCCACACAAGTGTGGGGGCCTGATCCAACACCCCCCTGCTGCCTGATCGCTCCATGAGAGCGTCAGTGCAGCGTTAACCCCTTCAATGCCGCGATCGCGGCATTCAATGCCGCGATCGCGGCATTGAAGGGGTTAATTGCCGTTTTGTAGGGGGCTCTGCTGCTGGTGGTCTGCCTGGAAGCCCAGGCAGACCAGCAACAGCAAAAACGAGCCCCCAGAAGTCCTCTGATCAGTCCTGTAGGACTGATCAGAGAGACTCCTCCCCTACAATCTCCAGTCTATTGGAGATTGTGTCCCAGCTGCCAGAGGCAGCTTCAGGGACAGGGAGACAGGGTTCTTTGGTCTCCACATGAGTGTGGAGACCAGCCCCCCCACCCCCTCCCTTGCTCAGTTAACCCCTACCCCCCCTCTTCCTCAATTAACCCCTTCAATGCTGCGATTGTGTATGACCCCCCATCGCAGCATTGCAGGGGTTAATATTAGTCCCCACAAGCTTGTGGGGACTAAATATCAGTCAATGCTGTGCTTCAATGGAGCATCAGCATTGAAAGAGTTAAAAAAAATAAAAAAATAATAATAATAAAGAAAAATAAAAAAAAAATTAAAAAATAAATGAATAAATAAATAAATAATAAAATAATAATAAAAAAAAATAACAGCACTGACCTGAAAGTCCAGGGTGCTTCCAGGTCAAATGCTGGGCTGGGCTGATCAGATCGCTCCTGGCCAATAGGAGTGATCGGATCATTATGGCAGCCCATGGATGACCCTGCTCTACAAAGAGAGAGGGGTCATCTAGGTTAATTATAAAAAAACACAAATTATTAATAAATAAAAAAATCATAATTATTACCTGATCACTTGTCGGTGACATTTTAAGTCGCTGATTATTGATCGGTCTCCCTGATTGATGTCAGCGGCCTAAACCTGTCACTTACAAGTAATCTGATAAAAAAAAATATTTTAAAAAATGTAAATGCACATGTTCCAGTTTTGCCCTCATAGCTTCCTCAAAAAATGCATGAACCATGCATGTGAGGCCTTGTTGGAATCATGGGATGTTGGTGAACAAAATGTGGTGTTTTCTTCCACTGTTGCACTTATGCTGTGCAAGAAATTCAGTGCAACATTGAAATGTATGCGTTAAAAAATGCAATAAAATAATTTCCCTGTGAAGTTTGGCAGGCATCAGTGAAGAAATGGCTGGCTGAAAACTGTCAAAACTACCCTAGTTGAACACCTTGACTCATCTACTGTTCATAAATATATACTTTTATGGGGTAATTTACAGTGGGGGGCTTCCAAAATGTCCCAAATGGGATATGGGCTCAGCAAACCAATTTCTGAAAATTCCAAATTTGAAAACTAAAATGCGCATGTTCCAGTTTTGCCCTCATAGCTTCCTCAAAAAATGCATGAACCATGCATATGAGGCCTTGTTGGAACCGGGGGATGTTGGTGAACACAATTTGGTGTTTTTTTCTGCAGTTGCACATATTCTATACAAAATATAATATAAAATCTAAAGCAACATTGCAACATATGCAAAAAAAACCAAAAAAATATAAAAATACCTCAAAATTTGGCAGCAATTGGCGATAAAATCCCTGTTTGAAAAGTGTCAAAATGACCCTAGTTGTACACCTTGACTTATCTACTGTTCATAAACATATAATTTTGGGGGGATAACCAGTATCTGTGACAACTATTGCAGTTATTAGACTACCATGCCAAATTTGAAAAAAATTACATTTCAAAAACGTAATGCATGCCTTGCAATATTTGCCCTATACTGGTCAAAATAGATAAAAATCCTGGCCATGTTGGGTGGTTTCCAAATCAGGACAACTTAATGAATATATTTGGGATAATTTTTTCCCATTGGTTCAATGTGTGTACAATTTGTATGTATACAAAACTGTAAAAAAATGCTTTTTTTTCATTTGTTCCCCACTTTTTCCAGTTTATTTCAAACAAAACAATGTACTACCCAGCTTAATATGGTTTCAAATGAAAGCCCTACTTGTGCTGAAAAAAACAATATATGATTTGTGTGGGTGCACCAATTGATAAGAGAGAAATTACAGTTGAAGAAAGACATGGCAAAAACACAAAAACGGCTCTGGTCCTTTAGCGACACGTTAGTATCAAAATCCCGGTCCTGAAGGGGTTAACCAGAAAAAATATACATACTCATGCCCTTGTCTAGCCCCAAACATGCTGATACACACACGTACCTTATAATGTATAATTAATGTGGTAAAGACCCCAAAACAGGAAGCTGTCAAATTTATGTTCATAAGCATGGTGTACACTTCAATATTTCTCAATTTTCTCAGTATTGAGATCAAGGCAACATTAGCAATTAAGTCTATGTCACATAAATGTATTATTCAGTACACGTCATCTCTAACATTTTTATGAGCAATGATTGTGCATTATTAAGCTCAATAAGGTATGTTAAGAGGTTTAATATTGCAGTTTGCTAAACTATAGTTACTCACATAAACCACAAAGCAATTTGATCTGTTACACAATATCTGGTAATTTTGTGATGGCTCTGAGTATGTGGTAAGTGTGAGGTCCAAGGTCTCAAACACCAAAAGGACAGTCATCGGTAGAAGCGCATGTGCATGCATATGCATATATATACACATACACACACACACTCAGTTTGTTAGGGGTTATGATGTCACAGGGAAATGAACATAAAATGCACTTTATGCAATAACAATTATTTTAGGGAGTAAAGCAGTAAATGAAAGGTAATCCAAGTGTCAGGGCTTGCACCCTCTGTCTATGTATACAGTATATCTGTATATGTGTGTATTCCCATGTATGTCTCTCCCATACCTCACATGACTTGTCTATAAGCGTTTATTACCATGTTCTCATTGGGCAGGGCCAACTTGACCTTTCTGCAGGGAAAAGTAACCAGCATTGTCCCTTCACAATATGTCATTAATACTATGAGATCAAATATTTTAACGCAGCGTAGCTCAATGAATAAACCCCTCTCACATCTTCACTGCTTGACTTTTCTCTAGCTTCTAGACTGTTCCTCACTGCTTAAGCCTGTGTTAAAAAAAATCTCAACAAGCTGCAGTTAATGATAATTCCCCGCTATGGGAGCAGAAGGAGAAAATCATGGGGGGTTTATTCACAAAAGTGGTAGGTGGGCATTATACAGGACCATTCTTGCCACTTCTCTGCAAGAATAACTGAACTATCCCTGCCTAATATAGATTTCAATCAGTGAAGTGACTTATTACTATTTTAACTATGCTTTATACACGATGAGAAGTTAGCTGGTGCTGGCCCTACCTAATGTAAATTTAATGCAATTTAACTAAAGTTTACAAAAGCTGTGAAAAAAAATCCACAGCTGTTTATAGAAAGGAAAGTGGTCACAATGAGCTAAACTGAGTTAAGAACTAACTAATCTATGGAGCCAGCCAAGTGCGGATGTGTTGGCAAAATAAAATATGGACATGAACACAAGTCCTCTTACATTCATACTTGACGTAACTATTTTATTTCTTAAACAGCAGCATGCCAAATAAATAATGATCAACATCAAGAAAACCTTTTTGGTGTTCGGTTTGACACCAAAAATGGTAAAATATCATGTGACCAAAAAAAAAAAAAAAAAAAAAGCATATTAGTTTTATCACTTAAACTAAAGACATTTCCTTGAATAAAAAACAGTAGAAGAAGCGGTCAACAGGCGCAAGAGCCGGGCTCCACCAGGATCCTTAATGACAAATTAAACAAACCGTGGCAACGTTTCGATCCCTAGACGTCTTTATTATGGCTTGAGAACAGCATGGTGATCCAGGCAATCAAAAGACAATAAGTAAAAACTAAGTGTTAGTTGGAATATACATGGAGATTTCTTGTGTTGCTCAAAATTAAACACTACACCGATATCATGAAATTAACAGCATTGGTGCCACACTGTGCCTACATCACACTACGGGATATTCAATTGTTACTATGAATGAGGCCACTTCTTTCTTTACTACTTACATTTAAGCCTTGCAGTCTGTCACAAGATTATTTTTTCAATAGGCCTTCTGAGGACTATGCACGTTAAGTTTAATAGCAACTAATTCCATCCTTATAGACAGTAGATTGCACACACATCTGCTCCGTGCTTAGCTTGTGCTTAACAAGTTAAAAATGCAGCTCATTGTAGATGACCCAAGCTAAAGAGCTGATTTTTTTTATCCTCTGCATCTCATACTAAACTGATATTTCAATAGATTGATTTTTTGCCTTTTTTGTAAATTAAATATTTTTTTCAGCTTTCAGATAGCTTGTTTGTATATTTCAAAGGCTAAATCCTGGTGATTGTCACTTGCACAAACAACCCAACTGACCCTTTATAATGGTATGGTTAACTTAGTCTGCGAATAACCTCATGCATCATACCTTCTTCAAACCACAAGAAACCGGATGCAGCCCTCCATAATACCTAGTTAAGCTAGGGAATTAGAATGTTTATTCTAACCCGCATAAGGTCAAGTGTATAAAGCACATTTACGGAACTTCAGGTAAAAGAAAAACTACAAATGTGGTGTAACTATAGAGACAATTTTCATTGATCAAACTGCAAGAAGGCAACATTGCTGTCTTTGGCAGCAACTCAGCTAAATGTCCATTTATGCTTGCCAGCACACATCAGACCTTAGTATAAAAGGAACATCAATGATGACATGTTACCTAAACCAAGTAACTGTGAGTCACTGCTACAAATTGTACGAACTAGGACCCTTTGCTTTTGCTCACATGATGCTAGATTCATTTTTTAAATGATTAAAACAAGCAGTCTGAAATAAGAGAAAGCCAAATCTGAATTTGTCCTCACTGCATCCTATGACATAACTTAAAAGACTATCAGAGCAATGAGGAAAAAGAAAACTAAAATGCGTTGTATCATAAGAGTAGCTTTATGAGAGGTGGTATGGCGTTGATCTCACCTTTGACAACAAACTAGTTGACTGTTGAAAGCACTAAACAATCTAAAAAATACCACAAAAGAACATCTGTTTCAGCAGAGGTGAAAAGACACTAAACCTATGCTGAAGGTATTAAAGCTCCTGACACCAATTCCCCCCATACCATACATATCAGAACACAAGGAGAACTAGTTATTACTTGTTTGATGTGATCTATCTATGTAAAGAGGATGATTAACACATCAGTGGTCTATTGGAGTTACCTTTGTAACATTCATATTGTATATGTAGATAACTATTTTAAGTGAATAGCTCTCCATATACGGTACATCAAATTCATATATTCCAATTTCCAGCAAACAAAGATGCCATTGTGGACAATATCAGTAGCAGTGAATGGGTTAAGCGTGTAGACATCTAGTGTCTGACTGCCTTCCAAGTAATTGGAAGAGCTTGTGTTGAGATGGAACAGGGTGAATTATTAAAAACGCTTACAGGGCAGCTCTCTCAAAGTAATTTTTCTCCTGCTAAAGTGGCCTGTAAGTCATTGTTCAGAAATGCTGCATTATCCGTATACACCCACTTGGGCTTATAAACCCTGTCGACAGTAAGCAACAATGAGAGGCCCTTCAAATGCCAGAAGTTTTTGCATTCCACAGAAAAGTGATAATTATAATTCATCATTAAAAGTCATATCGAAAACTAAACCTTTTCACTTATTCCACATGGGCTGGATCGATTCATAAAGAACATTATGGCAAAAAAATTTCTTTACTAGCTGGCGACCATACAAAAATTTGGGACTTAAACAAATATTCCTATACAGGCCTTGGTATTGTGCAGGATGATCACCTATATGCCTTTGATCTGGCAACTGATTTGTGCGGAAGACGGATGGTACAGAAAAACAAATGGCTACCTGGCCAATAACTTGTTTTATTATTATTATTTTATTTACTACTCTTATTTAGTATTATCCATTTGCTTGTTCAGTTAACTTCACTACAAATGAAGTGTCATTTTGTATACTACGGAAAGCACAACAATTTGTGTGTGTATGTGTATATATATATATATATATATTATATATATATATATAGAAAACAACTCTATATAAGACAAATATATATATATATATATATATATATATATATATATATATATATATATATATATATATATATATATATATATATATATATATATATATATATATATATGAAAGACATTGACATTGTCCAGATAAAAACTTTACTTCCAGGCATACAACAAAGGGTAAAAACTACCTGTTCTTTTGCTTATTTGCAGTTGAGATACGGTAACACAATATGGTAAAATACAATAAGAAATATTTTAAAAAAACCACTTCTTTATAAAGATATGCTAACTGAAAAATGCAAGATCTCCAGGAGGTTAAAGCTAAAAAAAGAACTTTCATTTCCCAGACAAATAATGGAAATAATTATCTTATAGAAAAAGCTCCTCCATTTCTTAGCTTTTAAAATAAATTTCAGCCACTGGTAACCAGTTTGTCACACTGTCACCTTCTTGTGGAACATAATTAGAGAACCTTGGTCTGAAGGGTTTTTTGAAAAAAAAATTCTGTACTTGTGAACTCTTGAGGCAAAGTGGTGCTTAACTAGGTCTGCTAGCCGCACACTTGTTTATCTGGGCCAGGGGTGTAGTGTTTAGGGTTTCACACCCAACCCATGCAATGCTCTCTAGGGTTTCCCTTTTATCCTGTGGCCTACCACAGGAAGTTCCCAATTACCCACTATGCTGTGGCCAACTGTGGCTGTGATGACTTTATAATAAAGTCTATGAGTGCTGTTAGCTGTGCTCTTGTGTTTGCCACCAGAATACCTGGTAACTTTTGAGCTGAGGCTGCCCAGAGCCTAACCTTGCGGGACGCGACTAGGACTGCCTGTTGATGTTGGTCAATGGGTGTTCACATAGATGTTGCAAGCCATCCCCAATTTAAGGGGGAAATGGGCTGGGAGTAAGGAATGTCAGGACCCCACTCTTGTGACCAGGGCAATTTGGCCAAGGACCTGGAGAACCAGCGCTTCTCCAGGCAAAACCCAGAGAGTTCCCAGGTATGTCCATCAGTTGTGGGAGTGCCTCAAGTTGTATAGGTTATGGAACCTGTGAGGGATGTCAGAGTCTTGTGAGCATATCTGTGAACATTACGAGTCCTTCTCTGAGCCCAGCTCAGATTGTTGTGTTGTTGGTTGCGTATATGAATGTGAACCTTGTGAGTTGCGCAAGTGTGTGAGCGATGCTTGTCGTTTGTGTGTCTGACTGTGTAGACATCATGGGATTTATAAATTAAGGCTGTGCTGAGATTGTATGTATTTACGCATAATATAGCTAGACATAGCTTTGAGTAACAAGTGCATTTATAGATGTGAGGCCCCAATAGGTGTCCCTAGATTCAAACTGACTCTCTGCATAATCAACTTAACACCCTTGGACAAGACTGTTCCAGAGAATAATCTTCAGTGGCAACTGTAAGAAAAAAAGACTATAATAGAGCTACTGTACAAAAGACAAACAGGTACCAAACAGTTACGATTTGCTCTGAATGCTCATTAACAGGTCTAATACATTAACTGCGAGAGCAGGAACATCAAGGGAGTCCCTACTGTGTACAAGTCACAATCTATATGATGTGGAGTATACTTTGGTGGCACCTGATCTATTAATATTGCACTGCATGAATATTCATTTGCAGAATAGACCCCCGGTAGAGATAAGTAGTGTTGGGAATGGAGTCCCTTAGCAGGAAGATGAAGGAAATGACTGACTCTTTAATGATGGTTCAATGAGCAAAAATGAGATGGACTGCAGTCATGTCACAGGCTCATTTCTGTCAAGATATGAACAGTAACACGAACAGACGTGTTTCAAAAGCATTAAAGTGGAAAAAATATGTGAAATAACATTAATGACACCTTTTGACATTAGGAGATAGTTTTGCAGATGGATGATCTATTTGCATTTGAGTGCTGCCTGTACATATGTTTTTTGTTCTTATCCCTTTAGATATCCCTGCTCCTTTTCATATTATCCTGTGACAATTGTACTACTGAAATAAAAAACAATCCATGCAGAGAAGTATATAATTACCAGCTCTATTAACACCAGTTTTATGGGGGTTAATTGTTAAGAAATTGATTTGAGAAGTATAACCTTTAATTCAGGAAAGGCTAATATGTTTTTAACCAATCTGAAAGACAACCATTTTTCACTGAAGATGTTTAACGTATTTAAAAGAATGAAATGCATATTAGTTCTACAATGCCTCAAAGATGACAAATGAGTGATATATATATATATATATATATATATATATTATATTAAGTAATGTAATGTAAATCAAGTAAATGAATACATGGGAACCACAATTTTAGTGTCATAATTTGCTCTAGGAAAAAAAATGATATCAGCCTTTT
The DNA here is from genome assembly GCF_027358695.1 of Spea bombifrons. Classification (NCBI taxonomy): domain Eukaryota; kingdom Metazoa; phylum Chordata; class Amphibia; order Anura; family Pelobatidae; genus Spea; species Spea bombifrons. The sequence goes on from NC_071091.1 coordinate 30,716,977, forward strand.
AAAACTGCTTTAGCCCCTTAAGGATGAACACTTTTTACGTCTTACACTTTAGAGTAAGAACATCTTCAGCGTTCTCACTATGGCTTATATAGATTGCCATATTTATAAGTAACCCCTACCTGGACAGTGTCATTAAGGGAATCTATATTATGGGTTCCACACCATTCATTCCCAAACTCATTTTCCGATTCTTCAGCTCAAAAGGTAATGCATTTTTCACTGCTTTGGAAAACGTAAAGGGCTCCTATGGATATATCATAGCATTACCCAAGAGTTTCTGATTAGTCAACATAGAAACATTATGCCGTTCACAAGTCAAAGCAAAGCCATTGTTGTGGACAGTGTCTGGGTAAGACAAATGTACTTCACGCAACCATAAGAACATGGCACATTTTCCAAGCCGACAGTGTCCAGTTTTGGAACACTTGTTAAGAATGTTTTCTCTATTGAACCATCTTCACCAGCTTGTTTACATGTCTCAACTAAGTAAACAGCTCCAGCAGTGACACACAGGGGTTGCGATCTGCTGCTCTTCCCCACATCAAAGACACCTGCTAAATGTCACCTAAGTGCTATCACAATGTTTCCAAAGCACTGCGTGATACTGGCACATTCACAGAATCCCAGAAAGACAGAACTGCCACGGAGGGGGGGTGGCTGACCTTTCGATTTTATTGCTTCGTATAAATAAAACTGCTACACCCTGATGAATACTACAAAAAAGCTGGCATTGTGTACTTGCGACACAGCCAATATCTGCTGGGCTATCAGCATAAAAACTGGCAATAAAAAAAAAACAACGGTGAGGCACGAAACATTATTATTTAGACATGTTACATAGAACGTTTTGCCAACACAATGTAATGTTATCAAATCTCATCAAGCCTCTTGAATCCCTTTAATCTAGGCTTCCTGCCTTTATTAAAGTGGAGCCATACACCATTAGATAGTATATGCTTGGGGTTTGGCATCAATTTATTATCTAAAGCAAGACAGGTTATTAAGATGTTTCTACAATACTACACTAGCCCATAATGTATATAGGTATAAAGTACAATCACAGGTATTAGATGCACCTGCATGCAATATGCAGGTGTAATTTAGAGCCGGTGCTGCAGAAAATATTTTATGTTAAATTAAAATTATGTTTGCATTCATTTCGTATTAGGGTCATCATTTTTGTGTGCTTGATCACGCACCCATATATAAATATATAACGCAATGCACCATTCATGTAAAGTGAGGGCTCCTTATCGGTCAGAGACCGATCAGAAGCCTAAGATTAGTTAAAATTATAAATAAGAAAAAAAAAAACGTGCAAACAAGCCAATCTATAGTTGGATCAGCTGGTTGGCACACTGTAAAAAAAAACAAAAAAAAAACGGATCCTTGCTGTCATGCCGGAGATCAGACTTTATAGTAAAGCCAGCCACCCCCCACCTGCAAATAAAACCAATAACATTTACACACAAAAAAAAAACACAAATAATAATAAAAATACCCTACATTCACATATTTTTGTGTTTATTTAAGTTGACTGATGCCAGTATTTTGCTTTTCTTGTGCACCCACTTTTGTGGATTACAACTCCCATCACCCTCAGTCAAGCTGATAAGGGTAATGGTAGTTGTGCCCCGCAAAAGCAGGTTCACGAGAAAAGCAAACGGCTGGCACACTTGTGAAAATTTATGTTTTGTTATCAAAACTGTGTTTGAATAGTGTACTGTTGTTATGTTATGTACTACTTGTTATGCTCCCTCTACCTATAGTACAGCGCTACAGAATATGATGGCGCTATATAAAACAATAAATAATAATCATTTAACCCTAAGCAATGTTACGGCCCTCTTTGGCAGGGATTGGTGACCAATTAGTTGCATGATAAGTGTCCAAATGCTCCTAGTGAACTACCCTGGATTGTCTTTTCTCTAAAAATATATACTTTGTGGGGTATTATGAGCTGGTGGGCTGCTAAACAGTCCCAAATGAGACATAGGTGTCACAAAACACAATTTTGACGAGTCCCATTAAGGACGAAACAGCTGTCTATGAGTGGTGATCTGGCTATTGCACCTCTTCCTGAGTTTTGTCTAAAGGCTGTCCTGTACAGCGGGTAATTACTTTCTAGGGATCCATGTATAAAGTGGATATAGAGGTAAAACTCCCAAGACCTACCCCCTGGTTTTGTAGCTAGACCTCCTACCCTGGATGTGTATCCGTTTGTTCTTTATTCTTAAGTACTTCTTATTTAGTGTCCTATTTCTCCATTCACACAGAAACACGGATGCACACCATGTACACTATCATGTCCTTTTATTTCACCTATCGCCTTTCCTTTCTTGGCCTTGTGAGCTCTGCCTTTGTTTATCAGGTTCCATATGGGTTAGCTGAAAACACTGACCACCTTTTTCTATGTCACGATAAATGAATGTGTCAGTTTATTTGTGCAATCCTATCTTGCCATCGTGTTTGTGTCCATGGCACATGTTGCCAGTCCAGTGCACCACAGCAAGAAAACAAGGAGTGGTCCTACTTTCCTGTGTATTTAAAGTGCATACGATGGCTGGAGAGTCCCTTTAAAGTATGCTGGTCAAACAGAATATCAAATTATGGTGTCTGACATTAGGGTCAGCAGCATACCTGGGAACTCTCCGGGTTTGAGTCGGGTGAAGCACTTCTCCGGGTCAAGGCCAGAATTCTCCAGGTCGCGGGGTCTTGACATGCCCCGTTCCCCGCCCATTTTCCTTTTAGGTGGGAGTGTTTCCCGCCGCGGAACCTCCCACCGACGTCAGGGCTAACTCCCACCGACGTCCTATGAGCAAATCCTTCAGATGTTTGAGCAGAAACTCAGCTAAACACTACACTGCTTGGTAACTCCAGGGCCTTTCACTCACACCAAGTACACAGGATAGTGCACTAACAACAATCAGCAATATCATAAATTACATGTCATTTAGAATATCACTAAGTAAAGATTTGTGAGTAAGACATGCATTGATCCCCTATGATCAAGGAGCCTACTGAAGATAAACATTTAACACAAATTATGCTAAAGCAAGAAAAGATAAAAAGGCATAGAAAACTTAATGAAACAACCAAATAACTGTAAGCCATAGAAATAATCAGCAGTAAATGCATCGATCAGGATAAAAAAGGATTTTTTGTTTTAATGCCTGCTATCCGAGCTTTTTTGGTTCTATGCAGCAGAATTAATTAGCACATTAAGCTATAAGAATTTTTCATCTAACTGGAAAATAATTTTATGAGTAAAAAATAAAATAAAAGCAGAAACCCGCCACAAGGTTATCTATATTTCCTTATTTTTTTTTATATGACAAACGTACCTACTAAGAACAAATCTAGAGGCACAGGGAACGCAGCATGAAGGGTTACACAATACTTCCCCCTATACACAATCACAATCACCAAACGGGATTAGAGCCACCAATCAGAGCTCCCTGCAGATCTTGGTGCAAGGTTAATGCTCAGTACAGCAGAAGATGCATTTGGTTTATGCATTTTTTGTGATTTCACAGAAACCGAGAGGTTTTTCTATCATTAATTGGTTTACAATTTAAAATATTTTTAAAACATCTGATGAGACGCTAATTCCTTTATAAAATTGTTTAAAGTGATTTAATCCCCAAGGAGACCTTGTGTACTCGCTGCCATCTTTACATTGCATTTATATCTAAAAAATAAAAAAAGCTCTGAATGCTGGCTTGGTGAGACTGAATTCCTTCATAAAATAGAAATGATCTGCCAGAGTCAATCAATCACCGAATTCTGCTTACTGGTGCTCTCATCCTTGTAAGATTCGTGGGACAATAATCAAGGAAACAGCACGAAGCTAAGAATATTCCAAGTGAGCCTGAAAAATGTTCTCATTAATAAATGGAGAAGACTTTGTCTCCACTCTTCCATCTAAAGCACTTATGTTGTACTTATATACATGTCAGTCATGGTTACAATTTGCATTTATAATTGCATTATCAAAAAAAATGCTACACTTAACTATTTATACGAACATTGTATACGGTGTGTGTCTGGCTCTGAAGAGGCTAATAAATGCCATCATGTCCTGAGCGTAAATAATTGAATGATAAAAGTAAATCAGGAAAAACAAAAATGAAGGCAAAAAGCTAAATTTATTATGAATTGTAAAACATGGTAGCATTTTCGGTATATTGCAGCTTACTGGAGGCATGATTTGGGTGACTACGTAGCTGTGTGATGATGTAGTGGTGATGTATACATAGACATATAGCTTGTCTTATATTTTCTGATATACATCAGGGCTCGACAAACCTTGGGCGCCAGGTCATTGTGGCAACAAGGAATCGCCTCCCGGCACTCAGAAGGTACGGCTGGTTACCAGGTCTGGCCAAGTAGGGGGGCACCAACTTCGGATAATGTATGCAGATGTGTAAGAGTGTGGTGTTAGCGTGCACAAGTGTATTGCTGTGTGTGTTATTTTATGGCATTAGTGTGAGTGTATCTCAGCATAAAGTGTTAGATTGTGTGTTTATTAATGTAGTGTGTTAGCATGAGCCCATAATGTTAGCGTGTGTGACTGTAAAGCGTTCGTCTTTGTGAGCATATGAAGCTAGCTATGTCTGTTTGTTACTGTATAGTGTTAAGGTATTTAGCAACCGTGATTGGAAAAAAGTATCTTTTTTTTACGGCTAGCTTCTTGATCCAATCAAATTTGTCAACCCCTATATACGTGTATACAAACAAACACACACATATGACATAACTATAAACTTTAGAGCTCACCAAGAAAACTCACTGGGATTTTAGTTACTGACAGGGGAGCTGCAGTTTCTTCTCATTACGTTATTAAGCAGGTACACACTGGCCATCCTCACTACCCAAGTGGTCACGTGAACATCATTTAGTGTCTGCTGACATTAAAATGCTGTGCCCGTTATAAAGAGCCAACCCAAGTAAGCTTCTGCTGCAGGAACAGCGTGGGTAGCTCCGTATAAAGAATGTTTAAAGACAGCGAGACTTCTTTGAAAGACGTCTCACTGATTGAAATATGTATTATGCAGGGCCAGCTCAGCCCTTCTTGCAGAAAAATATTCCAGGGATGGCCCTTCATAATACATTGTGGATTTAGGGATTTTTCACCATCTTCATCTAGGTAGGATGATTTTGCAAGGAGTATTCAGTCAGCAGTGACATTTGAAAATAGGCTAAAAATAATACAACCTTTTGATTCAAGACGGAAATAGACATTTTTATACAAGTAATTCAAACTCATGCAAACTATTACAATATGTATCTAAATCATATAGCAGGAAATACAATGGTGCTTATCAATATATGAAGACTCACATTCCAAATCAATGATTGTTTCTGGTATTTGCAATTCATACATTTTAAAAACATTTATTTATTATTAAGGATGATATTAAAAACAAAAAATGTACTAATACATGCAAAAGACAATACAAAATGAAAGATATATTAAATTATTAAAGCGCCAATGTTTGCTATAGAGGGGGTGACTATACATTTACATGGAATCTCCCTTCATACGCTTTATGTATGATTTCTGCATTTGTTCGATGAGTATTTCCCAAGTCCATGTATTTCGGAGGGAATATAAAGTACAATTTCTGCAGGGAGTTAAAAGCACCTTTATAGATTCTTGTAAGGATTTAGGGTTTAAATATGTCTTTGAATAGAGGGTTGCCTGGGCAACAATCAAAGATGGATCAATACGACCTCAGAAGAAGCTTATATTGCAAAGAAAATCTAGCAGTAATAGGAAAAAGTGACTTACGTTTTGGCAGTGACATCCACAAACTGCCCAGGGCGGAAGTGTGCAGCATAAAGAGGTGTTCCTAGTAAAAGGAAAAATATCTGAAGTCAGATAAAAAGGTGTGTAAATTTTAAAATTCACAAGAAATGGATGTCTGCCTTTTTACATTCATATATTTATGGGAAACACAGTATAGGGCTATTTGTGTCTACAAATTGTCACCTGTTCAGATGGCAACTGAACTAAGAAAAGTGGTCTTATAACTATAGAAATGAACAGGAAGTTCGGGCTGATTGGACCATTCTATCGGTTGCTATGGTGATAACACCACTTTTCAAACTATGCAGTAGAATTTTAAACTCCACAGAGTTGGTCACAGGACACCTCCTCTCACTTTGATAATAAAGATGCTTCTGCTTCCATATGTATACAGGTGTGGAAAATGCTTTGTTTACATAGAAAGAAAGAAAAAAAAAAGCCTCAACAAAATTATGGAAAAGAAGCAAAAGCAAACAGATGTTTATGATAAAGGCCTTCTCATGGGAGACTGAAAAATATGTGACACGATCTTGTTATTAATACTAATTTTGGATTATAGCTGGCCAAAATTAAATGCAAATGGCAAACGGCCAGATACTGCGGCATGTGTCTCGGTGGTAATCCCACGAGAACTTATTTGAAATTGTAGAAAACATCTGGGCTTTGGCTTTTTAGGACTTGTCACTATATGGGAATTTGTTGTGTGTGTTATAGCATTAAGAATACAAATTACAAATGGCAGCTGCCAATTGGTGAGGCTACTACTTAAACATGCTTAGTACACAGTGAGGTTGATAACAGATTCCAGAATAGTTGTGCTTTCAGTTCCTTCACTGCACTATATATCATGAAGGGCCAAGACTGGCAGATTTCTCCAACATGAAGGGCTGAGCTGGCCCTGTATAACACAATTCAATGGGTAAGGAGACTTTGGGGGGGTCTTGCCGATTTAACTATATATTAAACAGGGCCGGTCAAGGTCTCCCTGCAGCAGAAGAACACTGGGTTGACTCTTCACAATGTATAGTTTAGACGCTCCTGCAAACTCCCCTGTTGTTTTATAAAGCCCAATACTGTAACCCACTACGGGTGATTAATAATTAGGATCCTTATGCAGACATTAAACACATCAAACTATCAACACTAAATATTTACCTCCTTATAGAGGAGCCGTCAACTACTTTTAGCATCATTAAGTGAATTCACTAAAAGCACATATAACTTGTGCTTTTTTGTTTTTCAGTCAGTGTAATGGGAAGTAACTAACAGCTTTACTTCAGTGTAGTCCTGTGGCAGATGATGGCAATACTTGCATTGTGAATTAATAACGTTTTTTTGCTTCACTTTCTTGTCTAAGGCTATCAGAATTTATCAGGTTTCACCAAAAGGACAGCTATAACTTACTGAGGAAGAATAATTGTTCAAATAAGGAGACCAAAAAGTTGCGGTGACAGCTTCCACAGATAAACACATAATGCGGTGTTCTAATTTGAATATATTAAGCAAAAGTAAGAGTACAGGATTCTGGAAGGTGACTGATCCTCTTTAACTACAGTCCATAAGTGCTAATAACAAATTTTCTAAATACTTGTATCTCATGTGGACTGCAATGTATCTACATAGAACATACAATATTTTGTTTATTTCATTTGTTATATATATTAAATAAATATACCGTATTGGCTTGAATATAGGCCGCACTTTTTCCCCCCCACTTTAAGTCTTTAAAGTGGGGGTGCGGCCTATATTCGGGGTCTAGCGCCCGATGCCCGGGACATGTAGTCCCGGGCGCCGGGCAGGCAGTGGGGTTAGGATACAGATCCCCCGCAGCGGTGCAGGGGACCTGCATCCTACTCTCTGATACGCTCAGACAGCCTCCCCTGTCAGCACTTCCCACGGGGAGAGGGCAGGCACGGGAGGTTGTCTAAGCGCATCGTGCAGACGTTACCGGCAGCGGAGGCTGTTTACGCGCATCGCCACAGCCGGTGAACATCCGCACGATGCGTTTTACCTCTGCCCCAAGACTTACCAGAGCAGACTCCCGGGTGTCTTGTGGGGCCGGCAGGGGACATCTACGCAATACGCGTATACAACTTCCGGTGCCGGCACATCCCCTGAGTGCCAGCAGAGTGGCAGCATATCTCGGGGGGAGGAGGAGGACAGTGGCAGCATATCCCGGGGGGGGGGGACAGTGGCAGCATATCTCGGGGGGGGAGGACAGTGGCAGCATATCTCGGGGAGGGGGGACAGAGTGGCAGCATATCTCGGGGAGGGGGGACAGAGTGGCAGCATATCTCGGGGAGGGGGGACAGAGTGGCAGCATGTCTATTAAAAAAACTTTTTCTTTAAAAAAAGCACCCAACTTTTAGGGTGCGGCCTATATCCGAGCCAATACGGTATGTATTACGCATAAATTGCTCCATCGTTTTTGTTTTAACCTTCCGCCAAGCTAATGACCACTAATCCACTGGTCTGACCATACGGAAGGCTTGGTATTTACATATTTAAATATTAATGCAGAATTACCATGTGTAGTTCAGTTGTACCAAAATGTCACACACTTATTAGGCGCTATACCTTGGGCCAGAGAGTGTTGAGTTAACACACTTGGTGAAATAAGCCACAAAAATGTATTCTACGTCATTTAAAAAAAGATCGGCAGCATAGCAATCAATCTTGCGTAATGGCAAAAAATACCAATGTAGATTAATACTACAAAGTAGTATACTGTGACATGTGAAGCAAGTAAATGTAGAAATAAATCAGATTTTTTTGCTTACGGGTCTAATCACAATGTTGAAAGGATAGGGAATATCTATGTATACATTTAAGTGATTGCATGTGACAAGTTCAGTTATCTGAATGCTATAAGAGAGGGCAATGCATAGTTCTTGGGCACAGAACTGGTTAAAGAACGCTATGGTCTTGAAATCCATGCCTTCTGTCTGGGATATAACAAACCGTGAGCAAATCTTCATGGGAACTGAACCTGTGAACATAATGTGTGTGCAGATGCAATCAATGTACATTTTACAACACGCTTCCTTAATCCCAGTACTCAGGAGGGAATAATACATATAGATGCAGCCTTTCCCAGTTGTGATTTCAGTTTGGTTCGCTGACCAGCTGAATAAAAATTGAAATCTTTCCATGATGCTGCTCAGTGTTTAAACGTAACAGGGACAAACCATCTGATAGGATTTTGATTCTAGGTCAAAATGGGCGAACAAAAGGGGGCTTGTTGTATTACCTGGTTTGATGATTGCATTATCGGACACTTTGAATACGCTGATTTTCTGTTTTGGGGGAACTCCAGCTTCACGGTACAATTCTAACACAGATTCTGATTTCTGCCATACAAGGAAATTAATATTTAAGATCAGGCAATAACTAAATAAATGTATTCATACTACATCAACCATTTACTGGAGAATAGACATATAAAAGAGGCATGTGTTCCAAAACAAGATCAGGGTAACGTAAATTACCATTTTACCATAAGAAAATATACAAATATTTAAAATCATTTTAAACTATACTTTTCAATAGCATAATCCTTACTGTTAATTTGCCCTCTTTATATTTGTCCAAGCGGACGTCTTTCCCAAATTGTACATATATTAGCGTTAAAGCAAGGTATACTGATTGAAATAAACAATTTGTATATTTAAGTGAGGACACGTTCCTTCTTACCCCCAGATTACCCTATGCCCATATTACTGATGTCTCGGGCAGCACACAAACTGTTTGGAGACATGCATTTAGGGACATGAGATCCAATTCTTGCAGATATCTAATTACAGTTCAAATTGTGCAGGTGGATAAGGAGCCACTGGAGGAAGGACTCGTCTCTTTCCAATTCCAGTCTCTCAGGAAGCAATTTAGAGACTTGACTGTGGTGTCACACTTGGGTAATCCCATTTATAAGGAAAGGGCACTTAAAAGGAAATATAAGACCCTCTCAACTAAGAGCGTAAAACACATCTCGAGCCTCGTGTCACATAGTGGGAGCTAATATAGGCCACTTTCTGTGAAAGCCAAATAGACATTCTAATAAAAAAATTTAATTTCAGTTACATGAAGAATTTATTTAAATTTTGGATGTCTCCACAATGTTGATTAAAACCCTGGGCACTACAAACCCCAGGTCACCATGGCAACAAGAACTCTCTTCCTGGTGCTTAGGGTTTGGCAGGGGAGGCCCAAAAGCCACAACCACTGAGCCCCATCCCCTTGACCGTGCATACTGCGCTACCTTACTGCACCGAGTTTGAGTCCAAGTAAGACGTCATTTTCCAGAGACAGATGCAAGCCTCGTGTGAGGATTGAGAGGGAGCAGTAAGTAGAAGAGCTGTTCTGAGCCAACAAATGTATAGGTTAAAAGAAAATTGTGTGTGTGTAAGTATGTACAGGTATGTTACTGTGAGTGTAAATATGTTACATGAGGTGTGTTAATGTTACTACATATTTTTGTGTAAGTATGTTACTGTGTGTTGGTATGTGTATGAAAATGTTGTTTTTGTGTGTGTTACTATGTGTATTTGAATGTTACAGTGTGTGTGTGTATGTGAATATGATACTGAGAGTGTGTGCGAGTATGTTACTGTGTGTGTGTGTGCTAATTTGTTGCGACAACTGTTCCCTTAACAAAACAGTGCAGTACACGTTTGCCAGGAATGGTCTATTTAAAAAGTAGAACTGATGGTGTTTGTAGAGAAGGAATACTATACATTACTGCTTTATGACAGGTTGTCCACCTAGAGGCCAGCAGAATTCATGAACCAATGAACTTGGTTTAGACTGCCTTAAAATTCTAAGCATTTGGTATATTGATTTGTCGTAATCTGTCCTCAGGCTATTACAGGAACAGTCAAGTCAGCATGTTTTATATGTGACTGTCCCCAAAACATTAATATTTAAGGCCTTCAAGTCCCACAGAAAACTCCCATCTTTCAATGTGATGGTGAGGATACACACATATACAGAAAACTGGCACTACCGACTGACAGAAGTGAACGAGTTTCTCCTTCAATCAAATTAGGATCATGGTACTAAAATTAGAGAATTTAATCATTATTCACATTAAAAAACAAAAACAAAAAAAAACACTTTAGACATCAAAAGGAATAAAATACGTACGTAAAAGGGTGATGCATTTTTTCCGCCTACAGTAAGCGCTGCTGTTTTTCCATCGAACTCTTCCTTAGGCGTGTATTTAATAACATGGCAATCTTGCACCTTTAAGAGAAAGTATTAAAATTCAAATGACATAACAATTTTGTATGATGTCACTGCAAAGCTCAGAGCAGGTAGGATCTGAAAAGGTGAATCTTTGGATCGATGGCAGTCAGAGATGCAGGTAATACAAGACATGGACATGGACATCTCAACGGCCAATGGAGATTTGCATTAGTCTGGAAAAGGGTACATAATCTCATTTTTTTATTGAGGTGTTCAGGAATGGATTTCGAACATAGCATTGTGTGGCTTTGAACCGTTTTTGTGATGACTACTTCAATCTGATGAAAAGTTCCATCATTTATCAGATTCATATTTGGGCAGAGCTAGCACAAATCAGGCTTTATTGTTTACCAAGGGATCCAAATGCCCCATTCTAGTGAATTATTTTGCTAGTTTACTGGAGACGCCAATAAATACCTGAATATTGTATGTTTGATTATGTGGCGTATTGAACTAATGAAACAAGCCAAAATAAACCTAAATAAAAATGCAGCAATGTGGAAAAGCATGCCCACTGTAACTAAATAACGTGGCAAACTTTCGTGAAATATAAGTTCTAGAGATAGGTGGCAACGTTGCTCTGATGAGCTGTCATTGTTTTTGAACCATTAAAATCATATTTTTTTACCGAATCACAATTTACTGAGATCTGAGCAAATAAAATTAGACTTAAGTTCACATGGTTTTAACTGAAAAAAATATGTATATGTGCTATGTATATATTGCATATATTTAACACTAATTCAGTAGTATTAAAATGTAACATACATTTGTATAATTAAATGTAATGTATTTCAACTCTATAGGTTTAACGAGGAATAATAAGTACTGATGTTTTTTGTACAGGGAGATAAAGGAAATTGGCCTTGAAGAAATAGTGATCCATGCCTTTCCATGAACACCCATGAACATAAGCACAACAAAAGGCATTCTTTCTACTGGGATCCCAACTCAGGTCTTCTGACGGGAAAGGTTTCACGAATGAGATGGGTACACCTTTATCCATCACAAGCTAGATTAGAAGCATTTGCTTAACTGGCAAAGCCGAGTCAACCAGTAACTAAACTGTGTTGACCAAGTCACATGTGCTCAAACATGAACATTCATTTGCCTGAATCGGATCCACCAATTAGTGAAATGACTCTAAATGGACTGACTGCTGGGAGACTTGAAAGAAAAGCCATTAAAATCAACAAAGATTAAAAGATTAACTATGCTCCTGTCATAAATGACAATGTATTAGTGCCAATTGTCAAGAACCCCTAAATATTGTATGTATGACTAAAGTGTTTGCAAGCCACTAACGGTCAGTCTGATGAGGGCAAAAATACAACATATTGGTAAAAAAAAAGAATGGTAATATCTATTCTCATAACACTTACTTACAAACAACGGTCTATCACTTTCCGAAACCGTACATTTTAGTAGAGAACGCCTAACATATGCAATAGTGTGAAAGAAAGAAATATACATGAATTATTTATGCACTTTATGGTTAAACTGGGAGATCTGAAGTTCCTGTTCTAGGAATTGGTATAATTATTTACTCTTCATTAAATTTCTCCTTTAAATTAGCAGAAGGTGACTGGTAACTTTGCTAATGTGGGTAAATGATGGAAATTGTTATGCCCTGAAACAGTCTCCCTGAGGTAATATAAACCCATAATTCTACACCAAATGCATCTTAAAACTATTACACTTATTGTAAAAACCACCAACTACAATGCATTAAATTATGGTAAAAGTTGTGTTGCTGTTCAACGTAGACATTAATTAGCTCTCCAGCATGTTCATCAAATAAACATTAGCAGCTAGGTCATTCTATTTTTTTCATCTGAAAGTTTTATTCTCATAAAAATAAACTACTAGGGAGTGTTTCTATGGCAACAACCTACTGGTGCTTGCTTTTGTGTGACAAGACAAATAAGTGTAATGGCAAAAATTAGGAACAACACAATTTTACATTAGTCAACAATTATTTCTTGGAAAGGTTCGGGAATTCAACAGTGCTAACGATGATGTTGTAATGGTGCGTTTAGTTAGAAAAGTTATAAACTCAGTAGAATAGGTGAAACAGAACCTTTAGATTTTGACACGCAAAGATGCAATTTTAGTATTAATCACACACAAATTGTGTGCGGCGTCAGTTTGTATTGGTAGAGAATGACAACGCTCATGCACTAACTTGTTTTTATAGCAGGTTATCAGGGCACAGTTTCTCTCTCATATTCTCTTAGTAGGATTTGTGTTCTGAATGATGTAAAAAAAAGAATCGGCCAATAAACAGCAAATTGTGTTTAGTCCTTCACTTTACCGCCTGCGTGCTGATCTAACGCACAGACATCTTGTTCAATCTTCAAGAACATGAATCACCTGAGAGAAAGAATTGCTCCCAAAACTGAGATAAACACTTCATGTCAATCCTCAAACTCCTTGTAAAAGTTACCATACTATTACAGAAAGAAACAAAGGGACTAAAACACAGTAATTTTTAAGAACCAAAAAGGCCTGTACATTTCAGTAGTTAAGGAGCTGTGGTTTGTTTGCAATGCTCTCTATTTGTCTCGCCACCACAAGGCACCATATACATAATGAACTACTGCAATAGAGACAAATTCTTCTGCATACAGTGCTACATAGTGAAATCATAAATGAGGGAAATATCCTGCAGATTACAATGTTTTTGTTAATTTGAATTGTGAGATGCTCTTATTTTAAACTTATGGGCTCCGGCTACCCGGAGCCTTCCCTTGCGGGACACGGCCAGGACTGCACACTGATGCCAGGGGGTGATCCACCTGACGGCAGCAGGAAACACACCCATCTAAAGGGAAAACGGGCGGGGAGCGGGGCATGACAAGACCCCGCTCCCGCAACCCATAGGAATGGAGTCTTGACCCAGAGAACCAGTGCTTCACCCAGTTACCTGAGTTACCAGGTATGCTCATAGCTTTATTATTCACTGCACATGACCAACTCAAATAGATCCCATACTTTTGCGAGTAAAGAGTTACATTTTCTTACAGAGAAAGAACACCAGATGTAGTCAACCAAATAAATCAGAAGAAGAAATAAGAAATTGAATAGACAATAACAATTTAAGAAGAATACACAGCTCTCAAACCCAAACAATATTGCCATGTTCTACTGAAATGTGCCAATAACACCTCCAGTAATAATCTTTGGTGCATGCACCACCTCCTCTGTTTGGCTAAAGGACATATACATGCAGTTGCTGTGGCCATCATAATTTTACAAATTGTCCTTTTTTCGAAGTCTCCTTGCATCTTTTACTGCAGTGCTAAGGCTTTATTACCAATAAACCTTCAGAAACAAACTGCAGTTGCCAAGCTTTTAGGACCTCACAGGCCTATTGCGCTCAGGGCCAAAAAGTTTTTATGGCTCCAAATCTTGTTCTACAGCCCAATAACAAGTATCCATTTTGACTCATAGTGCCCATACCCCTTTATCCATTTTCCTACTTCCTAAATGTGATCACTTTTTTGCCATTCTTACTGTTTTAGATATTTCTCTCTCCATTTGAGGCACGATGGCTTTTTCTTTTATTCCTTTTCACAAGTTGACAGCAAAAAAACAGCTGTTCAAGTAAGGAAATCTTCTCTTGGCATTTTAATGACATCATCATACACTCTAAGGATTTAATAAAAAAAAAAACAAAAAAAAAAAAACAAACCCTTCATTTGAAAGACACAAATGGAAACAGATAACTTACTTGAAGCATTGTGACAGCATGTCTTTCACCAGATTTGGTCCATAATGGCATCATCCCCAGCTTCACTGCTACTAAACCAACCCTGTTGGAACCTGGAGAATAGAACATTACAAAATAGGCTTATATCATGATGAAAAGGTAAATGATCCTACTATGGAAGCTGGGATTAATACCTATTTGGGACAAACTCCTCCGAATTTCATCTGAGCCTAAAGAGAAGGAATCTAAATTTGGAAAACGAATGGCCCAAAAACAAAGAATTTGCCTGAATCGTTTTTGGTCCATTTGTACAAGTCTACTGTACATCATGGGATCCAACTCAGTTATTCTTGCAGGAGAAACTCATTATTTACAAAATTGTTTTAAAAATAAAGGAGTGCAGGAACTTGGACATTAGCTCTAGGATAGAAGTTTTTTCCTATTCCCCTGACCCTCTCAAATGCAGCTTCTACCAGCACAAGCAGAACCTTTACAAAAGGGGAGAAATCTGAAATACCATTAATGCGAGGAATATCCCATGACTAGTTGCTGAGCTGCAATCAAAGGCTCAAGCAAAGGAGCAAAGGCTTAAGCAATCCTGTCCCATTTAAATATTCTTCATCTCTACCCTCGGGATGGAGAGTGCTACTTGCCTTCCCTTGGTTAATTGCATAGTTCAACATGACTTTCGACTCATCGGCAGCTTACAGCAGCTTGAAACCAACGCAAGTTTAAGTGAATATTTGGCACATTATCTTATACACAATTCTATAACGTAACACTCCACTTGCTATTAAAATTGTTTCATTTAGAAATATGCCCATCTGGCACCCATTCTGTAAACTAAGGTTAGGAGGTATACTTTATGGCAAAAATGCATTCAATATAAATATATTTAATAATGTTGGAACCCCTTTCTTCTTACCAGGTTCCCACGGCTTTATAGGCCAGGGCTCATCTTTCAGAGGACATAACTTGCTTTCGGTTTGCTCTTTGTATTCCTCTGCAGTTAGCCGCTTTAAAAACTCCTTATTTTCTTCTGAAAGATGTTCATCCCACCAGGTGTTTGTCTGAATGCTTCTCACTAACACCACACAGGATGCTCTACTGCAAGTGGACAGGAAAAAAAATCAATTTAACTGTAATACGGCAAATAATATACCAGAAACATGGCACAAAGTAAAACTATTTACAAGGCAGATTTTGTTTATTTTTTTTTTGGGGGGGGTGCGGCAGAATAAAAATATTCTAAATCACTAATTATTACACATGCTTCAGATCAGAAGCTCTAGCAAGCCTTCTGTCTCTGTAACATATTATTTTATTATTATTACTTATTTTCATTTATAATCTCATTGTAAACAACCACTGAATCTGTTGAAGTACCATTAACATTAATAATACTAGATTGCTGAACTACCAATAAAGTGATGCTACGGCAAAGTTGTTGAAGTGGTCCTATCACCATAGCAATAGAATGCTCCAACCAGCAGGACCACTTTTTGGTTGCTATAGGGACAAAACTATCTATCAAACTTTACATCAGAATCGCTTTTTAAAATAAACCAGAATATGTCCTTTTAAATAAAAGAAAACCACACTGGCAAATAAGTCCCATGTACAAGGACTCCATTACAAATCTCATGTACTTCTGACTACTACGAGATATATATATATATATATATATATATATATATATATATATATATATATATATATATATATATATATATATATATATATATATACACACACACACACACATATGGTATAATATGGGCATTGTGCATTAAGTGTGCAGTTCATTTTGAATCAGTGCTCTCTGCAATGCAGGTACAATATAAAGCATGCTACCTGTCCGTTGCAGCACAGCCTCTATTCACAAGTTTACACCGCGCGGCCGATAGCAGCCTCCAGCTTAAGCCCGCTGCCATTGTCACCCCAACGCCGTTTAACTGTGATAATTATCTTTATGCCACCGTTTCGATGTGATCTGCCTATATTCTAGGGCAACAGACACGTCCTCTGCCCAAGCATGGGAATGTCACCAGCTTCTTCCTGTTCCGCCTCTAATTCTACCCCCGGACTGCACAGTATATAGAACAAAGGTTCCACTTACATCTGACAGCCGAAGACTCTGACGTTTACTCAGCGCTGAGAATTGCGTTGTCCTGGCTGAGCTCTTTAGTTATGTGTTCTATGATCGTTTATTGCGTAAAGTGTATATATATTATATAATATATGTATACACATATATTCATAATGCCCAGTGACAAGATTATTGCATGTTTCGCTATTGCCATTTATAACGTCTTAGATCATAGTGCATAATGTATAACAATGTGATGCGTCCATTATATTACATAGCCCGGTGGAATCGAAATGTTCTACCACAGAAGGAGAATCCCGCTACCAGGTACAGCAGACACCACGGGTACCACAAAATGTAACACTCAATACATGTTTTGCTTAAATATGTTTTCATGGTTCCCAGAATCTCCTCATCACGGTGATCTAAGCAAAGCCTACAGCCATCCTGGTGAGTACAGTTGGCGCGCCTTTCACCTAAACCCAAAATGACAAATAGGAGCCCATTTCCTCATAATAACCTGACCTTATTCAAACATCTAATGGTCTGCTGTATTAGGGTTTCAACAAAGCTGGAAACGATCAGTGACAAGACTGTTTTTTTTAGCGCACTCTGTGACATTGGCTGTTTTAACATTTTTTGGAGTGTTGCTGTTTAGCAATTTTCTTCTCATTAACTGAACCCACACAAAGTATATTTTTTTATTTCATATCATCTAATTTATTTTTTTAAAAAATAATAAAAAAACTATTTTCTGCTTTTATTCGATTTTTCTGTCTGCCCTGTGTTTAGAAAGAATTATAAATACTGTTTTTATGCTTTTTTTATTTTTACGAGCTATAGGGCCATAAGTACAAGTAGCACATTGCTATTTCAAAACCGTTTTTTAATCTGGTCATCCTGCCTCCATGTCTTATTTGGGTCATCTTTCAACACGGTCAGTTCAGTTTACCCCATCAAACCATATATTTTTGAATGTATTTTGAAAACGTATTTCAAATGCTAGCAACTTAACGCTTTACATGCACTTATTCTACCACCAGCCATTGTCAATGTTGTGGTGGTAATTATTTTGTGTTTGTTTTTCACACACATTGTATTTTAGGTGGGAATTTACAGCTCCTGGTACATGTCACTGCCAAACAACAAGCCAATGTGTGTTCAGCAACATTTGCTGAGTACAGTGATACCACTCATGCATAGCTTTGTTGGGGGCTAAAAGACAATTTGGCAGGTGCGCATTTTCTCTTTTGGAATTTTGACATCTTGTCATCATGTGCCCATGTGTTATGTGGGACATCTTTGAAGTGGCGAAGTTCAACTCACCACATCAAACCAAATGTTTCTGAAACTAGACAACCTAGCATATTTCAAATACTGGTATTGTAACTCTTTCCATGCTGTAATTTCTGGGAAGATCGCTTCCTAAGCTCTTTTTTAGCCGACCATTTTTTTGGATGGATGCTTTGCATTTAGTGCTCATACATGTATGGCTTTGCAGTGAAGGGGTTGATGAAAATAAGGTGTTATTAAAAGTCTACAGTGTCCAGTTGTTATAATGGAATGGATCATCTCTGCATTTTAAGTGGTAAAAGAGAAAATATTTCAAATGCATACCTTTTTTAGAATGACCAAGTCAGTGCCCCAGACTACAAGCAAATGAACAACGGTACTCATCCAAAATGCACTTAAGTGATCACACTATTATGTACCCTATGGGGATGGCCAAACTCCTAACCACCAGTAAGATTAAATGAAAAATACAAAACAACATTGGAGAGCGCACAGGAAATGCTGATTACAGCCAGGCCTTAAAAACACACACCTACCCATAAACACACGCCTTTATGCCCTTATACACATATACACTACCCTTACACACACACCTGCCCATGCACACATATATACATTACCTATATACACATATTAACACTGCCCATATACACACACATGCACATGCATACAAATATACACTTCCCTTACCCACGCCTGCCTGCAAACACACATATAGACTATGCTTACACACCTGCCTATACACGCATATACGCTGCCTTTACACACCTGCCTATACACACACATTTGCACTGACCTTACACACACAACTGCCCATATTCACACATATACACTGCCATACATATGCCCGCCCATACACACACATATACACTGCCTTTATACACACCTGTCCACACACACGTCAACATTGTCTTTGCACACCTGCCTATACACACATACACTCACTGGCTACATTATTAGGTACACATTGCTAGTACCAGGATTGGACCCCCTTTTGCCTTCAAAACTGCCTTCATTCTTTTTCGTCCACACAACTGCCGCTCACTGGATATTTTCTCTTTTTCGGACCATTCTCTGTAAACCCCAGAGATGGTTGTGCATGAAAATCCCAGTAGATCAGCAGTTTCTGAAATATTCAGACCCGTCTGTCTGGCACCAACAACCATGCCACGTTCAAAGTGATATAAATCCCCTTCCTTTCCCATTCTGATGCTCGGTTTCAACTTCCGCAAGTGGTCTTGACCACGTCTACATGTCTAAATGCATTGAGTTGCAGCCATGTGATTGGCTGATTAGCTATTTGTGTTAACAAGCAATTGAACAGGTGTACCTAATAAAGTGGCCAGTGAGCTTATATACACTTCCCTTAAACAAGCCTGCCTATACACACAACATTTGGTGGGAGTACCCAGTCGGGGTACAGAGCGTCCTGCCACACTCATGATTACTGTGAAGCACGGAGAGGCAGCCATCACTTCTGCCAGCAATGTTGATAGACATTGTAATTGGGAACAGGCATGTGATAGGCTCCTTGATCCATCAAATGCACAGAAATGCATCCAGTTGGTTTCTGCTGGTCACCCTTTGTCTTCCAGCAGCCAGCTGCAGCGGTCCCAATCACTGCTGTAATTATATTAAAAAGGGGTTGCAACTCTAGGGTGCCCTGGCGACCCCTGCAACCACTTGTCCGCCCCATTTAAAGCTGCTATGTGCGGTTCATATAAATTATATAAAATTAAATAATTGCTTCTGGGAAGGGGTTGGGCATTAAACAGCAAAATAAATGGTGTTCCCTAGACTGATTTTGGTTACAAAAGAGTGGGTGGAAGCTTCTGGAAGCAGGCAACCCTCTGCAGGTCATAGAAATATTTAACTATAAATACTTCACACATCAGTAACTGTTAACGTCATGAAAGACTGCTTTAGAACTGCAATGAAAAGTATGGTACGTTCTTCAGCTTCATCTTAATTCATTTGTGTCTTTTATAATTCTTTCCAAAGATGATAATCTTTTTACAAAGTAGGCCAGTGAGGCATATGTATCCTGCAGACAGAGTGTGCAAAGAAAATGGTACACAATATGATAGCTGTGTATTTTAAGCTTCACCGCCTGTTACAGCCAAGTTCATCTGTTAAAGTGCTACTGTGTTCTTCAATACATTAATTAAGTCATGTTGAATGCATGCATTGGTTCTTTTTATTGACGTTTTACCCTTTTAAGAAAAGACTGTGACATTTGGGGGTGGATTGTAGTAAAAGTGTTGCAGGATAAGAGTACATAATTTTTTTAATCTATTGAAATTAGAAAATTGAAATTGTAAAATCCAGTTCCAAATGGTGTGAATTATAATCAATCAAGATGTCATTATGTTAAAATTGGCTTGGAACAGGCTGGTTTTCATTGCACCAATTGTGGGGGGTGGATATGGTATATTTATCTATAGCTTTTTTTATGAGAAGGAAGTCTGTTCTGAAGTTAAGTCTTATATAGGGCAGAAAAATTGAGAGACTGAATGGGCTGAGAGAGGACCAGGAGTGGTAGGGCTGGCTGTAAGGGGAAGGGGCATGGCCAGCGACCACAGGTGGGTAGGAAAGTGAGAGGATCTGGGCAGGCAGAGGGCTGAGCAGAACACCACCTCCTGACTAGGGATCGGACCAGCCATGAAGCCTGTTAATCAGCTGCCATAACTGGAGCTTCTCTTATAGGCCATGGAATGTTATACTTTTATATCTCAAGTTGTTTATTAGAATGGTATACATTATAGTGGCCCAGAGCTGTGTAAGCATACATAAGAAAAATTGGGAAGCGTAAGAATCTGAGCAACTTTGACAAGGGCCAAATTGTGATGGCTAGACGACTGGGGCAGAGCGTCACCAAAACTGCAGCTCTTGTGGGGTGTTCCCAGTCTGCAAAGGTGTCAGAATACACTGTGCAACGCAGTTTGTTGCGTATGGGGCTCCGTAGCTGCAGACTAGTCGGGGTGCCCATGCTGACCCCTGTCCACTGCCGAAAGCACCTACAATGGCCACATAAACATAAGAACTGGAACATGGAAGAAGATGGCCTGATCTGAGAAATCACGTTTTCTTTTACATTATGTAGATGGCCAGCTGCGTGTGCGTCACTTACCATGAGAACCCATGGCACCAGGATGCAGTGATATTCACTTCACCTATCAGTGGTCATAATGTTATGAGTGGTGTATATACACAGTTATATATTAGATGTGCAAATGGTCCAAAAATGATTCGGACAAATTTTTCATTTTGGGGCATTTTCAATTCGGGAACAAAATTTGTTGCCTGGGGCCCACATTCACTCTCACTCACTCTCATATTCTCATTCACTCTCTCATACTCTCTAAATGTTTCCCTACCTTCTCTGCCGACCACGTCTGCATCTTCTTCTGCATCTATTTGTTCTTCTTCATCATCCTCAAAATGTTATCTTTGTCCACATCTCTGCGGACAGCACCGCCATATTGCCCTGAGTTCAAGTGAGGGCAAAATTATGGCAGTTTAGGTGATATCCTCTCCCCTGATTGGAGGATGGTTGAGAGGACGTTGCCACAAGCACTGTCTGGTTTTGCTTGCTGAGATGCGGACAAAACGTGTAGATAGAAGATGAAGAGAGAAAGAAAGGGAGAAGACAGAAGATGCGGAAAAAAGATGTGGAACTGGTTGGTAGAGAAGGTAAGGAAACATTTAGCGAGCGTGAGAGAGTGAATGCGGGCCCACAAATTTCTGATGAAAATTCTGAGCTTTTTGCTTAATTTTCACCTGATTCATGGATGTCTTGTCTTGTTTTTGGGGCTTCGTATTTGCAATTCGTTCAAATCCGAATACACAAGTCTAATATACAAATATATATAGATGCCACTGATTGGCCTCAGAATGTAGTGGAAACCTGGCTTATGTCTCTAAAAATTATCCATTCTGATTCACAATAAATTGTCAAACAATGTCAATTTAATATTCCAAGTTGTCTAATCTGAGCTTCAATTGGTTGCTGTTCTTTTTTTATGAGTTAAGGTTTTTCCAAATACTTGACTTATCAGACTGTCAAGGCTGCAGGGAAACAATTCTGTTATTTCTGTCTTGTTAAACTAATATCTCTAGAACTGAATATATCTTGGATGTCTTTATTACTTTTTGTGGCACAGATAAGAAACTTATAAGAGTGTCCAGAGGAAATAATGAAAGATAGTTTATTCACTGGAGACATACTAGGTATCCCTTCTTTGAAAACTATAAACAGCCTATATTCTTTTTTTTCTGGAGGGTCTTTTGATGATGCATGCCCTTCAATTCAGTACAAAGTAGCTGTTATAGATGCAGGCCCATAAAACATTTATTAGAGAAGATAAAAATACAATGTCTTTCTATATTATGTGCAGATGCTTATACCAAGCAACATAATTAGATGGATTCATTTAACCTGTTATAAATATTGTCATCCTAGAAGAAAGATTATAGTGTATTGCATATGAAACTATGTCATAAAAGTGGTTAAACGTCCTTTCCATCCGTCCATATGTTGGTATAAATATGCTGATTACATTTATATTTGTTATTTTTGAATTATTGACCAATTTCAACATAAACGCAAGAACTAGTTTTTTTCTATGGATTTAGGGAGGCGGGTTTATTAGATCTATGTCAAGTTAGCAGTGGTACAATGTTGCATCTTAATGTTTGGCAATATTGCCCATAGGTGGGTTTGTTGTGGGGAGTTGGCCAGAGGTTTTAACTCCCTAATGTCACTATTCATTATAAAAAGCAAACACTGGCAAATTTATCCAACAGGAAGGGCTCAGCTGGCCCTGCATAATGTATAATTTAACTGGAAATCTTATCGATTAAACTATGCATTACACAGGAAAAGCCAAGCTCTTGCTGCAACTGAATCGGACCTTGATAATGCCCAAAGTTGAATTGTACCTTCTGAATACGTTCTTCGTGTGCAGAACTCTTTACAGCTGTGTTATTTTAGATGGTCCACTAGGTAATGGAAACAATTTACCGTATTTGCTCGATTATAAGACGAGGTTTTTTTCAGAGCAAATGCTCTGAAAAATACCCCTCGTCTTCTAATCGGGGTCGTCTTCTAATCAGACCTCAAATAGAGGTCTGATTAGGAGACTAAGATCCAGACCCCCCGCACCGCTGCAGGGGACCTGGATCCTCCTGTCTCCCCCCCCCATCATACACACACTTACCGGTGCTTCCTGCTGTGTTGCTGGGGCAGCGGGTTGACGTCTACGCGATCCGCGTAGACAACGTCCGCTGCAGCCGGAAGGAGGTGTGGCTAGCAGCCATTTCTGGAGTGGCGTTAAGGGGGCATTTAATAGAGCACTCTGCCTCCTGAAATGCCTTATACCTCCCTATATGGCACTCTGCCCCATAATATGCCTTTTAACCCCCTAAATGCCAGAGTGGCATATAGGGGTATAAGGCATTTCTGGAGGCAGAGTGCTCTATACAATGTCTTTTAACTCCCTTAATGCCACTCTGCCTCCTCAAATGCCTTATACCTCCCTATTTGCCACTCTGCCCCATAATATGCATTTTAACCCCCTAAATGCCAGAATGGGATATAGGGGTATAAGGCATTTCTGGAGGCAGAGTGGCACATAGGGGGTCAAAAGGCATACCATGGGGCACAGTGGCATATAGAGGGTTAAAAGGCATATCATGGGCCACAGTGCCATATTGGAGTGGCAAGCCTGGGGGCAGATGTGCGTAACTGGGGGACAGGTTGGAAAATACAAGAAATAAAAACAAAAAAAATATTTTTCTCAATCATAGCTTTTATTAAAAAAAATAGTTTACATGAATTAACATTTACTGGTAAAACTTTTTTCCTTTGGGGTCGTCTTATATTCAGGCTTTTTCTTTTTTTCCTAAGTTAATATTCAGATTTTGGGGGGTCGTCTTATAATCAGGGTCGTCTTATAATCGAGCAAATACGGTATTATCCCATCCATACATGCTAATTGGTCAAATATACATCCCCCATACGGCAGGGCAGCAATATGTAAAAATGATATGTGTCCTGGAAAACATGGTGGATGTGGTGACCCTACCAACCAGTCAATTTCTTAATTAAACAAACATGTGGGTGGAGATTATGTTTTTGTAATGGTACAAGTGAGCTTGAGATGTTTCTGAGTAAGAATGTACGTCTTTCCCCTCGTGTAACTTCCCTGAAACATCCCAAGCCCCCTGCAAACCTCTATCTGAAAGCATCTGCAGAGAGACCCTTGCAAGAATCAAAAAGGCACAAGCCACCTTCATTCTGTGTGCCACTTTCCAACCAAGTGCCAATTTTCCTAAGTGCCACTGTTTTGGAGTTTACCAAGGGAGTTGATTATGCTGATACTCATCCCAAATAATCACCAGGAACTAATGTATCATCTCTCTCTCTTCTCTCCGACAGGTATTCCACTTTTTTGCCTTTACCCTGTGTGTAATTAGCATAATTGCTGGCTACCCTGCTTAATTAATTGTCCAGTTTACCAAGGGAGTTCACCAAGGAGGGCAACAAGGAAGGACAAAGAGGAACCTGGAGGCTCCCTGCAATCAATACTCATGAACTGTCACCAAGTGCTGCCTACTGCTTATTGTGTTTGCCCCACCACCACTCCATTCCCATCACCATCTGTCTCCAGTTACTATGCTCACAATCCTCTTGGTCCTTTTTTCACTTTCCTCTGTTATTAGAACAGTTATCTCTCTCCAGCCAACAGCACCTCCACACTATGTATTGCACCATCATTACTTTCTTCTCCCCTTCTCTCATCCCAAGCACTTTTCAACTTCACCTCCTCCCTTTCCCCCACCTCCCCTCACTCCCAGCAATCTCCCCGCTCACACAAGCCCTATTCCCACCTCCTCTCACTATCTTTTATATTTCTTTTAGCAGCTCAGGATATTTTCCCAAATCCTGGCCCAGAAACGTCAATAATATTGTCCACATACCCTGCTGCTCCCCCTACCTCCTACCTTTGCACTCTGTAATGCACGTTCTGTCTGTAACAAACTAACAGCCTTACACGACCACTTTGCCTCTAGTTCCCTGCACCTTCTCGCTCTAACTGAAACCTGGCTAACCTCTTGTAACACTGCCTCTCCCACTGCTCTCTCCTATGGTGGCCTCCACCTCACTCACACTCCTAGATCTGATGACAAAGGGTGGTGGGTTTGGCTTCCTACTTTCCCCAACTTGTACTTTTCAACCTCTTCCCTCTGCTCTGTTACTCTCTTTCTCCTATTTAATCCCATCCCCTTACACATAGCTGTCATATAATGTTCCTCCTGGCCCGGCTAACAGCTTTCTTGACCACTTCTCCTCATGGCTGCCTCTCTTTCTCTTCTCTGATATTCTTTCTGTTATCCTTGGGGATCGCAGTTGACACCCCATTAAGTCCCATGGCTTCAAAGTTTATTTCTATTATCTCCTGTTTTGATCTCACACAATATATTAACTCCCCTACTCATGATGATGGTCACACCTTGGACCTTATTTTTTCTAGCATGTGCTCTCTCACTAATTTATCTAATTCCCCTTTCACCCTCACTGACCATCACTTAATTTCCTGCTCTCTACCCTTGCCTACCACTCACTCCCCTGCACCCCATCCTCGCCTAACCAGAGACCTCAGCTCAATTAACCTTCAGAAGTTCTCAACCAATTTACTCCCTCTCCTCTCTCCCATTTCTAACATGTCATGCCCTAATAATGCTTCCTTTCTCTATAACTCCACTCTCACATCAGCTCTTGAGGATGTAGCCCCAGTTACTACCCACTCTTCACGACGTTCGCGTTTCCAACCCTGGCACACGACTGTAACCCGACACCTACGACATTGTTCCCGAACTGCTGAGTGGCTGACTTTCCTACTACTCTTCTCTCAACCTTGCTAAAGTAACCTACTTTACCTCCCTTCCTAACACAGCATGCCACTAAGGCTCTCATCCATGCCCTTCTTATTTCCCGCCTTGATTAGTGTAATTCTTTCTTAGCTGGTCTCCCTCTTAACCGTCTCACCCCTCTACAATCCTCCATGAATGCTGCTGCCAGACTCCTCTTCCTCTCCCATCACTTCACTAACACCTCTCCCCTCTGTCAGTCTCTTCACTGGTTGCCTGTGCGCTTCAGGATTCATTTAAAAATCCTGACTATTACTTTCAAAGCCTTTCACAGTGGTTCCCCTCCCTACATCTCATCACTAAATACACTCCACCCCGGTCTCTCTGCTCATCCAATGATCTCCTTCTATCCTCTCCTTTGATTTCTAGCTCTCAAGCATGCTTACAAGATTTCTCAAGGGCTGTCCCTATCCTCTCGAATGCCCTCCCCTGGCCTATCCGTCTTTCTCCCTGCCTTTATTTTACCTTTTACCTATTTTGTAATACACCTTAAATCCCTCTAGATTTTAAGCTTGTTTGAGCTGTTGTCTCTGTATGTCAAATTGTTATGTTACATACTACCTGTTATGTCCTGTCCACCCATTGTACAGCGCTACGGAATCTGATGGCGCTATATAAAACAATAAATAATAATAATAAAAAAGGTATGTAGCTGTACCTGATCTGCAAGCCACTTCATTATTCATATTTTGTATTAGTATGCATGTTTTTCCTGTATATGTAGCATATATATGTGTTTTGGGGACATTTTTTTTTTTGGCTAAATGCTGTTAACCTTGGGAAAGTTAATTTATTTGCCATGATATCCCCCTGGTCTTCTCTCCTGAAATACCCCAAGCCGTCTGCAACCACCATCTAAAACTAAGCACTAGTGTGAGTGTCTGTAATGGCACCCGGCTTGCTAGTGTAGCACCATGATTGTAAGATGCTATGCAGATAATATCCGTACCTCACAACACATGTATCCTAAGACCAATGATTGAGTGATGGTATACCCTCTCTTAAATAGGATTTTTTTAAGGTATGGTTTCTATGGGTGGATTCTTGTTCCCTTTGAAATAGTACAGTTTAATATAATATTAGATGTGATATATCTTTAGTTTAATATAATATTAGATGTGATATATCTTTAGATTGAATTTACCTAATAAACAAGATAATTCTGACGATCAGTGCTAAAACAGACACTCTTCCAAGTGTAGACTCCTAGTAGGGTATGTTATATAAGCTTTGTCCGTTCTCAGCTGTAAAAATTATTTTTTCACATCAATGGACTGACTTCATAAATAAAAGCCAACCGTTATGATGAAGGTTGCAGGTTTTCATCGATGATAAATTGAAATGAACTTTACAGCAAATAAAACATTTGATTCACCTAATAAACACACTGATAAATCATAATATCACTTGTGAGGCAAATTGCCAAGCTCTGTGAAGAGAGAGCTTTCAAAAGCATTGTCATTCATACACAGAGCTCTCCAAGGCAAATGCCACAGTGATTAAAATTGTTGCAAGACACAATTATGAGGAATCCCATTTAACCATGTGTAAGAAATCAAAAAGTGACATACCTTTGTGTGCGTGTCTCAGACATGTTTATATAGGCATAAGTCTATTTTATTTCTCTTGCTTTATAAAAGACTAGATCTGCATATTAGCTTGCACAGGTTTTTAATTTATTAACAGACATTTTTTTCTTTTATATCTATAAACAAGCTCATATTCTATGTTAGCCATTTATAATTGAATAAATAGACCCATACATTTGGATGATTATATGTGAGTATCCATTTCTGTAATTATCATTACTTGTGCTAACAATTCCCTTAAAATGATTCAGGTGTGGAGCACAAAACTCAAACGTTTTGCTAATTGAAGTTGTTGAATATACATATTCATATTTAAGTAAAAATGGCTTTCCCTAGTAATCAGAGGTCGGTGGTGGCCCAGTCCAAGGAGCTCATCATTGTGATTTTATGCTCACCTTTACCAGTTTGTCACTTTAATGATACAATCAGTGCCCACGGGTTTTTTTTCTCCAATATTTTCCCTATTGTTATCCTGTCCTGTCCAGAGTGAATGAATTCGGACTTTGGGTTAATAGCTAAGGAGATGCTTTGTTTGAAATCATAGAAGTGGTCAGTGAAAAGGTAAACTGAGCGTAAATGAGAGTGTGAGAGAGTAAATGATAGCGTGAGAGACTGAGAAAGCACTAGAGAGTAAGTAAGTATAAAAGAGTGAGTGAGTGATGGCAGGTCTGATTATAAGACACGGTCATTTTTTCAGATTATTTCTTAGAAAAACCTTGTTTTATAATCGAGCAAATCCAGTACGTATGTCAAGTAATCCATAATGAACTCTCACACAGCAGGATCACCAGATACTCTTGACCACATGCTGATTTTAGTCTGTTCTGGGTATGTACAATCTCAAACAAACTGCTTGGAACATTAAACACCCATTAAAGAGGCAACACAAAAAACATTAACAGGGGCTCAATTTATTCAGAAAATCCAACAATGTAAAATGATTTAAATGTTTTTCTCACAGTATAATATCACCCCCACCTCCATATTGTACAGCATCCTCACATGTGCATCTAGAGCTGAGTGGTACAACCCATTACAATGAGGGATCTCCCACCATTGCCCTTCGATTACAAAAGGTCCACATATGCCTGAGACAATGACTCAAGCGAAACACCACATTTTCAGTATAATAGATTTCTGTATGGTCATATTTTTTTTTTAATTTGTGTTACTAAATTTATTTACAGGGGTAGCATAGACAGATTATTAGCCTCACAAAAATAAATCATGCCAAAGTTCAAGGCAAATGCTTCATGCAAAATTGAATTGGATCAAACCACCAAAAATTTGTTGTTCACAGAACATGACAGACAGCTGTACATTCAAAGGAAGTCTAAAAAGGTATACAGTAGTTCAAGGACCAAACATCTTCTTATATTCTGAAGAAATTGTAAATCTGCTGGCCCTATTTGTGGTCCAAAGTTGTATCAATGTGCAATTTAAAATACAACTATGCACTTAAATACCTCTTACCTCTTATAATCACCCTCTCTTTTGGCAAACTAATTCACTTGACTAAAATATTAAGTTTAAGCAATATTCAACATGCTGAACCATCAAAATACTTCTTTTTATATGTATTTTTCGTTCACTTATGACTTATTTTTTTGCATGCAGGGCTTTCGACATGTTTATGCTGGTGTCAAGTGGCTCTTAAAGCTTTATTGTCCTAAACATACAAATAAACAATGAATAAGTTAACTCATGGTACAAACATTTTGATCAGAACAGTACAAATATATTAAATACAT
This sequence comes from Spea bombifrons, assembly GCF_027358695.1. Classification (NCBI taxonomy): domain Eukaryota; kingdom Metazoa; phylum Chordata; class Amphibia; order Anura; family Pelobatidae; genus Spea; species Spea bombifrons. The sequence continues at coordinate 30,746,396 of NC_071091.1, forward strand.
ATAAGATTTGTACTTCAGGATAATGCCACCTTGGCAAGTTAGTTTTTTCTCTTTTTTTCCAACATATGAAAAAATACATTGCAAGAACCATGACATACATTATCAGTAGCTTATTATATACAGAATATTTATATATATAATACCCCTTTGCACAGATCTGTTGTGAATTTGACGTGCAGTGTATGTCTGGGTCTGTAGTTCCACTGAACATAAAACTGGGATCAGTAGGATACAATATAATGCACCCATTCACTTTACATTGCAGCCTTTAGTTACATAGGAAAAAAGTACTTGTTTCAATAATAACTGAAGACATTTCACCAAAAGATTGTTTTGCTTTTCGTCGCAGTGGCTCCCAACTTAATTACAATCCTGTTTATCTTATTTGAATGTCTGTTAGGGCTGCTCACTAAATGGAGGGAGAGTCATTGTGTGATAAAGTTAGTAATCTGTTCAGACAATCCTTGTCTTTATAGAGTCTTGAGATATTTGTGACACTTTTGAGTGGGAAAAGGTTCATGGAGTTAGATGCAGTCACCTAACTAGATCTGAACAAAATCGGAGGTCTTTATGTGACTGTACATCTTACCATGTAGAGATTGGAACAGTAATGGTTATCACAAACCAAATAAAAACAAACTTTTCAGACAGCAAAACTGCACTATTCACCCTTGTGTTTTTTCAGACGCTGTATTTATAATTTGGTAAAATCTATATTAGATGTACTACTGAAAGACAATGCATGGGGAGTTATAGAGCCCTTGTGCAAAATATGATGATGTATCAGCCATACAAAGTATTTTCTCAACCTTTTTCAGCCAAGTATTCCTAATAAGAATTTTCTGATGTATAGAAACCCCCAGTTGGACAGTTTCATATGAAATAGACCCTCAATTAAGCAGGTACTGAAGTATCTCCTAGAACCTTCAGAAATACCCATATGATGTACATGTCCCACAATCTGAGAAACTTTTGTGTAATGAAGCCAGAGGCTTATGTTCCATGCACTGATTTATAAAACAGAGATATTTTTTAGCTACCCAGTGTTGCCTTTGTTATGACTGAATTAAGATAGATTATTATTCATTTATAAAATATTAATTTCAGGATTACAGTCTCAGGTGTTACTGAGAAACAGATATTTATTGTATAGCCCCAACTATTCTGCACATATACACCTGCATATTCAATACACATGGTATTCTGGAACAGGACGTTTATAAATTCTATTTTCTCAACTGAAGGACTTTTATTAGTATTTACTAAATGGTATCACTCAATACCTATACATGTAGTTTTTTTTCTCTAAGACTTAAGAGGTAAACAGTTTTACTGTTCATAGCTGTATGCATGGTAATTATAAAAATGGCTGTTCTTTAATATGTCTCCATAGCTCCTGCACCTAAGGTTTACAAACACACTGCATCTTTATGAGAAGCGTGTTTTTTCATAGTTAATGTACACTAATACAGATGCTTCCGTTAGGGGAAAGTCTCTTCTCGAGGGCAGAAGAATCACCAAGGCCTAAGTTGGTGCAACACCGCAGATTCAAGTATCTAGAACACTTTATAAAAGGTTTAGTGAAGCCTAAAATACACCCACAAGGAAAAATGTAAGCTGTTGCAATACTACATATCACAATATTGCAGTATTACATCATTATCTAGGAATTGCTGGGAAATGGTACTTTTTGATTTAATGAAAAAAAAATGCAAATCTATTTAGATGATCTCTCAACTACGCATCAATGAACATTTCACCTCCATTTAGTGAACAATATCCTATGACAGGCCCACAGAACATAATTGTGGTTTGCTGTGTAGTGTCCTTGTCTTTATGTATTTACTATTGATTGAATGCTTTGTTTGATATCATCGTAGACGATTGCCAAAACGTTACCGGAAAGTAACCCAACTTTTATATTTATTTCGTATGATATTTCATCAGGAGACAAAAAGCCTATTGTCGAGGCAGTGCAAAACTTGCTATTATATACTGTTTGCCAAAAAGGGCCCACTTGCGTTACGTGTGATTCATACACATTTTTAATTCTCAGGAACCCCTGAATAACTGGCCAGAAAGTCAGTGCTACTAAAAGTTAAGTATATCTTTATATATCTATTTAGAGTATTTCTGGCAGATAATTTCAGTTCTATAAATCTAAGTCTACAGTAGCAGGGCCTTGTGAAGGGCCTTCAAGTCCTTTGACAGCACTGTGCATAGGGGTATGGCAGAGCTTTTGTCATTATTCTTCACCTTGGCAGTTAGTGAACTTCCGGTTTCTGCTTCTTCACTCCCTTCCAAACTTATGACATGATACAAACCCTACAGTTATGAAATGAACTTGGCTACATCTTTCTCGACTTGACAACTGAAATCAGTACCTACTGGCAGATGTTGCAGTTTGATGAGCAAATGTGTTTAGCTCCTTGTGTTTACCAGAAAACCCAATGAAGCTGGAAATGCTATTAGCTGCTTAGCAATTAGTGACATTGTATCTGCTTAACTGATTCTAAATCCGGTTGTAGCGTCCCATATTTTAGTTATGTAAATCAGTAGCTAACAAAACAGTAAAAAAAGAGCTTTAAGGTAAATATTTTAAGGCAAATCTTGGGCAATCCTCTAAGAAGTCAGCGACAATATTTCACTGCTTTCCTTAGAATTTTGAGTGGTACCTCAAAAGATATGTCACCAAAAACCTTATTTCATAGGCACATTTATTCAGGTGTCCAGTTAAATGTGATTTCCGGTAGAATGTCCCCTAGTTCCTTGGTCTGCAACTGTTTTAAAACAGAACCTCCAATAAATAGTGCTAATGCTACTTACATTATATGGTTGGCAACTGCAGACTTTATTGCCGCACCAGAAGCTGAGCTTTTTCAAAATTGCCCAAAACCTTTCTCACTAAAAATGTTATTTTATATAAATGGCATTGTAACTATTAAAAATAACAACAAACTATTTACAACCATTACAGCGTCAACTATCCAAATATAACATTAGACATTTGTAAATCTGGAATCTTACTATGATTTATTGTGTTTTTCTGTGACCAGCTCAAAAACAGACATAAAAATCCGCTGGAAACAACACAATTCGTTCATATTTTATACATTGTGCTTTTTTTTTGTACATCTAACGTACATTCTGCAAAAATGCCCTTCATGCTAATCCATCTACGGACTTCTACTACATGCATTTGGTGGTATTACAGGATATAAAATAATGTAGAATAAATATTTGGGCAAGAGGAAACTCATAGTGGAGTGATGTTTTATCTGGTCATGTTATAGTGCAGCTTAGAAGCAATGAATAACCCTTTAATACAATATATAAGTTATGATCTCCCTTGAGCATCATTGATGCAATTAATTGTATTGCAGAGACTGTGTTTACATAGTTAGCAGTTAAAGTCCACACAGTTTGGGGTTCAAGTCTCTCATTATTTTTCTCTGTCTTTTTTTCTATTGGGAAGCGCATCTCTGTGTGTTGATATTGGTATTTGGTAAATACTGTTTATCCTGCTGAGACAATCAGTGTTACCGCTAAGCTGCTTCTACACTTGCATAGGATTTTACAAGCTCTGTGCCACGCTAAACAATGTTGTTTTTCATTTAGAGTTCTCTGAGTAATGTGCTGATAACTAATTCCATACTAGGCTGCTCAGCTTTGAGAACACATACAACACATTTGCTGATTCCTAAGAGTCCAAGGATGGACTGCATTTCTGTTGACAGGGAAAGTATTATGGAAGTTAAACCAAAATACATTACAATAAATCTATTTATTATCTTGATTGAAAAAATGTTGCATTTACAAATAGTGCTTTTGTTGTGCTCATCCGTACTTTCCTACGTACTTTTTTCTATGCTCACTTTTATAATCTTATTTGAGTGAGAAAAATATTTTCGCACAAGTGATCGATACTTGTGCAAAACAACCACTCATGCCAGAAACTAAGACGCACGACCTCCAGTCTTCATACTATGTTGCTTGTCATGCTATATTAACATAGCATGCAATGAAGTGCTCTGTTCTTTCAAAGACCACACACCACACTGAAACGATAAATCATATCTACATTTCCGCATTAGATGCTCACATTTTATAAGGAACCTTCCTAAGCATACATTTGATTACTTTATAGGTCTACCCTATGAATGGTCACCCTTTTTGCACAGCTTTTTTGTTTCAAAAGAGAAGAAAACTTACTGATGAAGAATGAAATCTGTCTACATTATATATTTTACACTAATGATCTGCATCTGTTACTGACTTACACAATTGCAGTCACTAATGAGACTCCTGGTTGGACCAAAGATACAGGTTTTTCAAAACTTGCTTTGTGCCATTCGTCAAGGTCTTTTATTGCTTTACAAGAGTCCGTTTTGCATTATGTTATTAACAGAGATTGGACAGATTGAAAGGATTGATATGCAAGATGTGGTCTAACTTCATTTGGGATATGCACTGCCTAAATATAATATTAAGTTGAAGGTTTCTTCTATTTTTTTTCTGCCGTTTAAGGGCAGATAACCTTCATTTCTAGCAGTGTCTTTACTCTTTTTAACTTCCTGTTGATTTTTTTTGGTAAGGCGGGAACTGTAGAACAGGTGAGTGGCACATCCAATTGCCCAGTGGTATTATAACATTTCTGTGGGCTTTCTACATCTGCAGACCCTTAATCTCTCAGTAAGGGGAAAGCATTTTATCTACATATGCCTGAAGCAATGTATTATGGTAAATACAATATATACCTGTTATGCTCCATTGTGATTAATCATAAATAATGGTGGTAACTGATGCCAAATATTTGATGGCGATGTAGCCCACTGATATTAGGTTTTAGCTTTCCCCTCATGTTGTCTTGTGTATGAGTATATATATATATATATATATATATATATATATATATATATATATATATATATATATATTGAATATTATTAGGCAGGTTCCCAGAATATCACATATGTATTGCTTAAACCTGTACATTGCTATCTGAGAGAAAACATCACAATTAACCGTAAATATGCAGATATTGTTAAAATCTGGTCTTGAATTTAGAATTGGCTTTAATTTGAAACTTCAATGACATGGTAATTTTGTTTTGGGCTAAAGGTTTGCAAGCAATAATTATAATAAAACTGAGATAATAATTCTGGCATGCAAAATACAGTCCATGCTTGTATCATTTTAAAAAAAAAAATCACCTTTTAGTTTCTCACTAGGTAAAATCTAAATTGTTGGCTATGGCCTTTCAAGAAATGTTCAAAAAAGGTTCTACAGTGTAAATATGATAAGAAATTTAGCAAAATTTCAACAATTCTGTATAAAAAGAACATATAGTTAACCTTTTGATCAAGGTGACATGCTTTTTTGTTTTTTCATAAAAACTCTGGAACAATACAACCGCTATACCGATCCAAGCCTCCAGTTATACATGCAAGAAAAATATATATATTGTTAAGTTAAAAATCACCAAAACGTGCTATGTATATATAGTTATTATGATTATTAATATTTTGGAACTTGAAAAAGTGTGCAAAGAAATTCAGGGTCCTAGTGTCCTGGAAGACTCGTATTCTGACATACATTTTGGTTTGATTCCTTTGCCATTGTAATAGTCCACAACTTGATTTGGAACTTCCGCCAAAACGCTTTTTGCGAGTGCAGCTGGCGATGCCTGTAATAGATGAATGAGAAAATCAATCTCTTGTTTTGGCATTTTAGTTACTTCTGCTTATTGACACGTTGGCCCATGATTACACAGTACAATTCTGCATCAGTAGTAAAAGTGTAATCTTATCGGGAACCTGGTTATTTCCACATGACGTGCTCAATACTGAGCATTTTGCCTCAAAAATAGTCCACGGAATCATAATGGTTTTCTAATTGAACAAGCGATAATATTAATAGAGCTTTTCAACATTATTACTGGATGGTGGTAGATGTAGTGTACCACCAGGAAGGTCTATGCAGGAGTGAAAATTATGTGAAATTTGTGGGTTTTTTGGCATTCCCTTCCTGTAAACGGACAGGACTGTATAGTGCATATAGAGCAGCACATGGTCAATTATGTCTTATGATGCTTTACTATTTGGCCGCTTGGTTGTCTTATATATTGCCGACCCTTCCCTGTGTCCTACCATAGAACATACAAAAAATACTTTTTGTTACATTATGCTTCCTGTGAATTGTTGAGTAAAATACACATTAGTGTATAATATGTGTATGACTTTGATCAGATATTGCAGGTAAAAACCACTTTTTTGACTTGTCTCATCCATCTGTAGAAGCCTAACAGCTCCCCAGAGCTCTTTTTTTTTCCTGTAGTGTTCCTATATGAAATATTTCTGGCATAAAATTATGTTTGAGGCAATATTTTACACAATTACTTATTTCTGAAAATGGTCTGGACATTAAACTTATCCGGGATGATCTTACTAATGCAGCATTTACTTATAAAAGGGTTATATTTAGGGGGATAGTTGAAACAACACCTAAAAAATTTCCTGTGTTGTTTAGATGGATTTATGCCTGAAGAGAAACAAATGAGTGATATAACGTGAAACATCACCTTTATGCTCTTTATTTAAAATGTTCATGTTAATGGCAGGAGGTGACTACGGCAGATGGAATCCAGGCTATCGTGTTCACTAAAGTGGAATTTCTGTGATGCAATGAAGATAAATGAGACTGTATTTGAACACTAGGAAATTATTTCTCATTAAAATAAAGATCTGAAAGCTTACTGGGGCAACTATTTGACTTTGAATATATAACGAAAAGGATTGAATTAAATATGTCACGCATGCTTTGTTTTATCGAAGACATGCATGTCCGATGCAATTATTCGTTATTTAAATGTTGTGCATTGAAAATATGTCTCTCTTCAGCTACTAAGCTTTACAATATTATTCAGTTGATATTTTGGGTTTGTTTTATTGTATGGAGGTCTTAAATAACCAGAGTTTGCACTAGCGGCAACATATTTTTAAGACATTATCCAGTTTACTGTAAACATGGTTTGGATGTGGTTTAAAATTTGTTTTTAAACCACATCTGCTTTCAGATTATGCCATCGACTTAACATTCACTTATGGAATTGGTACATTTTAGAAATTCTTAGACCAGAGAAAATGAAATCTCAGAAGCTGCATTACATTGATCTATGTTAGGGTCCCGGATGCCAGGTCAGATGGGAGTGCAGGGGCAGGATCAATCTTGGGATTGTGCTCAAGACAGATGGATGTTGCTGTGTCCGGTTGCCTTTGGCTTTCTCTTTGACCCCATCTGTAGGCACTACCTTTCCCAATGACAATGGGAAGCTAGAGAGACCAGTAACCTTAAAGGCGGCCGCTGGCATAATGGTAAGGTGCAATACCTACCACATTCAAATTGGCTTACTTTCATCAGCAAATAGCAAAATGCTCTTGGAAATCTGAACATGAGGATGTCTACTCATTATACTCTAAGTTGTTAGTAGAGTTACTTGACTAAGTCAACAACATTTACAAAAATGCATGTTCCTGTTGCTGCACCTCTCCTGTGAAGTTACAATTGAGTTCAACTCAAATGCAGTTGAGTTGCATTAGACTTGACTAATGTTGAGCTTGTTGCCTGTCAGTCTAGTTGGAAATGCTTTATTGAGGTAATTGCTGGATTTGGTTCAGTTCTGGGTCAACTCGCATCATCCAGAGGAGTCAGGTTTATTGTGTTAAGTTAAACCTTTGGCTCCACTTCAATTTCTGTGAATAGAATTGTTACGTTTCAAAGCAGCTCTCTGCAGGTTGGCAGTCGAAATATACTTTAATCAATATTAACTATAGTTGAGCTAGGGGTAGATTTGGCTGCTGGTGGTGATACCTATAGCCTGTCCTAACATAATGCACTGGAATGTAATAATTTTCTCTGGAAGCAATCCCTTCATCATGTTGGCTAAGAATACCCTGAGGAGATATTGTCTGCACACAGAAAGGCAGATATTGGATTGTGGATACATTGGGCATTGATTTTCCATTGTTAGTCTCAGAGAGATTTAGAGAGGGCTTCACATTCTAATATTCTTAGGATAAAGAATGATTAGGGGATGATGGCAGTAAACATTGCATTGCTATTTAATTTATGTCATATTTGAAATTGTGTGACACATTTACAATACTGCTAATAGGCCTCATCAATGATGGTATTTTATATGACACACTTGTATAACTTGTTGTATAGTGCTACTGCTGCTTCTAAAACTGGGTAAATCCTGTCATTCACACCGAGGACTAAAATCATAGTTGTCGAATGTGACAAAAAGCACCACTTATATACCTTAATAAACACCAATATATCTTGTAGTATGGAGGATAAAAAAATTCTGTGTGAAAATGAGCTAATATGCATACATACAGATTATGGCTACATTTTAAAAAAAAGGGATTAACAGTTGAGTGCCAGTAATGTGTTCTAATGTGCACCAAAGCCATCTCACCTTTTTGGTGTCCAATATTCCATTGTTGATATATATATATATATATATATATATATATATAATTAGTTTAAGTGATCGTGGCAAACAGTACAGAGAGTCACTGTGATGCATTTTGTAAAATAGGTAACTGCCCCCGGGCCTGTCCTCATTCCTCAAACAGGGCCAGCACACTCACAAGGGCAGCAGCTCAATAGGGTCACATAACTCAGTGTTAGGTGGCCCTGCTGTCATAGTGCAGTACCTGGCACAGTATGTGGGCAGATTAAAGACAGGCTCCAGGCAAGGTAAATGTGTATCTTTTCATTATTCTTCCGATGAAAAATGGTAGACGGCATCCCTTGTGACAAAAAGAGTCACAATTATGTTACAGAAGATTTTGCATATTTGCTATATATATATATATATATATATATATATATATATATATATATATGTGTGTGTGTGTGTGTTTTATATTGAACTCTGGGATTTGTTTTATTTCTGGGACAAAGAAAAACTACTGTAAGGCAAAACTTCCCTCAGCCAAAAACAAAATGCAATTTTGAAGGACATAAACTCATAACTTACATAGCAAGTGCAACAAAAAATGTCAATAAGAGAGAACTGAAACAATGTGATAGAAATACAATTGCTTTATAAAAAAAAAAAAAAAGCCAAACAACAATACAGTATATAAAAAAATCTGTATATTATCCAACAATTTCTCAATATTTAACACTAGAATTCTCACCGTTTTAGGCTATTTCCAGGATTAATTTATCTGATTAATTTTTGCAGTTTTATGTATCTTTGTAATTGGGTGAGATGTGATTTCTATGAAACACAATAATTAACAGCATAGCTAATGATATCCTGATTTCTGTGTAAACAGTGTAATATGTTTTGTTAGTTTTATTCCTGGGGGGTCGAACCTGTCATATTCTGAGGTAGTGTTGACATTTCTGGGTCAGGTTTACAAATTACCACAAGAAAATTTAAATTGTTTCAGGGCCACCACACAGCATGCCCTTGGCCAGTCTTTATAAATAACTTCATTATAAAACGCGTATGTCTTTTGTTACATGGGGATTTACTAAAGAATGACAAACAACCCTTGTCTGTTTGTCACATGTTTGTGACATGTAAGCAAACTTACGTGTTTGAAGTTTCTGAACGGCACAAACTGAACAATGTCTCGAAGAACAGGCTCTCCCTTCGGGGACCTCAGTATTCCATCATCCCCATCAAGCATTTGCATGTCGCTGAAATCCGCGTTGCCCACCCCTACAATGATGACTGACATTGGCAGATGAGAGGCATGAACGATTGCTTCCCTGGTGTCGGCCATATCTGTGATTACGCCATCCGTTAGAATTAGGAGGATGAAGTATTGCTGAGGGTAAATAGGCACAGTCAGATAATTGGACATTCATATTGCTTAAAACACACACACCTCATAAAATATATAGCCTATTTTGGCCTTGATACTAATGAAGAATAAGCTGTTTTTAAACATACCACAAAGGTATTACAGGGTTTACTGTATAAGGGAAAATTATGAAACGTCTTATTAATTAACAGTATATATATTTTTTGTAATACTAACTACAAACCGTTCAGCTTTTAAGATATTTTTTAAAGTACTATAATCATCTCGCCAAAGATTACAAATGTGATGACATGGTAAATGCTCAAAAGTTTTGAGAATGATACAAATATTAATTTTCCCAAAGTCTAATGCCTCATTTAACAATTCGCATGTACTCCAGAATGTTATGAAGAGTGATCAGATGAATTGCAATCAATTGCAAAGTCCCTCTTTTCCATGAAAATTAAAAAACCCACGGGTGAGACTGTTGATGTAGACAAGGCTTGAGATCACTCTGTTGTGGTGATTGAGTTAAAACAACAGACGGGAAGCTTTAAAAGAAGGATGGTACTTGACATTATTGTTCTTCCTCTGTTAGTCATGGTTACCCGCAAGGGCTTCACGGGCAAGGATATTGCTGCTAGTAAGATTGCACCTAAATCAACTTCAAGGAGAAAGGTTCAATTGTTGTGAAGAATGTATCAGGGCGCCCAAGACAGTCCAGCAAGCGCCAGGACCGTCTCCTAAGTTGATTCAGCTGAGGAATCAGGGCACCACCAGTGCAGAGCTTGCTCAGTAATGGCAGCAGGCAGGTGAGTGCAGCTGCACGCACAGTGAGGCGAAGACTTTTGGAAGATGGCCTAGTGTCAAGAAGGGCAGCAAAAAAGCCACTTCTCTCTGGGAAAAACATTAGGGACAGAATGCTATTCTACAAAAGGTACAGGGATTGGGCTGCTGAGGACTGGGGTAAAGTCATGTGTGGGGTTGCTTCCCAGCCATAGGAGTGGGCTCACTCATATTTTTGCCTGAGAACACAGCCATGAATAAAGAATGGTACCAACACATCCACATGAGTTCTTCCACAAAGACTTCCCAGAAGAGTGGAAGCTGTTAATGCTGCAAAGGAGGGACCAACTACATATAAAGGTTTATGTATTTAGAATTTTATAAACATTTAAGTATGTATTGAATTTCTTACCGTAGCTTCCATAGTGTGTGTCTCTTCAGAGGCAGATTTGGCCACTTTCTGAATGATGGGGGCAATATTTGTTGGCCCATAAAGTTGTAGCTTAGGCAGGCAATTCTGGTAGGCCTCTACAACTCCCTGAATTCCTAAAACAATCCACAATATAATAACAATTTTACATGAAACGGTTCAGTATAATTTGATATTCATTTTAAAATAGCGTATAACCTGGCAACTCATGCAACTATATCAGACTCTAATATACTAGAGAACACATTGTTTGTTTTGTAAAAATTATGGTGTTCTCTTTAGCACAGTTACCAACTGAATGTTCCTACTGAAAGGAACATTCTGACCTGCTGCAATATACAGAGCCTATAATGAGTTAATATTAGCTAATGCCCTTAGATTGCGAGGGCCTCATTTTAATTGCAATATTGCCAGGAACAATGAATTCTTAGGATATTAATAAAAAGTAATTATGAGTGTGTGAAATAACCCAAAGGTGAGAAAAGGGGTTTTTGGACTTAATTAGGATGATTTTCTAATATCAGATGAAAACTAACCCTGCAAAAATTAAGTCAGGTTGCTGCATAAGTTCAAGACACACTGTTTAACAATGCTGATAACAACAGTTTACTGTGGTTCCTTGTACATGTAGCAGAAATAATGCCCCAAATTAAAACTTTGCTGCGAGTTGAAAGTGAGTATGGAGTTATTTCTAGGGCCAAAGATAAGTTAATAATTAAAAGCTAGGGACGTTATAAAAACATATTACCTAATAAACAGCTTACATTTTACTCAGGGAAATGTATATTTTTTTCAGCTACACATAGATTCCTTGCTTAAAGTAAAAGAAAAACCATTAAAAAAAAATACATTTCCCCACCTCGCATAAAAAGGGACTAATGCTATAAAAACATTCTAAAAGGGGTTAATGCTAAAAAAAAAAATCCATAAAAAGTAAGGAGTGATGATGCGAGATTGGAGTTATGCTGTACCACCGTCAATGTCTGGCTCAGAATATATATCGATGAACATTATACCGTACAACCGTCTGTCACTGGCTTGCTATATAATGATAGTAGTTATACTGTACTACCGTCTGAGTCTAGGTTAGTATATAAAAAGACGTTATTGTGAACCTGAGATTGCCTAGCTCAGTATACAGTGATGGGAGTTATGCTGTACAATCATCTGTGTCAGGATCACTATATAACGGGATTTTTGCTGTACACCAAATGTCAGGCTCACTATGTGCTTATGCTCACTAAGAGCTGCACTGTATCATAGCTATGTCTGGCTAACTGTATACGGATGAGGGCTATGCTATAACACCTACACGTTCATAATGGGGTTCGTAGTACACAACCTCTAGAGGTTACTTTACTGTCCCACTGTTCCTAATACATGCAAAACACTTGCTCAGGCCCGACCAGCACAAAATGTGAACAAATCACAGGGTTTGGGGACATTTGGCTTACTATTTGTTTTAAATTCTCTGCTGCTCTAATATGAATTTACTTGTTATTTATTTATTTACTTTCCTCAAAATAACCTTTGTAAAGGTGATACAATTCACCTCTCTGATACAGATGCTGCCCCGCGTACCATGGATGTATGATAGTGTTGGTGGGAACTAAGTGATATAATCTGTGCAAATAATAACTAGGTAGAGCTAAATTAAGCTAATTATGTGGGTTGGGTAGAGTGGGTGGAGCTCTGGGGGCAGTGGGTGTGGTAAATTTTAAAACTGTGCTGCAAAGTGTTCCAGGAATTTTTTTTCAAATGTTGGCAAATATGCATCACCCTAATCATAATTCTGGCTGTGTGGGGTGATTGAAGTTGTACTCCATAAAAATATTGACTCATTTCTTTCATTTTTAGTGTTTTTACATAAGGTCAGAATTACTGGTCTCACTGGTTCTTGCATATCAGCAGTGATCAGGCTTTTTTGCAGCATGCCTTGGTACATACTGTATCGCCTGTGATGCTGGGACTCTAAGTGTTAAACAAGTGTCAGAGGTATGAAATACATTTTTCAGCAATAGAGTGTTAAACACTTCTCTGGGTCTGAAAAGGTTTTAAAAACTGAGATGCAACACGGTTCTTTAACTTTAATGAGAGAAAACGCATTTAGACACAAATTAAATCTGATGTGCAGGGGATGTTTTGACTAGAGGCAACAAAGTATAAATGCCTAAATGCGCATGGATGGAAAGGAAGACTAATGAATATTTTTGACTGATGATATTATCGAACATCACTCATTTCACATCATATTGGTATGAATGCAGGAAAATGCATTTCCCTGTGCCTTAGGTGAAGAAAATCAGAACCAATTCCTGGCTCTCTATAATTTGGTTTGACAGTATCTATATTGATGAAAAGATCTAGATGAAATACTCAACTTCACAAATATTTGGAAACCAAAGTGCGTTTATGTGTTAAAGCAATATAGCTTAATTTATGTATTTTCTTATACTTTACACAACAAATGGACTAGGTTGGACTAGGGCAAGCAACATGTCTGTTAACAGAAACTAGGGACCACGACAAAGCTTTTATAGATCAGCAATGCATGTAGGACATTTGGAGTGTGAGAAACATGATTATGGTACATCTCCTTGGTTAGGTTTGCATCCACATCCTTTAAATTTTCCAAAAGAGATGTGGGAGAAAATGTGCTTAGCAATTTTCAAGCAAACCATTCTACGTATCTGAAGAATGAAAGAAAAACGCACCATTCAAAACTAAAGATGTGAGAAGATCAGGGACACAATTGATTTAATAACTGTATGAGAAAACTAGCAATAATCATTTCTTTAAGGAGTAATTAACAGGCCATGGAAGTGCAAATGACAAGTTCATCTAGTATCAGAGAAATTTGAAGTGCAATTGTGTAAATTACACAGAGATTGTTGAAAAGTGATTAACATTGCTAAATGCGGAAAGTGACAACGAGTGCAAGGACATGTCAAAATTAATAAGTGAAAGTAAGAAAGTCATGATTGTCAGGATTTTAGAAAGAGGGACGTAGTGTTCAAATCCTGTGGTCCATGGTGCGTTAGCCCATTAGTAAAAATGTTGTCATGGGTCTTTGAGATGTACTGTCAGTTGATAAATCAGGCAGAAGAGATTAAAAAGTCAGAAAGCCAGCTGAGGTCAGTACAGTGAAAATACAAAGATTAGAACAAGTCACCAGAAAGGCACATCAAACACCTAAAAGCAGTGATGAATTGGCAGCTCCAAGATGGCAAGGGCCAGTTATGTGTTTCCAGTTTTATAACATTGCTCAATCTATTATGGTCAGTATAGGCGTGCCAATGAACCCTATTAAGAGGACTGGTTATGGGCATAAACAGTCTTTTATATGGACTGTCTGACATATGCTTTCAACTCAGATGCTACAAGACGTCAAACTAGATGAGAGAGCGAGAGAGAGAATAGAAGGTGGGAGGAAGAGAGAGAGAATAGAGGGAGGGAGGAAGAGAGAGAGAATAGAGGGAGGAAGAGAGAGAGAATAGAGGGAGGGGAAGAGAGAGAGAGAATAGAGGGAGGAAGAGAGAATAGAGGGAGGAAGAGAGAGAAAAATTAGGGAAAAGTCATGGTTGCTGTTAGAGCTTATAGATGATAACTATATGTTTGCTTGAAGTGATGTTGATTAGGTTGCCTTTCTTTGTCTTGTATTTAATATTTAATATGAAATCCAAGCCATCCAATAGCATTTTTTCTGAACTATTGCGCACTTGTATATAGTGATCAGTATCTGAACATCTTGACAATTACTACCTGGACCTAACAAGCTGCTTGCAGGTTGAACAGTACAGTACGCTATAGGCTTACCTGCACATTCTGGGTTGTCCTCATTGAAGTTTATTGCAAAATCATGTGAAACCTTTAAAAAAAATAGTGATTAGAATTTCAAACTCAGAGCTGCAAAACAACATAAGCAAATGAGTCAACTGAATAAAAGGGATAGACGTCACTTTTGGTGTGAAACCTTATTTTAATTCTTCATTGGAAATTAAATGTGCGGTATGGTTTTAAAACCTTATAGTCAATAAGGTTATTACTATAGCAGCGTTAGGACTTTTGATCAAATACCCTAACAGGGATGTCTGATAGGCTACATATAATGGGCAGGAAATAATTATTACATAAAAACCTTTTAAGGTTGCATATTACAGCGGATTGAGAGCCAAATTCCTATTAAGCGGCATCTACTTGTCTCCCATTGAACCTGTGAAACAAAATGATTCACTAACAAACTGCTTAGTGTGCTTTACAAGAAATAATGTACTGTTGGGCTAAGGTATGCTAACTTTTTAGCAACCTGAATCCTGAAAATACTTATATTTCTCTTTATATAGTACAGTGTCGGATGCTTTAATAATTGGTAGTTATGGGGAAATATATGGATATACATCATAAGTGACAGAGATCATTAAGAGCTTTAGAGAACTGTAGGCAAGGGGCAATTATTTGTTTCTAATTAATACAGTTCCTCTTTACAGACAGGCAATTTGAAAACTTGTGTGGTAGTTTACCTTGTAATCTGGAGGTATTCTGGCACCAAAACCAAAGGCTGGAAACATTTTGTCACTGAGATAAGAAGGGAAACAACATGTTATTTTATTTGTTGATTATTGCCTTTAGTAAAGCTGGGATGTGAATAATGTAGAGAATCATATGACTTTGTGTCCCATCCTAATGATGGCTGTGCTTGAGACCTAGGTGAGTGCAGTGATTATGGAGATCACATATCGTTCCGCTGCAATCATCATATGATTCAAAATATTTGAAAACCACACACATGTTGAGAATGTTGGGGAAAATATGTATGTGGAGCAGCACCTTTAAAAAGTATTTGGGGCTAATACTGCCTTAGATCAATGCCACAACCCCTGACAGCAACCACACTCCCAGGAGAGGGCATTTGAGGACAGCCAACCATAGACTATTTACATTCATGGTACTTGTGCAGCAAAAATAAGTTCATTTTATAGACATGTTTGATGCCTTTTAGGAGAAGTGATAGGGGATATTTCAGATTTGTGAAACCCAATGATTTGGATAGACATGTAACCATTGTGAGTAAGAAATTAAAAATCAACCGCCGTTTTTTATTGTGAAAAGTGATATATGATTGACTAATGGTGCTGGAAAACACTCGTCCCAACAGCCTTGCTTGAAGAGGTCCCTTAGTGATATCTGGGCACCTTTTAAACATTTTGATTTGTATTAAATCTAGTACTGAGCTATTTCTTTCTCATAAGAATAGATCTTGAAACAAAACTCTTCAGCATGGTGGCACGAAAATAATTAATATACTGAATGCATTACAAATTAGTCTCAGCTGTGTGCATCCAAGCTGACCAATATTTAGTTGCCTGACTTAATAACCAAACTAGGCCAAAAACTCATTGTTCTCTTGCCGTGTTCTACTTGTGCTAAGCTGCCTAATATCCTTGCTGTTTTGTGTTTTAGATGCTGTATTTGGCCATACCTGGAATTGCAACTAATGTCCAGCTACATTTTAATCTAATAATATAGTGCTCCACAACACAATACATTCAGAGATATACCATCCTGCTAAAACCAAACATTCACCAAAAGGCACTGCATATAAGAATTACAGAGAAAAAAATCTGTCTACTAATACAGCTATCACTGTCTGGTACATTACAAAATCATACAATGTGTGATACAGAGACTTTTTTGTGACTTTCTGACCTAGTAACATTCCTGGGAATTCTCCGGGTTTGGGCCGGAAAACTCCGGGAGAAGGGCCGCTTCTCCAGGTCAACACCCGAATCCTCAAGGTATTGGTCCTGACACACTCCACTCCCTGCCCATTCCCCTTTAAATGGGGGTGTTTCCCGCAATGACAGTGGGGACGCCCACTGACATCAGCGGGAATGCCCATGGACATCAGAGAGAATGCCCCCAACGTCAGCGGGACCGCCCAATGATGTCAGTGGGCAGTCCTGGCCTTGTCCCGCAAGGGTAGGCTCTGGGTAGCAAGTTCCCAATAGCTACTTATAGTTTTTATGATATATGTTTCATATGAAATAATAATTTGATTGCATTTTCATGGCTGTAAAACACTGTGAGGCAGTCATATCGATCACACATTCTAAGCTTCTAGAAAAAGAGAAAAGACCATAGAACATTTAGGAGTTGAAGCAAAAGAAATATTTACAAATTTGCTCACATGCAAGAGATTATTAGAAGGAATTATGAGATTTATCAGCAACCCACAGTGCCTTGAAGTAAATCGATTTTACAATATTTTTACATTGCTAATAAATTTAATCACATATTGTATTCCCTGCTCTGACTTTGGCATTATATTGACATTTTTTTTATATTCCACAAGAGGGAAAAGCAATCCTCTGAGAAAAGTATTTACTTGCTGAGTTTGGAGCTTTTAACCCTCTGTGAATATTTGTTGACTTGAATATTTTATGTTTATGTTGTCCTGGGTCCTGTGCTCCTACTTGTCTTGCTCCTAGGCGACAAGGTAACCAGAAGCGCAGGAGCTTGCACAAATGGTGTTAGCTGCATTAAGAAAGGACTCAGCGAGAGGTAAGAGGGGAGGTGAGAAAACAGCAGAGAGATAGAGAGCGAGGGCTTTGAGAGAGCGAGAGCCAAAGTAGAATTTAGGCTATGAGTTGAGGAGAGCTGAAGTAGAGGGAAAGCTGTGAGAGCAGGAGAGAGATCGGAAAAAGAATGGCTGTGAGAGAGGGAGAGCTGTGAGAGGCGAAGTGGTGTAATGGGGAAAGCTGAGAGAGGGTATGTGCATATGTATGTATGTGTAAAAAATGTATGGCGTTAGAGAATCCGTGTATATAGAAGGCTAAGGTGTTAGTGTATGTCTTTACTGTATCGTGTTAGAATATGTGTGTGAATGTATGTCTCAGCAAACGGTGTTAGAGTGTGTCTAAGTTAGCGTATGGTATTGTTATGAGTACGTGTCAGTATATCGTGTTAAAGTGTTAGGGGTTAGGCTAAGATTGGTGGAGTCTGTGAGAGAGGAAGAGGGGGGATAATATATGTATATATATATGTGTGTGTGTGTATATATATATATACATATATATATATATATATATATTTATATAGTGTAAGAGTCAGTGTGTGTGTTTGTGTATGGTGTTAGAATGATTGGGTGTTAAAGCAATCTGTAGGGGTGGGCATATTTGCCTGCCCCCTCCAGCTGCACAAGACACTGTAGAGACGCTAACATCCTGGATACTCCAGCAGGCTGCCCATGACACAAGCACTACTTTATTATGAGGAGGGAACTCAAACAAGTTATAAGCAGATGAGTAAAAGTACATAGGGCAAACTATGACTACCATATTTATAAAACAATACCCCACACCCCACTAGGGAAAAAACGACTTTATTATTACACTGTGTGTGTAGACACTGCATTGTGTGTTCTCCTTTGTTTAATTTAATTCCTGCCTTTAAAAAAGAATTACTGAGGGCACTGTGTGTTTTACTGATGCTAGTCACGAGCTGATTATTCAGCTAGTGTTACACATTTTAGGGGCCTATTTCTTTATTTTATGTGATTTGGGCGCTTGCTTTATTACCGTTTTAAAACACTTTAGCATTTCTATACTGATGTTCACAAACAAAATTTTCTGCCTCCCAAGAGTTAGAATTCATTCCAGAAGCCATCCTACAAAACATTGAATGTTTTATGGCTGCAAAGGACTTTAAGCAAAAACAAAACAAAGATAAAGTCAGAATGCCGTGAGCTCCTCATGTTATCATTCATAAAGGGCATGTATGCATGACTAATATTACACAGTTCTGGATGTCTCTGCAAGCTTATACTCTTTCTCCCATACAGTATCCGGTTTCTTTGGTTCTCTCAATGACATCCTTCAGCAACCAGTTCAGACATTTTGATTAGTCATAGGATTTGTACATTATATTACTAAAACTGCGAGGCCTTTAAGCCTGACCTTGACTTACTCTAACACCAGCTAAAGGAAGTTTTGCTTCCCGATCAATATCTCCTGCCCTGGTTTGTAAACCCGATCTCAAAGCAGAAGAAAAAAACAATAAAAAAGCAAATGAGCATTTCATTATTAGGTCAATATTAGTAAGAGCAGATTGAACAATACATTTGTGGTAAGCAGTTTAAAACAAATAAATATGAGAACATAAGCAAAATAATCTTACAAAATAAGAGTCTTCTAAAGTAAATTTAAAACTTTTATAAAACTACTTTATAAATCAATGGGTCGACAAATCACGTTCTAAACAAACCAGCTGCCCCCAAAGAATGACAGTAATTTAAATAGCTTGTAAACAATCCCAATTAGAGAGGAAATTAGGTAAAAATGTTTGAACATTTTTATTCATTGTCACACAAAGCATTACAAATTGAGCCATAGAGTCAACACCCCAAAGGCATTAGCCAATATGCAGGAGGTAAATTAAAAAGATGCTGGTATTCACACATGTATGACCCAAGTGGGCCATGACCTCTATCGCTGCTTAACCATGCCATGCATCATGCACAGTCAATAATGGTAAAGTAAAACAATGTAACAACATATGTGAGGTGCAATCCACAGCCTTCTTGTAGCACAACATTTCTGAAAGCATATTGTACCTAATGTTGTGTATACAGTATCCAAAGGATACCCAGTTCGACAATGCAAACATGATTGGATCTTCTTGGGAAATTGATTAGGTTCGCATCAGCATCCTTTAAATTTTCCAATAGATTTTAAAACCTCTTAAAATATGTTAGCATCCAAAAGTTGGTGAGCCCTTACTATCATAATTGTCCAATTAGTAATAGCCTTAAATCTTCACTGTCCTTGTAAAGTAGCAGGTTATTATGAATGCTGCAAAACCAAGGGATTCAATATCCATATCCCATAAATTTAAACATTGATGATTTACAGAAATCTACAGTTTCTTACAAATTACCAAAATTCACTGTAAAACAATATTTTCACAACCCAGGAGAGCAATTAAAATACAAGCCGACCATTAATTTAAGATAAAATATACTTCCCCTTCATCCAGAGATTATAATTGATTTTAAAGTATAATGTCTCTTGAGCATTTCGGTCCTAGAGTACATTTAAGCAATGCAAATACGTCTACTCTCCAATATTTCACATAATATTTACAGATTTTATGATTTAAAGCACCCACTTTACCACATATATGGACAGTTAAAATTAGCGGATTTAGTTACTTTGGACATATATTATTGCCTTTGAGTTGTAGTACAGATATATGGAGTTAACCCTTTAAATTGACTTAAACGTCAGTTTTCAATCGTGCTAATTGAATGAGTAATTCAATGAAACAAAACTGGGCTTTTTGCTGTCCAAAGAAGATATTTCCACATTTAGTCTACTTTTTGAGATATACAGTGATGTTTTTTTCCAAAGCCTATAGTGAAAGACCATACCCCACTTTAAGGAGACTGGCGACTAAGGACATAGTTGCAGTACAAACATTCCCCTGATTATGTATGCTCGCTTCGCAAGAACGGACAAATAACAGCATGACACCAGCATGTCATTTTGTTTTTCAAGCGTCTTTTGTGCATTTCTTGTTTCGTGGTGGAAATGACCTGGCAATTGCAGTGCAGTACACGCATTGATAAGTGAAAAAATGTAGTGCTTAATTTTAAGTACATTTTTCTTTTACAAACATGTTCTGGACCCCAATGTGTACGTTAATATGTGGTATGCATGTACAGTGCTTCATATATGCGTACAGGCAAATATATATATATATATATATATATATATATACCGTATTGGCTCGAATATAGGCCGCACTTTTTCCCCTCACTTTAAGTCTTTAAAGTGGGGGTGCGGCCTATATTCGGGGGTCTAGCGCCCGACGCCCGGGACATGCAGTCCCGGGCACCGGGCAGGGAGCGGGGTTAGGATACAGATCCCCCGCAGCGGTGCAGGGGACCCGTATCCTACTCTCCAATACGCTCAGACAGCCTCCCCTGCCAGCACTTTCCACGGGGGGTGCCGGCATGGGAGGTTGTCTAAGCGCATCGTGCGGACGGTCACCGGCTGCGGCGATGCGGGTAAACAGCCTCGTCGCACGATGTGCTTTAACAATCTCCCTTGCCGGGAATTCCCACGGGGGACTGTTAAAGCACATCGTGCAGATGTCCCGGCAGCGGAGGTTGTTTACCCGCATAGCCGCAGCCGGTGACCGTCCGCACGATGCGTTTTACCTCTGCCCCCAAGACTTACCAGAGCAGACTCCCGGGTGTCTTGCAGGGCCGGCGGGGGACATCTATGCAATATGCGTATACAACTTCCGGTGCCGGCACATCCGCTGAGTGCCGGCACTGGAAGTTGTATACACGTATTGCGTAGATGTCCCCCGCCGGCCCCGCAAGACACCCGGGAGTCTGCTCTGGTAAGCCGGGGGGGGGCAGAGTGGCAGCATATCTCCGGGGAGGGGGGGAAGGACAGTGGCAGCATATCTCGGGGGGGGAGGGGGACGTGGCAGCATATCTCGGGGGGGAGGAGGACAGTGGCAGCATATCTCGGGGGGGCAGAGTGGCAGCATATCTCGGGGGGGAGTGGCAGCATATCTCGGGGGAGGAGACAGAGTGGCAGCATGTTTTTTTGGTGCTTTTTTAGAGAAAAAAACTTTTTCTTTAAAAAAGCACCAAACTTTTAGGGTGCGGCCTATACACGGGGGCGGCCTATATCCGAGCCAATACGGTATATATAATTGTTATTGTTATTTGTACCAGATCAGTTATTCTATCGCAAAGTGTCTGTGTGAATAAACATCTTGTTCTATCAAGAGTCTCTGCGGTAATTAGAATAAAAACATACAGTAGCCGTCAGGACAATAGTATATGCCGCAAGTTTTATATTTTACCTGTCATAGTCTTGGCAAATCTCTCCAACAGCAACCAGTGCTTTCAGATACTCATTTGGCTGGTATGGGTGGATGTAGTGCAGAGAGCAGCTATTCCGAGGGTCCCCATTTGATGCTGTAAAGTCAATAGCTACCTAGAAATTGAACATAAGTATTGTAGATTATGCCTATAAAGGGGGGTTATAGGTATGCAAATATACACACACACACACATATATATATATATATATATATATATATATATACTCAGTAGGACATGTTTGGCACTCAACTTTCTTCATAAAACATTACCCATTTGCTGTCCTCAAGGATTAGAGTGGCGCACCCCTGGCATATAACCTTTAAATAATAGTTTGCATTGGCGAAACCTTTGCTAGCTCCATCATATGCACTTACGGAATAAGGTACCTTGTATTTTACTAAGTAAAGTAGAGCTGGATTGTCTATATTGATATCACACACTCAGCTTGAAAGCATGCGTAAGGCTGAAAATGTCCATTAGAGACTCAGATCGCTGTGAGAGCCTGTAATATTGATCATGGCCTTTTAACACAAAATGTGGAAAGGTTTTAGACAGAAAAATGTAGGTACTACAATTTAGAAATATATACAAACTATAGACAAGCCAAAGAACACAGCATGACAGCAGAGTAGTTCTCATTAATGGTTCAAATTATCAGTAGTGCCATTGCTTTCCTTTTGCAAAACAATGCTAAAAATCATAGCTCTTTTTTTCCCATCAAACATCCTATACTTCATAGCCACTGCTTGTCAGAAAGAAAAAAGAATTTCATAAAAAAATATGCTCCTAGCTCAATTTATAATCCATAAAACTGCAGTGGAAGAGAATTGTAATGTTTGCATCCTACAATATCCATTTCATATCCAGACCACGTATTGCAGGTGATAGAATAATAATGAAAAAAAACTTTGTATAAAGTATTCTTTTAAAAAAAAAAACAACATTATACAATCACCATAGCAACCAATGGAATATTCCTGAAGACTGGGCTATTCCATTGGTTGCTATGGTGATAAGGTGATTCTTCAAGTTTTGCACACACATTCCTTTAATTTCTCTCCATTTCACACTACAGATATGTGCCTGCGGGCCAGTAAACTCAGGAAAAGTTAGGATTGGAGCTAGCACTTCTGCGGCATCAATCAGGATTAGGCTCAGACTGACCATCAGACATTGGTTGATGGCAGACGATCCCCCTGCTGGCAACCAATAGAGTAGCTCGTACAGACTTTTAAAATCCTGGTGCCGACGACCAATAGAGTCACTCTTATGGACCTATAACTCCTGACGCAGAACTTGGACTGGGGAGACCATTGGATTCCCCGCTCCAGGAGTTAAAGATCTGTACGAACGACCAATAGAATCGCTCATATGGACCTTTAACTCTTGGAGCAGGGAGACCAATGGTTTCCCCAGGCGGAGTTTCGCCATCAGAAGTTAAAGGTCCATAAGAGTGACTCTATTGGTCGCCGGCAGGGGCCTCCTCTAGCATCAACCCACTGTTTGATGCCAGAGGAGGCCCCTGCAGGCGACCAATATAGTGGCTCGCACGGACCTTAAACTCCTCGCGCGAACCTACGGATTTCCGCTCCCATTGGAGAAAGTGCAGAGAAGGGCTACTAAAATGGTTTATGGATTACAAGATAAACCTTACCAGAACAGGTTAAAGGATCTTAACATATATAGCCTGGAAAAAAGACGTGACAGGGGGGATATGATAGAAACATTTAAATACTTAAAGGGAATCAACAAGGTAAAGGAAGATAGTTTATTTAAAAGGAGAAATACTACCACAACAAGAGGACACAACCAGGAACTAGAGGGGCAAAGGTTTAATGGTAACATCAGAAAATATTACTTTACGAAAAGGGTAGTGGACGCATGGAATAGCCTTCCAGCAGAAGTGGTAGATGTTAATACAGTAAAGTCATTTAAGCAAGCATGGGATAGGCATAAGGCCAAGCTAGATATAGGATAAGGGCAAGTATTAAAGGAAAGTACTCAGAGATTGGGCAGACTGGATGGGCCTAATGGCTCTTATCTGCCGTCACTTTCTATGTTTCTATGTTTCTAACCCCTGCAATGCTGCGTAGATAAGGTAGGCTAGGTGGGGAAGGGACCGGGGAGATTAGTAAACGAAGACGAACACGAAGATTCTTCGTGTTGTGTGTGTTTGTCTTTGTGTACGTTTTGCCGGTATTCGGGCTGAACAACGAAAATGCACCCTTCGTGTTCGTTATCATGTTCTCCCTATAAATAAATTGATTATATTTAGATTTTTCTTCTGTTCACTCACTTTCCATTTTGTTAAATGTTAAAAATAAACGTAACTTGTTTTTTTATCCGCTTTTGCACGGTAGTTAAAGAGAAATGTTTCCAAGAGACTATGACTACTCAATATGATATAGATCAATAAGAGTGAATTTCATCAGAATAAAATGAACTACTCCTCACAGCAAGGGCAGTAAAAAATATATAATGCATTTATGTTGGTTGATACAGTAGATATGTTTCCACTAGAGTTACTTACTGTAAACTGTATTTGGCATCCACCCATTATGTAGTCTAAGAAAGAATGCATTTTGTGTATCTGAAAGAAAGGTAGAAATGAAGCACTTTTTAAATAACAATGTTCATACACACCATTGTTCATATTTCAATATTATTCGTATTTTATAATAGATATGAAAATACCAACTAAATAAATGAGACATTTTGAAATGGGAACAAAAGAGACACATTCAAACATGCTGATCTTATATTGTTATTTTATTTGTTTAACTTTTTAATAGAAAATGCCTATTACATACTAAAGAACTAAAGGCAATTACACTATGTGATCAAACATATGTGGACATCTGACTATCACACCCATATAAGCTTGTTGGACATGCCGTTCCAAAACCATGAGCATTCATATGGAGTTGACCACCATTAGCAGCTATAACAGCCTCCACTCTTCTAGAAAGGCTTTCCAAAATATTTGGATTGTGTCTGTGGGAATTTGTGTCCGTTCAGCCAAAAGAGCAATTGTGAGGCCAGGGAATGATGTTGGATAAGAAGGCCATCCCAAAGATGTTCAATGAGGTTAAGGATAGGGCTCCGTGTGGGCCACTCACGTTCCCTCACACCAAACTTGTCAAACCATGCTTTTATGGATCTTGCTTTGTGCACTGGGGCACAGTCACACTGAAAAAGAAAAGGGCGTTTCCCAAACTTTTTCCACAAAGTTGTTAGCATACTATTGTCCAAAATGTCTTTGCATGCTATGGCATTAACATAAACCTTCACTGGAACTAAGGGCCCTAGACCAATCTCAAATTTCACAAACTGAAAAGGTAACATCCTATGAGATTGCCACGTTTAAAGACACTGAGCTCTTCAGTATGATGCATGTTAGTGCCAGTGTTTGGCTATAAATGGCTGCTTTTGTGCTTTATGTTAAACACTGGATGTAGGCTGAAACACTTTGGGTTTTAGTTAAGCTATATCACAGTATAGATGGTGGCCCGACTTCAATACAGGTCTGTTAGTCAAGTGGAATCCAATTAAATCCTGATCAGTCAGTGGCTTTTTAGGAACTTAAATTGCCAACAATGCATACGAATTATAGGGGAGGTGAAGAAGAACTGAGACATGTGGACCCACCATCTAAACTAAAAAATAAAATATTTAAAACATTAATAAACCTATTTAATCCAAATTGCAATGAAGTTAGAGGAATAAGACATAGTTGTTCCCACTAGGTTACTTTGAAACCCCCTTCAGTCACACATCCGGCACCACGCTCAGGCTCGTGAACTATTAATATTACATTTGTTTGGTGCTTTGAAAACAACCTAGAAGACCAACTCTTCGAGTGTTTGAGATGTATGTGTATTTCTGATACATATTCTGATATTCTGATACATATGTGTTACAACTGCTGCTCAACCTTTTGCTCATTACTACTAATTAAGCAGCCCACTGTGTGTGTGTAGTGAATGGAGCAATAGCCACGAACCTGCCAACTGTTAATAACATTTCAATGGTCCAAGGCAGTTGCATTGTGTGTCTCACAGTGGCTGGGTGAAGTAAGCATGTTATTGTTGCACTGTATGTATGCCTGAAGGTATTTTTCTCTCTTCATAAATAGAGGTGGAGGGGGCAGGGGTGGTGAGGCTAGCCACAAGAAGGCTGGAAATTGAAAGGAACTGAGCTGGGTATCTAGAGCTAAACACTTCTCCCTTGACCCAGACATCAAAACATCAGCTGTAATACCTGGAGCCTCGGGGCTACAATCTGGAGAATTCTGGTATGGCTAAAAGTATCGCAGCACATATTGACAATTCAGTTTGAAGCAAGGGAATGTTATGAGGCCTATAGCAAGTCTTACCTTGCACAGGTTGAGGATTACAATGCCTGAATTCTTGTAGTTTTTCTTCTTTACTTTGTATTTTGGATTTATACATTCCCATTGCACCTTTATGAATAGACAATCACAATCGATAGGAAAACAAAACACAGAAAAACATTTTCATTAACATGTTGACATTTCAGGCATTAATTCATGTGGCATAGCTTGGATGGATTGTCTGGCCAGTCTGTCAATGCAAAATAAAAACATCACACATCTCTAGTGTCTGAGATTACGTTTCCTCTCCTCCATTTAGCTTATTAGCAGCTCCTAAGCAGGTGTGGAAAAGGTAGATCATTATGTAATGGTAATAAGACTTTTAGTCTCAAAGTCTTAGTTGAGGTCAACAACATGGCTCTCGTGGTTACATGATGTACATTTAGGTTCCTCACACAATTATTTCACAATAATTGTCTCTAACAGGAATCAGTGACCTATACATCCCACCAGAGACAGCACTAACAATGTTTGGAGAAGGAGGGAATGTATGTATCTATTTAATGAAGAAATATAATCCAAATTAATTATATATTAAATATATAAAATGCTTAAATATACCACTAAAGGGTGTTTAATACATAATTTCTTATTCACAGATAGCTCTGATCAAAGGAACATTTACACCATTTTTTACATTGGTGGCATAGTTATTTTTTTTTGAATAGTGTACCTTTTAATATAGCTGTTAACCTCTTCAGTACAGAGTTGTATTACCCTAAACACAAACACTTTTTGACATTCTTAGCACTTCTGGGTTCAATCATGATCCCCCTTTTCCTGTGTTTGATGTACTTAACACAAGTTAAGGCTTTCTTTTGAAATAAGTATTTAAATAAGAATGTAAGTATGTAAAAACATATTTTTTAAATTTTTTTGCAATATCCCTTTCTAGTTTATTTATTTATTTTTCTTCTTTATTTATACTTCATTTCTTTCTTGGAAGAATCAAAATGTAATCATTAAACATGGCTCCATAGAAGTCCTTCCAGCAGGTGTCAGCATCCTTATATATAACAGTATACCTGTCAGACATGGACTGCCTAATCTCCCATGCATCAAGAGGAAGATGCCCCTCAATGTAGGTTTGTGCTGTTTCAATTTCACCAGATTTTTCTGGATATCTGCACATACAATAATTCACGATTTGCTTTCAGCAAAAGTAAAATTGATTTACTGGGTATATGTATCATTTAAGGCTGTATGGTTGTTTCACATTCCAATTTAACCCAAGAAATATTTTTGAAAACTATATCTTTAATTTAAAATGATATAAAAATAATATTGTAGTTTTCTTTCAGTCTGTCTACCAGGATATTGATGACATTTCGAGTTGCTTCCTTGACCATTTGCAGCAAGCCCAACCCTTTCAGAAGGAACTCCTCCGGAAGTGGGAGCGCTCTGGGTAGCTCTCAGGTACGCCTAACATTTATGAATTCTACATGCTAAATGTTAGTCGGACAAATGCTGCCTGGCAGTATTCAGAATTGATACGCGTATTTAGTGCGCGTGAAGTGTATGGGTTTTGCATACTGCCAGGCATTTGTCAGACTTCTCAAATTCATCGGTGGTTTTAAATGGCCAAGGTGGCAACTGCAATGACATTTCATTAGAACATTGTAATCAGTAGCTTCTGTGTATAGCTTTATTATAACTGAAAATAAACAGTGCATTTTGGGATTCCCTTGTTATGTCTGAAATACTGAAAGTTAATTAGTTCAGAACAAGGACAATTTGTCCTGTATTATTGCAGTCTGCAGCTGCCAGTTTCCCCCTTTGCCCCTAAGCTCAATTATCAGTCTTGTGTAATGTATTTTCTGACTGAAGAAGCAGACAGGCCAGGCAAACGTGTATGTGGGCAAGTCTACAGCAGCTGCTCCTCTAATCTCTGGAGAACACACCTTTAACTTCAAAATCTCATGTTTTCATTGAGACAGTTCAAGTAGGATAATATATAAAATATTTTTTTCATTGCTTTTCCAAGATTTCTAACATAAAATACTTTGATAACAACCAGATTTCCAAGGACTGAATATTAACCCTAACAACCATAATAGGGACCAGAACACCATTTGGGTTTATATATATATATATATATATATATATATATATATATATATATATATATATATATATATATATATATATAGATAGAGCGAGAGACACACATACACACACACAGGTACACATCTGACATACCTGTCTCCCCTCCATTGCTCCTCTCATTTCCTTGAATGTTGACGTAAACTCTCCAATAAAGTCATGTTTTCCGTTTGAATCCCAGTCCCAGACTATACACTGTGAGAGAAAAAAAAAACACATATATTCCATTATCATAAATCTCAAATTCTCGTATAATATTTTTTTGCATGGTTCCTGAATTTGACATTATTCTCTCAACCATGACAGTTCAAATAATTATTTTCCAAATTATTACACATCTTTAATCCTTTAGTCAGACCTGTATGCATCTAATGAAAGGGCTCTACCTCTAAATCCCAACCTTTACATGACCACACAAGTGACCTCAAACAACCATCTTTTAATATGTAAGATTTTACAAAATGTAAGATTTTCTATATGGAAAGTAAGATTCACTGGCCTATGTATACATACTGTATGTATACATATAGCAATAATGCTAGGTGTCACAGTGGAGTGTCAGTGTGCCTTCTTTGGCCATCCTTGACCTCTCTTGCTTCTCCACAAATCTGCACACCAAGCCTATTCAAGATAAATCATAGCAATTTATTTTAATGCAATCAAGCAGGCTGACAGAAATTACATCTATTTACATCTATAAGGAACATCACTAGTCATTTTTAGTTCCACTAAAAATCCATCACTTTCAAACCAGTATCTCTTGAGTATCTCTTGAGTGCATCTCAATGTCATCACCACAGAAAAATGCTAACCTTTTGCACATAATGAAAGACATGAGATATTGGGAATTTTCTCCCTTCTTAATAATATTTAATCCAAATAATTTTAACAATATTTCATACAGAAATAATTTCTGATGCTTTTTGTGTTTTGCAAGCTATGATAAATTCCATTAAATACTGGGGGGGGGGGGATTTCATCCGTGAATGCAAATGTTTCTTGTTGGTCCAATAACTTTGTGAGTGTGGAAAACAAAGGCGTTATTTTTAATCAAGCCCATCTGTACACCTCAGACACATGAATACCCAAAATTCTCTCGAGGCCGAACACTGAGGATTTTATTTTTAATTGTGATTCCTAATAATTTTTAACATAAGGAACATCTGTTTACAGATTGGTTTCTAGTTCAGTACATCAAGTTTCCTTCTGTTTCTGTGCACAGCAATGTGAAGTGCATTGTTACCCGCACATCTGCATCACTGTCAATGCACTTTAACATAGTTACAATCGTTGAATAAAACAATTAACAAGGACAATTTCCATTAGGGTTGCTATGTAACATTTGCTGTAGTATATAGCTGTACACCAACATAGTTCAACTGGCTCCCTGTGGCATGACCCTTTGCAGCTTTTCCAGAATTCTCTGTTACAGTTTTGTATACTGAAAAATTACTAGCTTACATTTACAGAGCTACAAACATTGTTAACACACAAGCAGAGCCCTCATAATACATTTTAAATACTCTATCAGATGACAAGTGGATAGAGCGCCAAGAGCGTCCCATACCAACAGTATAGCAGAACACAATTAATACAATATTTCTGCAATCAAATCTGAATATACCACACTTGCAGGGATCATTAAGTGGCTAAGTAAAGGGGATATTCCCATTTAGCAACCCAGATTACAACATATATAGTAAGGGGAGGTTCCAAAACACTTTAATCCTTGTCTACAGGACAGGCATATATTTTTGCTGTTGTTACTGTGGTTTATTCACTAAAAGGGAAAGTTTCAACACCTGAATCCTCCAGCTCGCGGGATCAGGGTCTTGGCACTCCCCCACTCCCCGCCCATTTCCCCTTTAAATTGGAACGCCCACTGACATCACCAGGAACGCCCCAGACATCAGCGGGACCCCCACCCTGAGACACTTTAATTGTTGTGTAAGATTGCAGAAAAGAGTTACAATTTTTTGCATAGTTGGGCCAGTTTAAAATTATCTGAAGAAGTCAATTTTATTGGATGTAATTTTATTTGTCTTTCATATGTGTATTCATATGTTTAAATATTGATGATATTAATATTTATTAAAGAAATTGTGTATTTTAATTTTGTAAACACATTATTCTTAGCGCATATACCAGAATTCACAAAAATGTTAAGATTTTTCTCCTTTAAGTGCTTTGGGAACATCACCAACTGGTAACATTTTTTTTTCTTTTTCTTCTACAGTTTTTCATTACACTGTGGCACAGACCAAAACAGTACCAAAAGGATCTTTGTATGACACTGCCTTGAGGCTATATGGCAAGATTACAGCCTTGGTCCTCAACTCCTTGTGTATCTGTAAATGTGTAAATTGGTGTTTATCAACCACCCCATCTTTAAATTGTACAGTTCTCCGGAATATGTTAGCGCTTAATAAATAATAAACTAATAATAAAATAAAATAATAAAATAATAAAAAAGAACCAACTATTTTAACTTCCTCTTATCAGAATCTACAAGGAAATTCTTACCCATTAATATATCTCTCCCTAACTGTTGTTGATTTGTTGATGCAGCCTTGGGAAGAATGATACAAGGAGATGCTATAAATGATGTATAGCATAGTTATTTTTTTTTTCTTTTTTAGGTCTGTCATTATCTGTATAAAACAGCTTGGATGAAATTGGATCATATGTTTCCCTACGTAATTTTGGATCTTTTTTTTCTATAAACTGTAAATCTCAATAACACGTTATTTTGCTGTACTGTGTATAAGAAATTAAAAATATCTATACACAAAAACAAAGACTTCATTGATACATGCTAAAAAGGAAAATCACACCTTTTGGCTGAATTCCTACTCTATACTTAGTCTTAATTGATCCTAGCTGAGACAAAATATTGGAGTGCTTTGTTAGTACTGTAAGTATATGCATTCTTTACCTATACGAGAAAAAACCCACAAAAACAAAAAGCACTTATCTGAAGAAAGCTGTTGTGTTGCCTTATAAACATAATGGAAAATATGTCCGGTAATTTCAAGCTTCATGAAATATACTTGCTAAAACATATATCAAGGATTATAGAAGTGTTTTAAAACGGTAGCAGGTAGCAGGAAGTTGCAAAGAGGGCTTGACTCACCCTAGATGTGGATAAATCTCATGGCTCCACAGTAGTATATAGCGGTATTTCTTATTTCTCAGCCCCTCATAACAGTACTATACTATTGTGACATATGAACCCGTCAGAGACAAATACAGATATAGAAAGCAACATGTCACCAAAATGCAAAACAATCATTAAATGTGACATATCAGGTGTGCAACCAGCTGACACATTTCTGTGTCTTAAAGATGTGCTAATTTTCCAAAACTGAGTCAAATATTTATTAAGTAAGGCTGACATGGATGCTAATCTTGTCACATGTTTTTATATGTATGTGTAACATAAACTACAAGACAGACAGATATTTTTGCTGTTGTTACTGTGGTTTATTCACTAAAAGGGAAGGTTTCGGCACCTGAATCCTCCAGCTCGCGGGATCAGGGTCTTGGCACTCCCCCACTCCCCGCCCATTTCCCCTTTAAATTGGAACGCCCACTGACATCACCAGGAACGCCCCTGACATCAGCGGGACCCCCACCCTGAGACATCAGTGGGCAGTCCTGGCCACATCTCACAAGGGTAGGCTCCAACTAGTCAGAGGCAACAAGTTCCTAGGTATGTCAATGAGAGACTACACAATACAAGACTCTGAAGGATGTCATGCTAATGTACAGAACTATTATCTGTAGCTTAATTGCAAACAATTGCCTGGATTGGACAAATTCTGTCATATGGTCTGGTTTGGTCATCACTTTCCATGGTATGCAGGCTAAATGCTGTTAAGTTGTTTACAAAGTTGTGACATGATGTGTTATATTAGTGTTATATTAGTTCCTAAAGTGTAAATCTTGAAAATAATGGATGCTTTGGAAGCCTAATGTGGTTCCAAATCTACTTACTAATGACTCATTACTGTTTGGCTTGTTTGTCAATAAGCAGAACCTCACACTGAAACTCATAAATATAACTGGACTCGTAAATATAACTGTATAATATAATAATAATCATAATATAATAACATAACTGTATAATTACTTAAATTACATATTACATTAAGCACACTGAATAAGAGGGTGACAAGATTGTCTTTGCATGCCTTAGATTAGATTTCAGACGACTAAGTGGTAACAGTTAATTAAGGAATACTTACCTGCAACAATAATGCATAAAGTATCAGCTTAGCTGTTGGGTGTTATGGCACCACTTTTTTTCCAGGCCGGACATTTTGCTGTGGTGAGATTATTCTGCTAATGAACATTAGTAGAACCAGTGCACTGGGAGACAGTCAAATATGTTTTGTAAATATATGTTTTGCTCATTACCAGCTCAAAAAGAAAAGGCACATATTTAGCCTCAGAATAATTGCCTTTCTTGGCTGGAGTGTTTGCCTAGCAGCCACCGTGATACGATGCAAGTTACTTCTCCAGTGTATAAGTTAAAGTGAAACTAAGCCAATTGTTAACCACCATGTTTCCCATTATTCATAAGATAATTACCAACTATTTAACGTCACACGCCAAGACATTAATGCTTGTGTGACTATGTCCAAATACATGACGTTACAATACATGGAATGTCCCTTCTCTAGTTTTCAGCCATGCCCCTCTCCCACCCCAATACCTCCTCCCCAGTGCCCCCTCTTGCTCCCACCCATTTCAGATACCCATGACTGTATTGGTAAATGTGGAATTTTTGGCAGCTATGAATTGGCTAAAGTTGACAGGTGTCTACGTTCGAACCGGATCATGAACTATTTGGACAACTCTTCCCAGGAAAAACGTAATGGACATTTATTCATATAATTATAAGCCTTTAGAACAATCTGTGTTAGGTATCCCTAAAACTATATGTTTAAAGGCACCAGTCATGCACAGATCTGATAACAGTCTATGTTATCCTATAGCACCCAGGAGGTTTACAGTTTCATATAACGTAAGTAAATCATTTTGACATAGTACGGTTTTAAACAACTGCTGATCTCCATCACCTTTTTGAAATCTAATAGAATGCTTGATTGTCACTGTATTGACACATGATATCATGTACAATTCAAGGTGCCCTTTGACTTTACACATTATACTTAATATATGTCTTTATAAGCCATTGTCCTCATAGTGCCGCCAGTTTACACAAATTCAATGAAGCCTTTTTTTTTAGTTGGCAATGGGGTAATTTCCTTCATTTTTTAGGCATTCTTTCCCAGTCGCTTCCTGGCATTATGGGTTTGTTTTATGAAATGAGCAAAGTAACTATATTCACTGCAAATCTACATAACATCATTACATGATACTTTATTTCAGCAAACTGCAATATAGATACTCATTTTAACAATTCTGTCAGGTCTTAAACAGTGTCCATATTTATAGTTTAACCAGTTTAGCAAAAAGTTTATGATTAGCTTATGTGTTCT
This sequence comes from Spea bombifrons, assembly GCF_027358695.1. Lineage (NCBI taxonomy): Eukaryota > Metazoa > Chordata > Amphibia > Anura > Pelobatidae > Spea > Spea bombifrons. The sequence continues at coordinate 30,780,348 of NC_071091.1, forward strand.
TTTTCCTTATTGTATACCTATTTTGTCACTTAAATGATGCCTGTCAGAATATTTTTATATATATTTTTTTCTATACATTTTTTTCACCTGCTTTAAGCACTTATGAGGTCTTTAAAAAGCAACTCATCTACAATGCATTATTTCTAATTAGATTAATGATTTTGACCTCAGTCTACATGTCATATTTATCTAATTAAAAAACCTGAAGCTTGCATACATTACACATTTGGTAACTGGCGTATTCTTCATAATCTATACAGGGCTTTATAATAAAGTAGGCTTCATGGATTAACTATCATTCCTTGCAGCCAAAATCAATACAGTTATGGGCCACTGCAATCAAATGCTTTGTTAATTATTTTAACCTCATAATCTGCACCTGAACACACACTATATTCTAATGCATTTCTTTATGGCGCTTAAGTTATGATACTCTTATTTAAATCCAGAACTATGAGGGCCATTTATTAAATACAAATATATGGAGTCCATATACTAGATCCAGATAGATGAGGTCTATTTACTAAGGCAGCACGCTAGTATAAAATGCTTCTTTCTAATTAGATAAATGTGATGTAAGCACTAATGTTAAGTTATGCAAATTTAATAACCTTAGTTAAGCTGCTTACTCTCACTGAGTCTCCTATATACATTATGTGCTTGGCTTTTAAAGAAAATGAGTGCTTGGCTTTTAAGAAAATGGACGAGTTTTCAATCACTGTCATAGTGTATTTGATCCTAGTGTGTTCTATAGTGTTATATTTGACCCAGCTTGATCTTGAACTCCGGCTACCTGACTTCAGCATTCATCCTGCCTATCCTGAACTCCGGCAACCAGACATTGGCATTGATACAGCTTATCCTGAACTCTTAGTGTGTACCCTTGAGTCTATGCCCGGACTCGGAGGATCCTCAGAAAGTCCCATGGCCGCTGGAACCCAAAAGGCTCAACCCGAAAGGGAACTGGGTGGAGGGCAAAGTACTCTTCTCTGGGTACACTATGTCCTACCCTGCAACAGTGTCTGACCTGGTACACTGAGTGTGACTCAGTTGGATTCCCAGGTTGCCGCCAAAACAATAATGACCTGTGACATCTGTACACAAGACAAAGCAAAAATTCAGTGCCTTCCCAGTGAACACCACTCAACCAACACCTATTTATGGCACAAATATTGGGGATTCCGTCACACTATATGGCCATATATTGCTTAGCCCAACACTATGTCAAAGTACTCAGTTTGAAGAGTCAGTGGGACTGCTTTGCATTTTAACCCAAAAGAGTCACCATTAATGAGGCACCTGTCAGGCAGGAGGGGCTGCTCAACCCTAAGGTTTGGTCTGACAACTGGTACCCCCACACAGTATTAGAAAAACAAAATGCTTTGTGAGTGGGGAATATTGATTGCTTTTGTTATGGTAACTTGTACAAAATATTTGTCAGTAGGAAACAGTTCCAGCTGCTGTTTGGAACCCTAATTAAAATGATTATATAGTGTCTGCAGCCGTAGCAGAAATATAAGAAACAGTTTTCAACGACTTGAATGCTGGCAATACAATTGTGTTACTAAGTGGATTCTGTGTAGAAACAGTCATTATGTACAATACACAGATGTTAAGCATGTTAGTAGAGAAACAGTTCTCTTCAGGCATGTATGGTGATCAGTAAAGCTTTCTGATCTGAAAAATAATCAATAGGTTGTATATATATAAACTGCATGTTATGTGATGTGCTTCGCAATGCTATTACTATTAGAATAGTAGAATTTGGTTCTGTACTGTGCCCATCTCAAGGTCATCTTAAACATTGATGTAGTGATATAATAATTAGCACACATTGACAATCATTAGTCAGCTAACTCCTCCACATTTTTTAATATTTCCATTAAAGGTGTCCAAGCTAATTCCGTAGACTAAGTACAGGGTTAAATTTTCAGGATGCTCATATTTGTCTAGTAATCCAGTTCCTTTCAGGGACAATTTGGGTTTTTACACTGTGTTAATTTTTCATTTGAATGCATCAGATCTTATTTTACATGCGACGTAAAACACATTTGTAAATACAAGTCACTTATCTTAGATAACATGTCATGATACTCAAAAGAAAAATCAATGAGTTCAACAACTAGATAAAATCAGAAAAATCTAAACGCATTATATCCCAAGTAACAACCACATACAATAAGATATTTATACATAATGATATTTATCACATCAGTTTAGAGATGAGCAGGGGTAGTACCATATCAGAAAAATTACCACCTCCTTACAGGTTAACTGAAAGAGAGATGGAGAAAAGTACTACAGGTTCCTTAAAAGTGATATCTGGTATGTATTCTTACAAATAAATAAGTATTACCTACAGCCACCCTGAAGATGGTTTGGTTCTGATCATGATATCTTATGTAATCTACATTATTATGTATTGATTTACATACTGCCATCATATTCCTCAGAGATGTACAATGGGTAAAGAGGACATACATTTGTTGAAGCCCCAAGGTAAGTGGCTACACTGTGAAGAAAAAGGAAGGTG